>NC_073702.1:72267828-72575203 GCF_023634085.1 Falco cherrug | reverse complement strand
TGGCAAAATTGCATGAAAAGGCCATTAGGATCAGACCACCAGCTTTCATGTCAGTGGCTGGAACAAGCACATTGCAATAACTGGCTCACTGAAAAAAAAAAAAAAAAAAAAAAAAAATAAAAAAAGCTGGGTTTATGTTGCTTAAAAACAATAACCACATAAATTATTCTTCACGGATACCTACTTCCCTTCTCCCCAAACCAGCCCCTGACCACACGTTTACCGTGGCAGCTCTGGATCAGATGAGGGTTTGTAGCTGCTTGTAACTCCAGGAGGCTTTTCCCCCTCCAGCTTGTTGAGAGCATCAGCCTGGAAAGGTCACGTAATCTGCTCCCAACCAGAGGCTGCGCAGAGGCACACCCACCAGCCCACCGACCTGCTGCTCACCACCGCATGCAAGAATTTCATCTCCTCCTGACAGCCCAGTTCAAGCTTTTCCTGCATGTTGGAAGAAATTACATTCTGCAAAACAAAGAGGAGTGAGGCAGGTGCCCTGAGTCCCAGCAGTCGGCTGCTTGCATGAGATGATGCTCGGTCACGGCTTCCCCTCACAGTTCCCGCCTTGTCAGAAACTGCCGGGGAGGAGATGAACGGTTTTATGCAGTTGCCACAAAAGCCCTCCTGCCCCGCGAGAAGTAGTTTTGCAAGCCTTGCTTCAAGAAGGTAATCAATTGCTTGCAGTGTGTGAAGTAAGCAAAGAGTCCCGTTGAGACGTGATTAACTTCAAATCGACGGAATCCCTCACGCTGTTAGCATGGTCCTTGGCATAATTTTGCTGTATGTCAACTTGCACGCCTCCAGGTGACTCCCAGGTATGGGGAAGGGTTAGCATGGGCTGTGGGTGATCTCCAGGAGGCGGGTGGGATAAAGCAACTCCTCTCCTGGGGCTAAGAGAGTTCAGTAGCAGGGATGTGGCCAGACTTCGTCAGTGGTCCTCAGGGCCTTAACGTTGGTGAATTCACCAGTGCCATTGCTGCCATTGAGGTCAAAATTGGGAAGAATAAGGGAAACTCCCCCAAATCCAGCTGGCTTTTGTTAAGTCCAGGATTTTAGGGAAATATTCTCCACAGGTGCACCAATACAGCAGGTGTTCAGGCATGGCACAAGAACGAGGGGTTGAAGGAATCATCTTAGATGATGTAGCCTCTATATTAGATGGACACTATGTCCCACAGAAGAGGGGCCTCTCTTCCAATGACCAACCTAACCGTGCTGACAAGCTCTGAGGTCCTACAGGATGGAACAGCCCCCAGACGGGGGCAGAAGTCTGATTTCCCAACTAGATGGCCCTGACAAGATGCAACTTCAATGACTGCCTGCGCCTTGAGTCTGGAAGAGCTCGTAACTCTTCTGCTGGTCTTGGCTGTCAATCCTCAATTTGGGAAGGAGGGTGATGAGCAAAGGCAGGTCGGTTGACTTGCATACGTCAGAACAATTGCAGCTGTGTAGAAGATGAGCTTCTGTGTCTCAGGAAACCTGAAGGGCAGTTCAAACTCACAGAGGATGCTTTTTAGGAAATTTTCATACTTTTCTTCAACTACATGGTCGATAAATATTTACTTAATTTTCTCCTCCCCACATTTCTTCCTCAAGTGTCTTGATCCCATGAGCTGACAATTTTAACAGCATCACGTTCCAAAGACTGCAAGAATTAGCAACTTTAAGATTGAGACTGCATTTTCCCAGTCTGGAGTTGGTTAGGTCACAGTACGTGTCAGTCCTTTCTAACAGCAATGACATGCAGGAAAATCTAGTGAAAAAACTCCAGTTTATTTGGTTAATTTGGTATCAGTGGCTTGGCTCTGATTCATCTCCTATCAAAACAAAATGAATGGTATTAATAGATTCAAAATGTCAGTTAAGCAGTTTATCCTGAGCTTGTGTATACAGAAATGAATAATCTCTTGAGGACGAGGGACAGAGGCCAAAGCTAAATGCCATGCAGAGCAGTGGGTGGGTAAAACTAAGCCAAACTTACTCAACTGCTCAGTGTTGTTGAACTCAAACTAACGTTTAGTATTAATTTAAATTAAATCTGTGAGTAATGATCATCCTGTGGACATGGGGGGTTTATGTATGGCTTTTTTTTTTCCATTGTGGTTTTTTTCCCCCATTTTAAAATGGTGCACAATTAAAAAATCAGGTGTGTTGCAGACATGACATACATAGCAATATTGGGAACACTACAAAGAGAAAGAGTAAAAAACCCCAAACCCTAGAACCAAGCATATCTTAGTTCTACTTACGTAAAACAGGCTAAACCATTGCTAAATATTTTTAATTGGGATTTTTCACTTGGGAGTTTGTGGAGATTCACCAAGATTCCCTGTCAAATTCTGAGAGATGGAGGCTTCAGGGGACAGGAAAGGAAACTTCTGTTATAGATAACTGGTTTAAAAAATTAAAGAAACCAATGGTATGAGGAAAAAACAGTTTCATGTCCATTCCCCAAGGCAAGAGGATAAAAGATGGAATCCCTCACAGATCTGGACCGGGCGATCTGTTGTTCAACACATCATTATAAAACCTAACCAGGGAGTGAGTAGTGAGGTGACAACGTTTACAGGCAAGATTATCCCAAACAGACGTCCCTGAAACCAGGGAAAGATCTCACAGCACGATGCGATGAGGAGATACAACGGCAGATGTGATTTAATGTCAGTAAGAAACACATCTTGGAAAAATTATGCTAACCATACGTATAGAGTCACAGGCTCTAAATCAGCTATTACCTGTCAGGAATAAAGAAATTTAGGAGTGATTGTTGATAGCTGTCTGAGAAGATCAGCTTAACGCTCAGCAGTAGTCAAAGCAACTGTTGGCAGCTGTTAGAAAAGAAATAGAGACCAAAATAGTAAACATCATTAGGCTGGTGTATAAAATACCACATTTTGATGACTGATGCCGGTCCAGCCACACCATTTCCAAAAGCATATGTAAAACTACTGAAGTTACAGAGAACATGGTTAATCAGAGGGAGAAGTCAGCTTCTGCATAAGGGAAGACCAAAAGTCTGCAAAGGACATGACTGGTGAGGCAGGGAGGGAGAACATGATAGAGCTCCTGAGTCACAAATGCTGCAGGGACAATGAAGGAATAATTAGGCAGTAAACACCCATGACAAAAGCAGGAGACACGAAAGAAATTCCCAGGCAAAAAAAAGCAAGGAAGTTTTTCATGTAACACATTGGCCCCTGATGAAGCTGCAGGGGCAGGATGTTGCAGAGAACAAGAGAATTAAAAGGGTTCAAAAAGGGACTAAAGAAATTAATGGATTAGAGGGTCATTAGTGCTATTAAACATGATGGGTGGATGCTTTTCAGATTAAAAATGGACTATTAACCACAGAAAAGCTTTCTAGCCTACATGAAATGATCTCATTGCAAGATTTCAAAGGCCACAACACATGTCATCATCATCGGTGCCACCACACTGGCTCACAACCTCAGCAGAAATGCCACAGGGTGTCAACTCCAAATCCAGCCACGGACCTTCTCGTTTTGGGGTCAGGTACACCAACGCATTGACATACCTTACACACCAGTATTGATCATGTTGCATTTTAGTGGTATGTAAAGGAATTAGCTGCTCAGGACTGGGTATCTGCAATATCAAAGCAGGGGATCGTGCATGCATCCTGCTTTCAGTGTATTATTAAACCACTCTATGTATACTACACCTATACCAAGTCTCTAAATCTGGACTATATACAGGCACTGTTAGTACTTATTCTTCTCAGATTTAGTCTTTTTAGCTTACACCAACTCCAAACTCTGACAACAAACGTAGAGCTAGTGCAACAACAATCAGTAAAGCTGGGAAGAATTCAAATAACGTCCTAATGTGAGAGTTTTCCATGGGCTTGGAGAAATTTTGAAGAAAAGCTTGGAAGAAAGCCACAAGGAACTTTTTAAAGGGCAGTGTGGTGATGCAACAAGGGGGAATGGTGTTATAACTGAAAGAGGGCAGATTTAAATTAGATATTAGGAAGACATTCTTTACTGTGAGAGTGGTGGGGCACAAGCACAGGCTGCCCAGAGCAGCTGTGGGTGCCCCATCCCTGGCAGGGTTCAAGGCCAGGCTGGACGGGGCTGGGGGCAGCCTGGGCTGGGGGGAGGGGTCCCTGCCTGTGGTGGGGGGTGGGAACTGGAAGGTCTTGGGTCCCTTCCAGCCCAAACCAGTCTGATACTATGAACTTTGCAAGATTTAGGAAAGACAGTTGACCGATGCAATTATTCACTCATATGCATTTATGGCATCTTTTTTAATGGGCTCGAAACAACTTCTAAAAACATGGGGGAGAAGAAATGTCTTGGGAAGCATCTGTGCACTACACTGTGGCTATACTGTGTGCCTGGCCTGGGTATCCAGCCTAGATATGCCAGGGCTAACGTCCAACCCAGACAAGCACCGGCTGCTCTTCGCTTCTTGCACTGAAACCAACGAAGTGAAAACACAGTATCATTTTCCCTAAACTTTAACCGAACTTTTCCCTCTTTCAATAAAATACTGCTACCCGCGGGCCCCGCAGGCCAATGCGGCTGAGCCGCCGCCTGCATCGCTCCGCTTGCTGGGCTGTCCGGCTCCGAGGGACGCGCCCGCGCTGCGGCCAGCCCGGGGGCCGAGGCAGAGTCCCCCGCTCCCGCAGCGAGCGCTCACGCCGCCCCGCCGGGGCAGGGAAGGCGGTAGAGGGAGCAGGGCCGAGACGCCCCCCGGCCCGGAGGCTGGGCCCTCCGCCACGCCTCACGGCCCCGGCCCGGGCCCGGCCCACAGCTGACGCGTGGACCTGGCTGACCGGCGGAGGGAGGGTTCGCCGGCGCCCGGCCACAACCCCCCCGTCAGCCGGGAAAGGGGCCAGCTCCTGGCACACCCCGCGGGGCCGCGGCCGGGGCCCCAGGGCCGGGGGAAGGCGGGAAGCGCTGCCCGCCCGCCGCGGCCGCTCCGAGCTGGCGCCTCAGCTCGGCCACAGCGCCGCTAGGGGAGCCGGGCGGGGGCGGGGGGGCGGGACCTCCCTCGCGGCCCGTCGCTATTGGCCGCCGCACGGCGCCGCCTCGCGTCATTGGACCCTTCCGGCTCGCCTGCCGTCCGCCGATTGGCGGCGCGCCCCCGGCTGGCGGACGGGGGGCGCGAACGTGCCGGGCGGGCTGTTCCCTGGCCGGGGGGCGCGCGCGGCCGCCTCGTGGGGAACTGCACGTAGTCAGGGCGGGCGGGGGTGCGGGGAGGGCACGCGCCGTTCCCGCCAGCGCCAGGGCGGGGGACGCGGCAGGGACGTCAGGCGGGGGGGGGGGGGAGGGGCGGCCGTAAGGGTGAGGGGCCGGCCCGTGAGGAGTGGTCATGGGGGAGATGAGAGGTGGCCAGGTGGCCATGGGGTGTGGGGCAACTGTAAGGGGATATGAGGGGTGGCCATAGGGGGAGACGAGGGGTTGCCATGAGATGTGGGGGGCAACCATGAGGGAAGATCGTAAGGAGAGATGAGAGGTGGCCATGAGGGGAGATCATGGGGGGAGGTGGGGGGTGGCCATGGGGTGTGAGTGGCAGCCATGAGGGGAGATCATGAGGGGAGGTAAGGGGTGGCCATGAGGTGTGAGGGGCAGCCATGAGGGGAGATCATAAGGAGAGATGAGGGGTGGCCATGAAGGGTGGCCATGGGGTGTGAGGGGTGGCCATGAGGGGAGATGAGGGATGGCCATGAGGTGGGAGGGGCAGCCATGAGGGGAGATTGTAAGGAGAGATGAGAGGTGGCCATGAGCGGAGATGAGGGGTGGCCATGGGGTGTGAGGGGCAGCCACGAGGGGAGGTTATGAGGGGAAATGACAGGTGGCCATGGGATGTGAGGGGTGGCCATATGGAGAGATGAAGGGCAGCCATGAGGGTTGAGGCATGACTGCCATGCAGTATAAGGAGCCACTATGTGGGGAGATTATGAGGGGAGGTGAGGAGTGGCAAAGAGGGTTGAGGGGCGGTGGCTATGAGCCGTGGCTATGGGGACATGAGGGGCAGATGTGTGGAGAGATGAAAGGTGACTGTGAGGGGTGAGGCATGATGGCCGTGGGGTGCAAGGGGCTGCTATGGGGGAAGATGGAGATAAGGGGTGGCCGTGAGGGGTAGCAGCCGTGAGGAGAAATGAAGGGTGGCCCTGGGGAGATGAGGGGCAGCAGCCATGCAGTGTGAGGGGCCAGCCTGTGGGGAGATGAGGAGTGGCCATGAGGGGTGGTTGTGGGGTGTGAGAGACAGCCATGGCTGCTAATAAGGCCAGGGGAAGGTGACTGACATTGCCTCCCTCTCAGGAACAGGGCTGAGGTGCCCCAGACATGACCCACTGACTCCCCCCAGAGCAGCTGGCTGTGGGGGTCCTGCTCATCACCAGCGCCAGTCTTCTCCCCTGGCTGCCACCCAGGCCTGGAGGGGTGGCAGGCCTCACATGGGGCTCTGCATCACTAGGCTGCCCAGCTGCCCAGGGAGGCCTCTGCCAGGGCTGGTGAGGTGTGCAGTGCCCTCCCGGACCCCACTCCTGGCTGCTTTGAAAGGCCTCTGCTCATGTGTTGCAGCAGCATGTCTCTGCACAGCAAGCTACCTCCTAACATGCGTGAGATCGCCTGGTGAGGGATTTCGTAGGCACCTGCCCTGATCTGCATGTGTAATAACGCCCTTTTCATTTTAACAGGTATTGAGGTGACTTAGAAATCCAAATCTGAGGGGCCTGGGAGGAAATTTAGGAGTGTTGCTGGAAGTAGATGTTGGCTCCTGTTTGGGTACTTTGGTGCTTTGGAGAAGATACCTTATTTTTACTGGACAAAATACATAGATACGTGTTGTTGAGCAATACTAGAGTCTTCATACAGACAAGGCAGGTTTCATTTTTATATGAGTGGATGATAACCCTTTCCTGTTCCAACAATTTACCTTGGACAACCGTAGTAAAATCCTGGCTGTATCATGTGTATTAGGTGGTAAAAATACACATTTTTTTAAGCTGGCTATAGGTTCAGTGTTTGTCTAGACTGGCTGACGCACATTAAAACAAATCGCCTTGCCTCTTGGAAAGGGGATTGCCCAAGAAGGCTGGTAGTGAGTGACCCTTCTGACAGAGGGAAAGGGTATCAGTGTTTTTTATCCTGAGGGGCATGAATTGGTGTTTGGTATTTGGGGGGGTCCCAATTAAAGCCCAGGTTGGCCGCAGCATTTGTACGTTAGCTTTGCCATAACATGCTGTAAAGGGACAAGCAGCAAGAGTGGGAATTTTTGTCATGGGGAGACCAGAAGCCACGGCTTTGATGGGGGGAATAGAGTGCCTGAAAACAGAAATAAACCATGAAAGGAGCATCACTGGTGTTGATTTAATTATTCCTTATTGCTAAACAGACTCGGTCAGACTGGTGAAGCTGCTCCAGAAGAAAAACCTCCGAAGTTTGCCAGCAAGCTGCAGCAGTGACCCGAGTTGGAGATCATGGTTACGTCTCCTCGAAATTAAGAGAAATTAGCGTTAGGGCCCGTTAAATGCAAACCGAGAGGCTCTAGCCATGGAGCTGGGACCCTGCCGGGTGTCTGTGCGTCAGCGGCGGGGTGAGGAGAGTGGAGTGATGGGGAGCCCCATCCCTGGGGCAGGACGATGCCAGGCGAAAAGCCCCAACGGCCAAAGCTTAAAATAAAATAAATAAAAAAAAAAAAAAAAAAAAAAGGCGCCTTTCAGGCCAATACAGCTTACTAAGCAACAAGAAATCGCATGAGCGCTGCCAGCCAGCGCGCCGGGCGTCTCCCCCGGCTCCGGCGCTTGGGTAAACAGCGGAGCCTCGGGGGCTGCGGGGAGTGGGGCCCTCCCCGCCCCGGCCCGCCGGGAGCCGGCCCGCATGGGGAGCGAGCCGGGAGGGAGCCGGAGGGATGCGCCCACCCTCCTAGTGCCTTCCCCCGCGGTGGGCAGGCATCGCCGGCATCCCCCGGGCCGCGGCGGCGCGGAGCAGCCCGCCGGGGCTGGGGGCCGGGCGGCGGGGGCGTGCATTTAAAGGGAGCTGCGGAGCCAATGAGCAGGAAGGGGCTGAGCATGTGGGGAGGTTGTTTACACCAGCCCGGCCCCGGGAGCTTTAACCCGGCCGGCGGCGAGGCGCGGAGCGGGGCTCCCCAGACGCTGTGAGTAGCGGGGCGGCGGCGCCGGGCATCCCCCAGGCGGTCCCCCTCCCTTCTCCTCTCTTCCCCGCCCGGCATCGCCGGGAAAAATGGGGAAAAAAGCCAACAGATAATAATGAAAAAAAAAACCCGCGCGCGGGAGCGGTGATTCCCGCCCGGCCGGGCCGCGCCTCCCCCGGCCCGGGCTCCTCCCCGCCCCGCCCGGCGGGGCTCCAGCCCGGGGCCGCCGCGTACGTGAGCCGGCCGCGGCGGGGACGGGGATTTCAAAACAAGCTGCGGCGGGGGAGGCGGGCGGGAGCCGCGCCGGAGGTAAGCGTTGAGCCGCGCCGGGCCCGCTCCCCCGCCGTGCGACCCTCCCTTTCCTCCGGGGGGGCAGCTGGCTCTGCCCTTCCCCTCCGGGGTCTACGTCGTCTCTCGGTGCGCGCACCCCCCTCCTTCAAGCTCTGCTTGCTGCACGCTCCCCTCGGTGCATGCCCTCCCGGGGCCTGCCTGGTACCTGCGCTCACTCCCGCTCTCCCCCCCTCCCCCGCCCGGTGCCTGCACACCCCTGTCCGGTGCCTGTGCTCCCCCCCCCCCCCTCCCCCGCCCGGTGCCTGCACACCCCTGTCCGGTGCCTGTGCTCCCCCCCCCCCTCCCCCGCCCGGTGCCTGCACACCCCTGTCCGGTGCCTGTGCTCCCCCCCCCCCTCCCCCGCCCGGTGCCTGCACACCCCTGTCCGGTGCCTGTGCTCCCCCCCCCCCCCTCCCCCGCCCGGTGCCTGCACACCCCTGTCCGGTGCCTGTGCTCCCCCCCCTCCCCCGCCCGGTGCCTGCACACCCCTGTCCGGTGCCTGTGCTCCCCCCCCCCTCCCCCGCCCGGTGCCTGCACACCCCTGTCCGGTGCCTGTGCTCCCCCCCCCCTCCCCCGCCCGGTGCCTGCACACCCCTGTCCGGTGCCTGTGCTCCCCCCCCCCTCCCCCGCCCGGTGCCTGCACACCCCTGTCCGGTGCCTGTGCTCCCCCCCCCCTCCCCCGCCCGGTGCCTGCACACCCCTGTCCGGTGCCTGTGCCCCCCCCCCCCTCCCCCGCCCGGTGCCTGCACACCCCTGTCCGGTGCCTGTGCTCCCCCCCCCCTCCCCCGCCCGGTGCCTGCACACCCCTGTCCGGTGCCTGTGCTCCCCCCCCCCTCCCCCGCCCGGTGCCTGCACACCCCTGTCCGGTGCCTGTGCTCCCCCCCCCCCTCCCCCGCCCGGTGCCTGCACACCCCTGTCCGGTGCCTGTGCTCCCCCCTCCCCCGCCCGGTGTATGCCCCGCCCCCCGGCTTGCCCGGTGCACACGTGCCCTGCCCGGTGCCGCCCTCCGCGGCAGGCCCGGGCACACGCCGCCTCCTCCTCCCCTGCCTCCGGCCCTGCCATCTTCCCCATGTGCCTGCACGGCCTCGGGCTCTGCACATGCATGCGCGCACACACACGCATGCTGTATGCATGCCCTGTCTCCATGCATCCTAGTCCCAGTGCTCACACAGCGGCTTGAAGTCACACTTCACCAGCACCGCTCCCAGAAAGCGGCGAACTCCCGCCCTTTCCTTCCTGGCTACCCTCACCGCCAGGGCTGCCGGCACGCACCGGCCTGCTGATGCCTGGGGAAGTCGCTTTGCCTACGTCGGCATTCCTGCCTGCATCAGAAGATACATTTTTAGCCAGGCGGGTGTCCTCTGAAAGCTTTTTCCTCCGGAATCGCCCAAAGGTGGAACGCTGGCATGGACGAGGGTCGGGGAGCCCTTCCCGGCGCTGCCAGCGGGGATACGGGGCAGCCCTGTGGTGACACGTCTGCGGGCATAACTCGAGCACAGAGCACTGAGGCGGGATTAGAAGGAAACTATTCGGGAAAGCGCCTGTTCTGTATTGCTGTCTGTGAGGGTTAGGTCACGGGTGGGTTGGCTCCATCTTGGGGTCAATAGAGCCTTGTTGTGTGCTTTTTTTTTTTTTTTTAATAAAGGCCCAACTTTGCAAACTGCTCCATGCAGATTATCTTGTTTCCCAGTCGTGATGGGTGTGGGCCCAAAGTGCAGTTTGTAAAGAGTTTTGGGATGAGAAGGGGCTTTTTGGAAACTGCAGGGTTTATTATCAGTTGTAGCAGCGTTTGGGGTCTCTTACAGGGCGGACTTTGCAGTCTAGGATGTTGATCCATGGCATGGAGGTGTGTGGCAGGAGTTTGGCCTGATTTGAGGGAACCTACTAGCGTTTAATCCTAAAAAAAAAAAAAAGTGTGGTGTGTTATTGCACATTTTCTGGGGAGGCGATTTGTGCCAGTGGTCCTGATACATGCAGGAGCTGCCTTTCTCCTGGCCAACCCTGGACAAACAGCAGCTGTGGTGAGCGCTGGGGCACCCTCTCCACTTTGCCACGGCCCCGCGACCTTCCCCTCTTGCTAAACGAACCGTTCCTCATTTGCCAAATGAGGCGCCTGCATTCCCAAAACCTCCACCCAGGCTTTGCTCTGCTGGGGGTGGCAGCGCCGGTAGGCACAAGGGCTGACGTTTTTCCCCGGCGAGAGCTGGAAGAACGCCGTCCAAAATACACGCCCGGCATTGAAGCAAGAAATAATTTGGGATCTGTGCTGGCTCTGACCCCTGCGGCGCGTGATCGCTAACAGCTGGGAGGGCTCCGGCAGCAGCGTGGCCTCTGGCTCCGCCTGCACTCCCAGCTCTTGCTCCTCTTCTTGCTTTGTGTTTTGGGGCATGGGGGGAAGGATTTTTCAGGATTGGTGTGTCACCCTTGGCTGTAGGCTGAGTGCTGGAATGGGATCCAGCATTCAAAGGTCTGCTGGAAGCAGATGTGGCTCCTAAAACTGGCTTTGGGGAGGGTTTTTCTTCCCCCTAGTTGCGGGAGTGCTGCTCTCCTCATTCCCACTTCCCCCCTGGACCTGAGGGGGGAAAGAAAGGGAAGGTGAAATAAAACCCCAGAGGAAATGAAAAGCAGCCTCCCACCCTTGGCACTGCCCTCCCGGCCCTCCCCGTGCCTGGCTGCTGGCCAAGCACTGCCTTGAAACCGTTGTGCACCAACTGCTGGGGAGTCGGCAGAGATCGGTGCCGTTTTCTATGCGGTGGTAGCACCGACATCGCTGCATTGACTCCCCGAGCCCTCGGAGAGGCAGCTCCCAAATCCCAGTGCCTGGGGTAACCAAAAGCATGGTTTTAAGGTGAAGCGGGAGGAAGTGTGGTCTGGTGGTTAATACCTGCAGCGGGGCAGATGAGCTTTGCTGCAGCTTTGCTCTCAGATTTGAGGTGAACTGCCATGTCCCTCCCACCAGCCCTTTTGGTCTCTTTTTGTATGAGTACTGTACCGGTATACAGGAGGTGTGGGAGCAGAGCTGCTTGGGCAGGCCACTTGTGTATGTCAGAAAACATGTTGCACTGTGGAAAAAAGGCATTATCAGAGAGGGCTCAGGAGCATCCCCTGGTGATGCCCGTACGCTGCAAAATTCCACCGTGTTCCTTGGGCAGGGCATGATTAGAGAGAAGCCGGGGAAGTGACTGTTCAGCCAGCTGCCACAGCCTCTTTGATCCTGCTCTGGAGGGAAGGCAGCGACAGTGGCAAAGTCCCCATGCACTGTAAAATGGGCAGCCCTGGCAGGAGGTGCTCTCCTTGGCACACCTCTATCCCTTTTGCATGCTGTCCCTCTCTTCCTGCTCTATTCTTTATGGCTTCTAAATAGCTGTTAATTTTCTACGTGGGGAGGGCAAAGTGAGCAGTGTGTAGAGTTATTCATAAAAGCACATGTAAATCCTGAGTGTCCTTTGAAGCAGGATGTGGTTTGCAGTAACCCTTCCTGGGACAGCTGGAGGTTGAGAGGAGCAGTGAGCTTCTCTTCCTCAGGAAACTCTTCTCATCTGAGATAGTGTGTAAAACAGCTGTGTAAACCAAAACAAACCAACAACAAAATAATGTCGCATCTGCAATTTAAACTCTGCTTTGTGACAGCTACCCTGTGCTGGGTGTGAGCACTCAGTGGCTCAGAGTTAATCCTCCCTGTTGCACAAGCGGTAACTTCTTGGAATGGGACTCTGTGGCCCAAGTTAATGCTTTGACAAACACCCGTGGCCCCCAGCTGGCCAGGTGATGGTCGCTGAGAAGCCCAGGCAGGGTGATGGAGGTGGTGGGTTTGTTATGGTACAAAAGCACTTTGCTTTTTATGGCGCACCCCAAGATGCAGGGCCACACCAAGCATCTTGGGTCCTCTACCTCCTCCCAAACCCCAGGCACCATCACCCTTTGGCCTCACTGCAGTGTGCGTCCTTGCTTCCCATGCTCCTTGGAGAGGGTGTTGTAGCAGAGGAGGCATTGAGAGGAGGATGAGACAGAGGAGGACAGCACATGCTGCTGGAGCTGTTGGATTTATCAGGGCTGGATGCATCAGCTGTCCCCATACCTCGGTGTCCCTTGCTTTTAAGGAAGCCTGTAAACACTTGTTTCTTTTAAAACGGCAGTAAAGTCTACAAACCCAGAGGAATGAGCCAGGCAAGCTGCTCTCTGGAGAGGCTTGTTAGCAGAGCTACACTAACACCAGGAAAACCTGTGTCGGATTTGGGGGGCAAAAATTAGTTGAAGATAGTTAGAACATTTTTATCTAAAACTGTTTCTCTAAATTCTTTTCTAACCAAGCAGGGCAGGAGGGTGCTCCTGTTTTGTTGCCAGACTGACCTGGGAGGGCTGGATGTGAGCTGCAAGCTTAGGGAAATATCTCCCAAAAGCTTGAGAGCTCCTGAAGAGGGGAGCATTGGCGTGCTGGCTGAGAAGGGGAGCTGGCTGTCACTGCCAGACAGCTTTCTTTCCCTGCCAGGGCAGGGGAGTTGCAGGACGGCGCTGGGCATGGGCCCAAGTCTAGAGGTCAGGGTTGAAAGGCACCGATGGCAGGTTTCAGCGTGACGGGAGGGAATAGCAGCAGTGGCCTCAGGAGCATGTGGCAGCTCGAGAGGGGAGCGTGGGCTCCAAGGGCTGTCCTGACTCTGTCTACGTTTCCTTTGGGCTGGCTCATCCCTGTTTTTTTCCAGAGGGGTTTAGAAATGACAGCAAAGACAAGAACTGCAGGGTCAGGGTAGCTCAGGCACACTGCTGTCCCCACATCCCCAGGGGGTCTTGTCACCTGGGGATGCTGGAGCAGCGGAGAGCAGCTTTCTCAGCTCCTGGGGTGGTGATGGGGGGAAGGCGCTGGTTGTACGTCATAGTCCTGCACCAGAGGTAACATCCCCGTGTCTTTCTTCCACAGCGTGTCCAAGATGGCGAGCGTGCTGTCCAGGCGTCTGGGGAAGCGCTCCCTGCTAGGCACCCGTGTTTCTGCCCCCAGTGCCTTGGCTGACGGCGTGCTGGTGGCCACCCAGATTCCCAGCTTGCAGACTGACCTTGGCCGGGCACCTGCCCACACGGCGCCACGAGAGGACGGATCTTGTGTGCTGTCAGCAGAGGAAAGCAGTCAGGTGCCCAGGTTCCCCAGCCCCAGCCGCTGGCAGCTCCGAGCCGGGCAGCAAGTGCGTAAGGAGGCTTTCTTGTGTCCTTGGCTGGTGGGATGTGCACTGGTTGGGGAGAAAACTCCTGGGGCTCTCCCAGTGTAAGGTGCAGTTGGGATTGGTAATTACAGAGTCATTAACGGGTGTTGGCATTGGTGCACTTGGCCCTGGCTGTGCCTGATGGGTTTGGACCATAGCAGCTCAAGCAGAGATCCACCTCCTCTGGGAGATGTCTCCAATCCCAGCCAAAAGTGGGTCTCCAGAGAAGAGGGTAAGATAACCTGACAGTTCCCTCCAGTGTTCTCCAACTGTCTGAGGCAAAGGGAGATGGTTTCTATTATACTTAGTGAGTCTCAGTGGACTTCTTTTCCATGAGCTTCTCCTGTCTCCCCGTAACCCATGTTTACATCTTCAGGGAGGTGGCAAGGACCCCCCACAGCTTAGCCACGATGGCGGTCAGCCTTGTGGCTCAGGCCTTGGAGCTTAACCTGCAGCAGCTTTTTGCTGCAGGTTTAAGGGTTGATGGTGTGGATGTATGTGGTGAAGAAGCTCTTAGGGAAAAGTAAGGTGTGATGGTTTGCCCAGAAAGGACATGTAGTCCTGCTGGACCCCACTGTTTCTTGTGCTCTGGGCTCCTGATTCTTAGGAGAGCCATGCCTTGGCCAGGATGCTGCCTGGAAAAGGGACAGCACTCGTTCCCGATCCCACCAGTATGGTTCCTGTTAATGCCTGGCCAAGCAGCACTGTCTGAGGAGAGCTGTGAGCTGCTGACGTAGAGCCCATTTCTTGGCTGCTACCTGCAGAACTGGGAAGTATTTTCTGGACAGAGGTTGTGAAATGAAGTGTAAATAAGGCGTCTGTTCAGTTTTCTGGCTCCTCCTGCCCCATGTTTATTAACTGCAGGATGGTGAGAGTTGTTTTCTCCTACGTGCTCCGCTGTGGAGGATTTTGCTTGCTTGCTTTGCTGCTGGGAATGGCATAAAAATAGTGATGGGTGCCTTCACCTCCCAGCAACAGCCAGGACCTGTGCCGGTGGCTGTGCAAGGCAGAAGGAGATGTTGGCTCCTCATGCTGTGTGGTTTGGCGGACAGCTGGTGTGGTTCACAGGGAAGCCTTGCTTCTCGTTTTTAGAAAACAGGGTCAGGGTCTTCTGTGTCTTGATCCTTGCACTGATCCCCTTAACTCTGGTCGTGCTGTAGGTGGCTTTTTCCACCCTGTGTTTCTCCCAGACACCCCACCTGAGATGGTCTTGCAGGCTTCTCCTCAGTCAGGGTATGGGTGCACGTGTCTGTCCTGTATTGGCTTCTTGGTATGGCACCTGTGGCACTTCCATGAAGAGATGTTCCTGTTACTATAAATAGTCGGAGGCATATGTAGCGTCTTTTGACACAGATACATTTCCATTAACAGAAATAGGTTCATGGGTGGTAGTGGTACAACACTGCCCATCAGGAGGAGTGTGAGACTCTGTGAAGGAGAAGGTGAGGTTTGCACATCTCCTTCCCCTGCCCGAAGGAGCTGGGATTGGAGGAGCCAAGGTGTGAATTCAGGATCCCTTCACCTAGGAAACTGCCATTCCCCCGTCCCCCTCTAGCTTTTAATTCTTTTATCTACACACTCTGCCAGGGTGTGCCATAAGCGTGGGAGTCCTTGCAACAGGATAGTGTGAGAACAAAACCAAATCAGACAAAATTCATTTGAGGAAAGTCCACCCAAATTACAACACTCAGAGAGGGGGCTGATACTGGCTCAGGAAATTTCTCAGCTTGGGATTGCTGGAGTTGGGGAGCTTGTGCCTGGGAAGAGCAGCTTCTGTGGTGGTGGGGTTGGGATGAACCCTGGCCACCCCTTGGTTTGCTGACAGCAGTCTGAAGTCCAGGCCCTTCAGGACAGGCTCTGCCTTTGTCCTAAAGTCCTCTGTGGCCCCCTCTGCTGCGGGAGGAGGGAGGATCCTTTGGTGGGCAAAGGCTTATGCTGCAGCAGAACATCCCCCAGGAGCAGCGGGGCAGTGGATGGCAACAACAAACCACCCCTTGTGCTGTTTTCAGGTCCTCATCACTTACAACGGGCAGGAGTGCACGGGCCTTGTGGAGCAGCACAATCCGCTGAGCGACAAGGTGAAGGTGCTGCTGCCGGAGCAGGGCTTGCAGGCGTGCTGGAGGGTGCAGGATGTGCGGCCGGCCATACTCCAGCCCCCTGCCCTGCCCACAGCCAGTGGTCCTGGCCCTGCTGAGGCACTGCAGAGATCTGTATCCAGCAGTATTGATGTACCAAAGAGGTTCGTGCCTTTGGCTGGGGGTATCTCATCTTGGGTGGGAGAAGGGTTCTTGGCATCTCTGGCGGCGCTTCCACTTGGTTTTACACCAGTGAAGAGGGCGGTGATGCTGGGGATATATCCGCTTTTCCAGTGTGGGATTATCCAGTGGGTGGTTAAATTTAGGATTAAGGGGATTTTTAATTTTTTTTCCCTCCAAATGAAGAGAAAACATCTTTCCCTGTGACTTAAAAATGACTCAGTCTACAGAGGGAGGCCATGAGGGTGAACCTGTGCTTGCTGCTGCAGGTTGTGCCGCCCTTTGGGTGCCTGGTGGCTCCTCGGGTCATACCTGGGCTGCTTCTCCGCTTTTTCCTCCATGTGTTTCACATCTCTCCCCTCATGGTGCAGGAAAGCCGATGCCGCTGTGGAGATGGACGAGATGGTGGCAGCCATGGTGCTGACGAGCCTCTCCTGCAGCCCTGTGGTGCAGAGCCCTCCTGCCAGCGAGAGTGGCATTCCCTGTGAGTGTGCATTTAAAAATACACACACACACACACACATATATATATAAAAGAAAAAACATCTGAAACAAAAGATGTGGAGAAATGTGCTGTGCCCTTTGGATCCCAGTACTGGGGCTCTTGCCAGCTGCATTCATTCTTTATGCCTGGTGCTGAATTGCTGCCAGCACAGGGACTGTGCTGGGTTGGAGGTGGGCGGGGAGTGGCACGAGGGTCGCAGCAGAGCCCACGGGTGCTGGCACCGGTTGGGGCTGAGCAGGCTGGGACGCTCCTAACAGTGTGGTGGGGGTAGCCCTGCTCTCCACAACTGTCCCAGGGGCCTGGGAGCCCCGCGAAGGAGTCCCGGGCAAGGGAGCACCGCCCGGTCGCTCCTTTTTTTAGAGGCAGTTTCATTCCTGAGGAGTCAAATGCAGCCGGAGGGATAAAAATAGCCACCCGGAGCCGTGGGAAATGTGCGTGCCCCAGTGCTGGCTGCTCACCGTGTGCCGGCTGTGCCGGCGGGATTGCACTGAGGCCAAGGAGGATGGGGAGGGGAAGAAAGGGATAAACGACCAATAATAGGGAGCTGGCGCTGAGCAAAGGTAAAAAGGCTTCACCATGCCAAGTTTTTTAAAAAAATAAATAGGCAAACTGTTGTCACGGGTTATTCAGCCTCAGGGCTGCCCTGGTGGGGTTTGGTTGGCCCTGAACTGATCATGGCAGCACGCGTGCCCTTCCCACAGCCTCACGGGCAGCGTGTGATCCCTGGAAAGAGAGTGGCGATGTCTCAGACAGCGGCAGCAGCACCACCAGCGGGCACTGGAGCGGGGGCAGCGACATCTCCACCCCTTCACCCCCCCACCCCGCTGGCAGCCCCAAGTACTCCAGTGAGGCCCTGAGCTCCCCCCAGGCAGACGATGGCTTTGAGACTGACTCTGACCCATTTCTCCTTGACGAACCTGCTCCGCGCAAGAGAAAGGTACTGTTGCTGTGGAGAGGGGGTCCCAGCACCAGTGGGGTGGCTTGAGCTGAGCTGCCTTCTGTGGAGGGGACGCTGCCGCCAGGCAGGGAGTTGACGGGCTGTCTCTCTGACAGAACTCTGTGAAGGTGATGTACAAGTGCCTGTGGCCAAGCTGCGGCAAGGTCCTGCGCTCCATTGTTGGTATCAAGCGGCACGTCAAGACCCAGCACCTCGGGTAAGATGAAGATTTCACCTCCTCAATCCCTGCCTGACGACTGAAGCAGGGTGCGCCCTGCCACTGCATAATTCATAATTCCTGCAGTGAATCCCCAGTTTCAGAAATACTGGCCTCTGTGCACTGAGCCTGGCAGTTCTCAGCCAAAGCAGTCTGTGTCACTGAAGCCACTAAGTTTCCCCACCTTCAGGGAGCCCAGGGCACTCTGGGAGGCGTGGGGGCCCTGTTTGGGCCTTGGGACTGCCCAGCTCAGGTGTGCATTTTGCACCAAGGGAGTTCAGGTTACACACAAGCCCTGGGCTCCTGGGCAGATGCAGAAAAGCACCAGCCCAGCGGGGTTTCGCAAGGGCTGGCAGCGTGAAAGCTGTGCCTGTGGCAGCACCTGGCTCTGGCTCAGCCGTCAAGTGCCAGCCCAGTGGCAGCTGCCCCTTTGGCAGTTTGCTTTGTCCTGCTCTCCTGTGAATTCCTCCCAAAATACAAAGTGGTGAGGGTGTGGGGATCAGCTTTGCTGTGCTCTCCTCCTGTGGCTCCATTGCACTCCTCCCCCCAAACTCGTGTTTTCTCGTGCTTTTGCCTGTGTTTTCCAGTATCTGTTTTTCTCCTTCTCCCTTGCAAACGTGAACGCTCTGGGAAAGGTGAGGACTGAAGGGTTGTGATGCAGTGGGCAGCGCTGGACTGCCATCCAGTGCCGGATAAACGCACTGGGAAAACAACAAAGCTTTGAGGGGCTGTTTCCTGCTGGGTGAACCGCAGGGCTTCGTCTTCAGCTTTGCTAAATGAACTCAATTAGAGATGAACAGGGGATTTTCAGTGGCACCCAGTCAATGTGCCAGCATTTTTTAAAGGCCCTGGAAGAGGTTTTGATCTTCCTTGGAAGTGCAAAGTGCTGCTGCAGAGGCAGTGGCCGTTGCTGATTGCAGCTGATGTGATGCTTTGGAGCCTGGGTGTGGAGCTGTTCTGCACAGGAGGGCAAGATCACTCTCCCCCAGGGCAGTCGGGGACTGCTCACTGACAGAAACGGGGTCGCCTTTTCACCGCTGTCCCCTTTTCCTCCCTGGTAGGGATGGTGCAGACTCCGACCAGCGGAAGCGGGAGGAGGATTTCTACTACACTGAAGTGCAGGTGAAGGAAGAGCCAGTGCCGGAGGCGGCCACAGCCACCAGCCCCACATCTGTGTCCGCTCCCATCATCATCCAGCAAGCCCTGGGGAAGCCAGAGGCACTACTGGTGGAGCAGCCAGCACTGGAGCCCGCCCTGGCCAGCAGTACCCTGAGCCAGTCTGCCCCCAGCTCCTTCTGGCACATCCAGGCTGATCACGCCTACCAGGTGAGCTGGTGGCATCTCCCGGGGACAAGTCGCCTCCAGAAATCTTGCTGAAGGGCAGGTTGTGATCCGGTTTGCTCAGCAAGTCCCCAGTGTGGCAGGGACGTTTCATTGCCACCCCTGCAGCGTGGAGAGGCTTTGGTGCTGGTGTAGAACTATCCCCTGCCTGGCTGCCCTTCAGCCCTCAAGCAACCAGTTCATTAATGCCGGGTTAAGGGGCTTGTGTGCTTCTGCTGCAGCTGTTCCCTGGCTGGGATGGAGCTGCTGGCCTCTGCTCCCCTGCAATTACCCTATGCTGGTATGCAACACACCCTTTTGCCTGAAGATAACACCGGGCTGGAATGCAGCCGCGCCAGATCCTGCACGTCTCTGCTGCACGCTCACCCTCACCGGGGGCATGAGCTTTTGAGGCACAGGAAGCCTGGGGACCTAGAGCGGTGGCCCCATGGGCAGCCTGGGCCAGTGGCCCTTGTCCCAGGGGCTGCTTGAGAGCAGAGCACTGTTCTGGAGCTGCAAGCTAGTTCAGGGACAAGGTGTACAGATCCATAAGCTGCATGTGTATCCATTCCCATCCCAGGGAACGGATGTGACATCATCTAAAAGCAGAAATCCTGCGTAAGGTGCAGAAGTATATGCATATAGACCAGGTCGGTGCATGTGGTTTGGTATTGCAACTGAAAGCAGCTGCAGGAGTGAAGAAGCTGCTGTGCCCTGGCAAAGGGTGACAGCTCATGTGCTGTGCCCCGTGTTAGCGGGATCTGGTGCTGGAGGAGGGGTTGCATGGGGATTTCCATCCCACCCCTGGCGCTTGCAGTTTGCAGGTACTCCAGGCTGGTCTGCTGGGGAGGTGAATGCCTGGGGGGGGGGGGCGCATGTGGGAATGGGGGCCCCCTGGGACTCATGCTGGCCCCCTTTTTTCCCCCCCCCCACAGGCGTTGCCCTCGATCCAAATTCCAGTGTCCCCTCACATCTTCACCAGCATCAGCTGGGCCACTGCCACCTCAACCCTCCCGTCCCTGTCACCGGTGAGTTTTGGGTGTTTCCCCTTCATCTTTTGGGGTGTAGGGTTGGGCTGGGAGCTAAGGGGACCTTGCTTCCACTTTCTCACTCTTCACTTTAAATGTTGGGATCTGTGGGCTGAGGGCACCCATGTCTCCTCCCACTGCCCCACTGCAGCACCTGAAGGCCATGCAGGAGGAGGACTGCATCCTCCCGCGTGCCCTTTGACACCCGATTTCCTGCAGGTGCGGAGCCGGTCGCTCAGCTTCAGTGAACCCCAGCCACCGACGCCAATGCTCAAGTCCCACCTGATCGTCGCCTCGCCGCCCAGGGTGTCCATCGGCACCAGGTGAGGGTCCTGCTGGCTGGAGGGGAGCAGAGGTGCATTCCATTGGCAAAAGGGGTGCCCTCCTGCATCTCCACTGAGATGCAGCAGGATGGTGTTTGGCCATGGTTACAGGGTCTTACCCTTAGATACGTGCCTGAAGCTCTGCAACAAGTGGGTAAATGTTACTTCTTGTTTTCTCCCTTTTTGCAGGAAAGTCCGTGGTGAAGCCAAAAAGTGCCGTAAGGTTTATGGCATTGAGCACCGGGACCAGTGGTGCACAGCCTGTCGGTGGAAAAAGGCTTGCCAGCGCTTCCTGGACTGAGTGCAGCACCACGGTGCCGCGTCCCTCCCCTGCTCCTGCCCGGGGAGCACTGGAGTCCCTCACTGCTGCAACCAGGGACCTTGGAGGTACCTCCTGTGACCCCAGAAGACACCTCCAGAGCTGCGTGTAAATTCTTCCTCCTGTATATTGTACATCTGCTGGGTTTGGTCTTTTTTTTTTTAAAAAAAAAACCCTTTTCCTTTTTTATTTTTTTTTAAACCTGAAGAATATCTCCCTTTGTATGGTAAAAGCTGGGGCTGGGAGGAAAGAAAGCTGGTTCCTCAGGGTTCAGGGGAGATAGTAGGCGATCTGAGGACCAAAGAGCTTCCTGCATTTCCCAGATCGGCCCTAAAATCTCCCAGACTGTCCTAGTGTGGCTGGGGTGAGGCGCTGAGGCAGCTTCCCATGTCCGTTGACTACCTAGAAAATGCAAATCCCTCGTATCCTTTAAGGGAGGGGGGTCAGTACCAGTTAGAGCTTTAAAAAAGAAAATGCTGTTGGGTTGCTGCAAGCGCAGGAGCGGTTCTTGGGGCAGGAGTCGGAGGTTTTTCTCCCTGCGTGGACATGGTCTTCGCTCATGTCACATATCACTGGTCGCTTGAGCCTGCATGTATCTCCAGTTGGTTCCAGCAGGTTGTTTTTGGAGGCATTTAGGGGAGAAAAGCATCCCAAACGTTTTAATCAGAAAACCTGAGAATTTCGAAGGCAAAACCTGGTGTTCTTTCTCATTGTAGGCTTTGTAAGTCTGCTTAGCTCCGTGAAAGGTGTATGTTGTGGCCCTCACCACATCTTTCAAAACTAGGCTGAGCAATTTTGGTTTTTGTTTTTAATTAATGATTCCACCAGTAAAGGCAGCTGGGAGGACCAGTAAGAGCTTTCCTTAGCATCACCGTATCACCTCAGTTCAGCAAAACACTTCAATATTTGCTTTTTAATCCCATCGAGCCTGGGCAGGAGTCAATTTTTCCTGACTTTCATCCTTTAAAACATCGATCTACCCAATTGCTGCAGGTTTCCGGTCACTGTGGTGGCTTTCCCACCTACACCAGCATCGCTGGTGGCGCATTGCACTTGCTGTCAGGCCGGGATGTGTGCGGCCAGGGAGCTGGAATGTCCTGTCAGTTTTCTGCCTTCGTGGAGGCAGGCAGACGTTTGGACTTGGGTTTTCTTTTTTTTTTTTTTCTGCGTTTTTGATAATCGTAACCTGTAACCTACAGCCATTGAGCCGAGAGCAATTCCTGCGTGTGACTTGCGCCCAGGGTGTTCTTAAGGACCCTGTGCTGAGACTCTGCTTTCCTTATAAAAGCAAATGGAGTGGTTGGGAGAGTCTGATACTGCTCCCGGCTTGCTGCAAGCCCTGTTGTTGGAGGGATTGGGTGAGCAGGTAAAGCGGGCTGAGACATATATATGTATTACTGGTGTTTGTTGACATGTTTTGGGGGTTTTGTTGTTTGCAATTTTGTACAAGTAAACCATATATCATCCCACAACCTGATCTGTCCAGCATCCAACTGGCAGATGCAAAATTTGGCCACTTGGAAAGCAGGAGCCAAACTCTTTGGGCAGGGTGTGACATGGTGGGGTCACATCCCCTGTGGGTCTGGCTCAAATCCCAGGGAAGAAAAGAGGTTTTGGTCCTTGAGAGCTACTCGCTCTGGCTCCCATCCCTGCTGGAGCGTGGTATTGAAAGTGAAATGTTGGGAAAAGCCTTTTCCTCTCCCACTGGCATTGGAGACTCTTTGCAGGTTCCTGGGTTGAGCATTTTATTGCAAAACCAACTTATTTTAATTAAAAAAAAAAACCAAAACCAAACACCATGCCTTTGCCGCTGTTTGACCTCCAGCAGTTGAATGGCTGAGCCAAGATTACAGTCCTGCTCGGCCTTGTGGGACTTGGCATGTTTATCCTGTCAGGGAAGGGCCCCACGATGCTGGGGTGCAGGCAGGTTCTTGGTGGTGCCGGAGATGCTGGTGGCTCTCCAAAAATGAGCTGGCACTTTGGGAAGTCTTACACAGCGCTTTGCTGTATTTTACGTTTTTCAAATACTTGTTAAAAACAGGGCTTGAAGCAGTGCTCAGAGCACAGAAGGAAAAAAAAAAAAAAAGTTTGAATTTTTGCTTTCCTCAGACCTTGTGCCTTTGCCTCCGTGACTCAAAGACACCCAGGCAAGACCAGTGATTTTATTTCTTGCTTCTTATGCCCTTTGTGCCCCAAACGGTATCAGGCAGAGCCGGATCTGTGCTGGCACTGGCCGGACATGGCTCTGCTCCCAGCCCAATCATTCGGAAAACTTCAGACCATTGGGTTCATGCCCCCAAACGCGCTGTGTAGCATTGGACGCCCCAGCCCTTCCCAGCACAGATCTGCATCAGAGATCGGGATTTTCCCTGGTGGGAGCTCGGGTGTTCAAGAAATAAAGCGAAAACAACTTTTTGCTTTTCTGTTAAAGATGCTTTTTTTTTTTTTTTTTAAAAAAAATATATATATAGGAAGAAAAAGGTGTCAGTGGCTTTGGAACAGGCAGGCATGTGCGGTGTGTGTCCTGGGAGAGCGGGGCTGGCGGGACCCCCGGCAGCAGATACAGGGGACACAGCCCCTTGGCCTCAGCCCTTGCAGTGCCACCACCTCCCGCAGCGTATAGCACTTACTGCCCAGCACGGTCGCCTCGTTATATCGGTGGTGTTTTATCCAAGGAGTGGGAGGCGCCTACAGCCTCTTCCAAGGGCTTTTGTGGTACGGACTTCATTGGACAAAATTGTCCTTATGCTTGTGGCTCTGTTGTTTTTTTAATTATTATTTTTAATGGAGAAACCAGTGCAGGGTGGGTTGGGTTTTGTGTTTTGTTTTGTTTTTCCTTCTGGTTTGGGAGTATTTTGGAATTTTTACACTTTAAACCAGAAAAACCTTCTCATGTTTTTGCAGAAATGACAGCAGGCTTCCACCATGTCTATCGGGTTCGTTGACATTGGAGATGTATTTTTTATTTTTATTTTTTCCTTTCCCTATTATTTTTTAACTCGCTTCCAGCCACCTCCTGACCGTTGGACTTTACCTCCTGACATTTTGAGTCTTGCTGGTCTCAAGAAATCTCCTCTTTTTGCCCCAGCCACGGGTAATCCTGACCGGTAAATCCAGCTTGGAGAGTTTTCCCTCATCCATCTGGCTGTCTCCCGGAGCATGTATATGTATGTATATAGGAACCTCTTAATTGGGCACTAATTAATTGGAGGCTACTCCCCCATCTCCAGCCAGGACACTGCTCACACCACTGCCAGTGGGGGTAGTTGCACCCCAAAAGCCGGGTGACCCCACGTCGTCAGTCTCAGCACTGTTAGTGGGGGACTTTGTGGTGGTGTCACGGGGTGTGGGGGAGCAAGGAAAGGGGTTGGGGACACTTGGCACCGTGGCCGTGCCCCCGTGGGGCCACTGGCTGAGCAGGATGATGCTGTTATCAAGTGAATTTTTCTGTCTCGTTGGAGCTTTTTCTCAGCTGTCTTCCAAGTATTATTTTTATTGTTAAAAAAAAAAAGAGGGGAAAAAAGTTAAAAAATAAAAATGTGAAATGTAATTTTTACAGCAGCAATATGAAATATATTTTATAAGAAATAAAAAGAAAAGTTGCCTCATAACTTGCTGGCTCTGCCATGTCCTTATAGCCTAGCCCCGGGGGGCACCCATGACCCCCCGGGACCCCATGGCCGCGCAGGGAGCCCTGTGGCACAGCCCTTTCTGGCACCACTAGGTAGCAGTGTCTGCCCGGCGCTGGGAGCCGCGCTGGCAGCGCCGCTCCCCCCCGCGGCCCCAGGCTCTGCGCATCCTCTGCTGTTTTTCCCCCAAAATCCCGAAATACCTCAAGTTTTAAACTTGGGCTCTGCAGGACGGGATTTGCATGTGCTAAACCCGGCTGGTTTGTAATCGGTGGCCCAGAGTCCTGTGGCCGGGAGCCCTTCCCTTGCGGCCGGTTAAGCGCTGAGCCGAGAAGTTGCTTGTTGATGCCAAAAAAAAATGGATAATTTTTTTTTTTTTGAATGTGTGTTGAGGTGCCAGCTGGCCGTGCGCGAAGCGATCCCCTAACCAGCCAAAGTCTTCCCCAATTAATTTTTAATTTCCAGCTGCTGGTCGAAACAGCAGCAGAAGTCGTGCCTCTGCCCGGAGCTGCAAAGTGGGGACACAGCAGCCCTGCCACCGGCTGGTCCCAGTGTGTCCCTACCCCTCTGCCGCAAGGTGCTTGGGTGGTGATGCCCCCCCTCCCCAAACGTGGGGGGCTCCTGAGCTGAACCCCTGGACTTCCAGCTGGGCTGGGGCCTCGCTGGGGGTGCCTTCCTTATCCCTATGGAAAAGGATTCTGGGTGTGCAGAAATTCCCCTTTTCTCTTAAACCCTAAAATCCTTTTTTTTTTAACCCTTAATCCCCCGCTCCCCATCCCATCCCATTTTTGGCTGAGGGACACATGTGCGATGGGACAGACCCTGCCGGTAGCTCTGCAGCAGCCTGCGTGAGGGGGATTTCTGCCATCCTGGAAATAACACAAATGTACAGAAATCTCCTTTTTTTTCCCTTAAAACCAAACTCTTCCCCAGCTGAGCAGGGCCATTCAGTCGTTCCCACCAGCCCCCCCCCCCCCCGCCCCCCCCCCCCGTGGCAGGGGGGCAGCAGGGACCTGCGTTGACCCAAGTGATGGTTGCCAGTCGCAATGATATCGTAGAAACAGTAAACTAATTTATTAATCCTTTTGCTATGTACAAGTTTAATGGAGAAATCTTTGTATGAAACAATTAAAAAGAACAAGATCTGGGATTTTTTTTTCATCGGGGTTATTATATTATTTATTTTATTATTCCTTTTTTTTTTTTTTTTTTTACAAAGAGTGAAGGGCAGCACTGCGGGTAAGACCCGGGCGAAGTCGCTCCAGGTTTATGCTTTTTGGGTAGCAAATTAGGCAGGAGAATCAACCGGCTCTGATTATCCTGGGAGCGACACGGCGGGGGGGGGGGGGGGGGGAACCCGCGTCCCAGCGTGGGGACTGGGACACGATGCATGCCGGGGGGGCGGGGGGCCGCAACAAAAACATGCGCGTGGTTTGTATTGCTGAGCAAAGAAGTCAACCCCAGAGGCTTTACAAAACTTGAGGGAAAACACTGAAAAAAAGGGAAAAATACATTTTAGAAAAGGGAAAAAGAATTTAAAAAAAGAACTGGTGTTTCCCAGGTGCGTTTTGGGCACTGGGGCAGGAGCCGGTCCCTGCTGTGGCGGCTGGGAATGGAGCCACAGTGGGACGCGACCCCTTGGCATCCCCCATCTGAAAAGTTGGAAATAAATCCCATGTGAAGGTATAAGCCCTGGCTGGGGGATGCTGAGCGCTGCCAGGGAAGGCACTGGGAATGTGGGGTGGGGGCTTATTTTCTGCTGGATCCAAGGTGGCTTTTTCACAGTGGCCAACCCAAAAAAAGATAAAACAAAAAAAGCCCCAAATCCAATTTTTTTTGAAAGAATCCCTTTTTTTCCTTATTTTGTTTAAATTTCTGCCCGCTCCCCCGCGGTCCCCTCCCCGCCCTCCCCATGGCATCTCGCTCCTGTCGCAGGCGGAGGCCGAAATTCGTCGGGTCCTGGTTTAAATCTGGCTTTAGTGAGTGAAGAGCAAAGTGATTTCTGAACGCGTGCGAGTCTGAAGCGCTTTGGGGTCCGTCAGAGAGAGGATGGAGACTGCTGGGGTGGACAGGAGCAGGGTTAATTTTGCCTGTGCCTGGCAGAAGGTGCTGGGATGCGGTGCCGGAACGCTATAAAAAAAATAAAAATAAAAAAATAGAGAAAAGAAAGAAAGAAAGAAAAAAGAAGAAAATAGAGAGGGGGAAAAAAAAAAAGGGAAAAAAAAAAGGGAAAAAAGTAGCAGCTGAGCCGAGAGTGGAGGGAGCGGGGGGCTCTCTCCCAGGGAATGCAGGGCTGGGGGTGCACCCCCTAATTTAGGGAGATGCCACCCGGGGGGAGGTGGGGATGGGGCAGAAAAAGGAAAAAGAAACAAAAAAAGGGGAAAAAAAATTTAAATTCTCCCAAATTGTAAATTTGGGGAGGGGATGGGGATGGGTGGTCTCGGCAGCTGCAGGGTAGAGAGGCTGGGGGCTCTGAGCATCCCGGTGGAGCCAGTGGCGGCACAGGACACTGGTTGCCGCTCGCCTGGCAATGTGAAGCTGGCGTGTTTGGGGAGGAATTATTTAATTTCTAAAAGGAAAAGGTTCTGTTTGATTTTCATTTATTTTCATTTATTTAGAATTACTTATATATTTTTAAAATTTTAAATAATTTATCTCTTTTTTTTTTTTTTTAGTTTTTTCTTCTTTTGATTTTTTTTTTTTCTTTTGGGGCAAACCACCCTTCGGACCTCTTGGGCGCTGAGGGTAAAACCCTGTTGCCCACCATCGCTGGGGGGGGGCTGTCAGCAAAGGGCCTTTCCCCAGGCACCCTCCAGACACCGAGACACCGACAGCCACCCTCAGCATCCCTCCCCAGTCTCCAATTCAGCATTTTTAAGTTAAGCCATTTCCAATTTTTTTTTTTTTTTTTTTTTTTTTTTTGCCCCCTTTTTAATTTGCACCCATGGACATGTGGTGTAGAGGGGTAGAGGGTTGACTTTTTTGGCCATGGCGGACCTAGCCGGGCGGCGTGGGTCTCCGTTAGATCTCGTTGTGCTCGCTGATGCCGCCAGCGATGTCGTACTCACTGGAGCGGGGCGACATGCCCAGGTACTGCTTCAGGAACTCGCTAAACCTCTTCTGGTTGTTCCACTTCCTCGCCGACTTGCGGACCCCGATGAAGCCCCCGTACCGCTTCTGCACCCCCTTGGCTGTCGGTGCCGGCCGCGAGCTGCGCATCCCCCGCGGGAAACTGCCGAGCCGTCGGGAAATGTCCTCAGGTGGCTGCGGGAAGGCGCCTGGTGCCGGTTCGACGCCTTCATCCTCGGCTTCCCGTCGCCGCAGCAGCTCGCTTACCTGCAGCGGGCTCACCGGCACCGCCGGCACCGCGCCATGCCAGGGATCGCCAGCGTCCTGCAGGTCGTGGGGCCATGGGGCGGCTCGGCTGGCGGCAGCGCACAGCTCCCAGGTGGCCCGAGGCACAGCTTCGCCTTCGCACTCCAGGATGCAGACCTGTGCGGCAAACACGGGGATGGGAGTCAGATGGGGTTTGGTCCCCCCAGGGCTGTGGGACACCAGGCAGCACCAGCTGGTGTACCCCAAATGGCAGGTGCTCGAGCATCCCCCCACTTCCAGCCTGTCCAGTGATGCGACGTATTGGAAGACACCCATGGAAAGGTGCTGGCAGCTCATCAGCCCTTGCCTGGCCTCATTTGGGGAGGTGTCCCCTCCCAAAACCCATTCCTGGGCTCCCAGAGATGGTGGTGGAGATGCTGCTCAGCTTCCCTCTCTGGCCCTTCCTGCTCCTCACTGGACATACTCCACACTTCCCCGTTGATGCTTCCATCCCACCACCATGTGCTCAGCACTGCAGGGTCCTTCAGCCGGGCATGAGCCCCAAAAAACCCCAAAAATCACTGAGTCATGGGAGGGTGGAGGTGGTGCCTGTGGCATATGCCCATGGCATGTCCTGGTGCCTGGGCTTGTTCCTCCCTAGGGGCAAGACTTTGCTTTTCTCCTTGTTGAACTTGATGAGGTTCCCACTAGCCCTTTTCTCCAGGCTGGCAAGGTTACTCCAGGTGGCAGTACGAGCCTGTGGTCTACCATCCACGCCTGCCAACTCTGCATCATCCGTTCATTGCTGAGGGTGCGTCTCTCACATCATCCCGGCCATTCATGAAGACATCAAGGTCCTCCAGGTTTCAGTCCACCTCACTGCCCATTTATCTATCCCGTGCTTCAGCAGATTGTCCACAAGGATGTCATGGGAGACAATGTCAAAGCCTGATGAAAGTCAAGACAAGCTGCTTGTCTCACTGCAGAAAGCTGTCAGGTTGGTCAAGCACGATTTCCCCTTCATAAATCCATGCTGGCTGCTCCCAGTGAACTTCTTGTCCTTCATATGTTTGGAAATGCTTTGCAAGATGATGTGCTCCACCACATCCCCAAGGACTGAGGTGACGCTGACCAGCCTATAGCTTCCCAGATCCTCCTTCATGCCTCCTCAAAGAGAGGTGTGACATCTGCCCCCTCCCAGCCCCCAGGAACCTGCCCTGGTCACCACGTCCCTTCAAAGGCCACCAAGAGCTGCCTCATCAAGAGGTGCCATCAAACTTCCTCAGCACCCATGGGTGCATCCCTCTATGTTTGTGTCTCATCGCTTTCCAAGAGGCCTCGTCCACTAAGGCAGGACACGGACCCAGCATTGCTGTGGGGTGATAGCCCCAAGTGGGCCACTACCACCAAAACCAGCACCCAGGGGAAACCATCCAGAAGAAAACCCTAGAAGAACGAAACTAAATAAATACCAAAGAAACCAGGGCTGGAGGGCCCAGATGGGGAGGGTTGTCTTCCTTCGCGTTGAAGCGTCTCCATCCCAGCATCACCTTCATGGCGGGCTCTTTCAAATGCCTAACACCAGCTGGGGACCCCCATGCTGAAGTGCGTTGGCGTGTCTCGTCGCTACAGGCCATCTGCAAGACTAAAACCTTTGCAAAGACGCACGTCACCATGGGTTCATTGACTTTGCCAGGTGGGAAGTGCTACAGGTCCCAGCGTGGTGTCTCAGGGCTGCAGCTCGAGCACATGGCTCCGCAGCAGTCAGCTATTTCCATCCCCAAGGGCGGCCAGGCTCTTCAGACAAAAAGACAAAAGAAAAATAGTTGTCCCAAAGTGAGGTGGTGACGAGGGTCTTGTAGGCTCAGACACCTAAGAGGGTCCTTGTGGAGATGCTGAGGGCATCCTGCACGGAGCCGAGATCCTGTCCTGGGGTCTCCAAGGCTTTGGCAGGATCTATGGCTGATGGGCCACTGCAGTGGCCTGTGTAGGAGATGAAAGGTGATGGATCACATGGAGCTGTGATGAGCACCAGCTGGTAGGCTTCAAGAGGAATCACCCCGGACATCAGTCTGAAGACAACCAGCAGTCCTACCACCCATCTGCAGAGCAGCACCAGGAACATCTCAGCGGTCCTCAGCCACCCTGCTGTGTTCTCAATTCACATGGAAATGGCGTCTGCCACCAGGCCAGCTCATGGTCTTTCGGGAGCCCTCAGCAAACACCAGCCAATGCTCCTCCATGTCTAGTGCTGAAACTACCCAGGGCCGCTCCTTCTGACCTTCAGTTGGCATTAACGGTGTCACTGTGGGTTTGCACCATCCCTAGAGGACTCTGGGGACCAGGATGTAGGTGATTCATCCACAACTTGAAGACCAGCTCCATCAGCCAGTCCCTGTCCTGCTCTGGCAGCTGCAATGCTGGTGCAGGCATGCCTCTAACTTCAGGGGCATCTTCTATTTCTACCTCAGGAGGGCGGATGCTTTGGCCACCGAAATGGTGGGGGGTTGTATCCAATCCCACCACGATGGTTCTGCCAGCTGAAACTGAGCCTTGAAAGTCCTCTGCTCCTGGTTCAAACCACTCTTGCTTTGAGATACAACCTTGTACGGGACCCATGAGCCACCAACCATCCATCCCATCTCCTCTCCACCTTGCTGGCCGGGGAAGACAGAGCAAAATGCAGCTCCAGAGGCAGGACCAGGTAGGAAGGGGGGGGCCTGCAGAAGTGCTGGTGCCTTCAGACTGCAAAACAATATTTTGGGGCAAAACCAGGGCAGTTGTGCCCCAAAACTTGGGGGCAGCGATGTGCCATTGCAGAAGGCTTTGCCAGCAAGGGGGTGGCACTGGGGTGCTCCAGCATCTCCACAGATCCCTGGAAGTCTCTGGTCTCCCCTGGTTTTGTGGAAACATTTCCCAGTTCTGGGGGCTTCCTGAGCTGCTGGCTCCTTTTGGGTGGATGTCTTAACCCGCCGTGATTTATCGTCGCTAATAAATAGGCAAGAGGGCAGGGGGGAGGCGATAGATAAACCCCCGGAGGCAGGGTGGGAATGGGGGGGAAAGAAATGCTGCTGGCCAGGGCACGGCCGTGGCTCAGAGGAGCAGGAAAAAAAAGGTTAGGGGCTGGAAAAACCCCAAACCCCCTATTCAGTGGCTCTTTCCACCCAGCGTTGGAGGCAAATCAAGGGAGCGAGAGAGGCTGTGGGGGGCCCGGTCACACAGAGTGCTGTGGTTTGCCAGCCACCTGCAGAGCTGGTCCCATCCTGCTGGGGCTCAGGGTAGGATTTTGGTGGCTCCTTGGAGGATGGAGTCCCCTGGGGGGGTCCAGGGTCGGCATACGTAGGGGCAGCGAAGCTGCAAGCCGTGGGGCAGGAAAGCTGAGGTTGCTTGGGGTCTTGGGACCCTCCTTGGGCCGTCGCAGCCTTGTCCCCATCTCTCCCAGCAGCTGGTTTGGGGTCTGAATCCTCCCTCGGGACCATCTTGTCCAATGGTGTCCCTGGGGGGTGCCCAAGGAGGAGAAACAGTGACAGCAGGTGGCACCTTCCCCTCGAGGTTTGGCATGGACCGGCCACCAAAGCCCCCCGCCAAGCCCCCAAACCCTAACCCTGGCACAGGGAGGAGGGTGCCTACCCAGTGTGACAGGATGCAGCTGGCACAGCACCCATGGATGCTACCCCCATGGGTGCTGCCTGTGGCAGGGGACAAGCCAGCAGGCAGAGGGACTTACAAGGACGTCAAAGCTGTCCCGGTAGAGGTGGCGGTCGCAGCGCAGGCAGTCCCCCCGGCAGTCCCCCCGCACCCGGGCAAAGAGGCAGAGCAGCAGCAGGTCCCAAAGCACAGCCCTCATGGCGGCACCGGCAGCAGCTGCAGCCAGGAGAGAGAAGAGCCGTCAGGATGGGACCTGCACCACCGAGCCCTGCATGTGCACCGAAATGTGCCCGTTCTCAGCCTGTCTTCCCTCACCCCCCCCCCCAGACACGCATGTTCCCAGTCCCCCTGACAAAATTATCCTTTCAGGAAAGGAGCCTGGCTGCCTCCTCATCCCCAAAACAGATCTGGTGTGTCCCAGCTTGATTTTTTCCAGGCTATCTCATGGCACAAGTCCCGGCTAGGGCTTATTTTAGCAGGTGGACGTGGTGGGGCAGCACGTCCCCAGCTGTCCCCTGAGCAGAACACTCCTTACCCAAGCATGGCTGGAGCGGGGTGAGGATGTCCTGCTCTGGTATCCCCTCCTGGCTGTTTTTAGGGTGCTGCCACCCCTGTCCCTATCTCAGCAGAAATTGCTGGGATCTGAGCCCACCTGGTGTGCAGCAGCAAAGCCAATTCCCAAAGACCTCCCTGAGTCCTGTCCAGCTTTGCTGACATCGGTGGCAGCCGGCGATTAAGTGACATGACCAAGGCCACGCGGTTCCCTCCCAATTCCTGGAGATTTCGTTTGATGCATCCCCATGGCCATCTGCAAACAGGAGGGCTGGTCCTCCTGACCCACCCCTCACGCTCATCCTGCCGAGAAAAGGGATCTGACATCCCCGTGGTCCTTGGGAGCAGGTCCCAGTGCTGCATGGCACCAGGTTTATAAGCCAGCGAGGAGACGAGATGGAGGCGATGGAGAGGAGCAGGATGAGGATGTGAAGGTTGGTGCTATCCTTGGTGGCACCAAGGTCCCTCCATGCCAGAGCAGCACCCAGAAAACCCTGTACCGGGATGCTCAGAGGGGAGGAAGACCTCGGTGATGGTGACTTTGCAGCCCGTGTGTTGCTCCAACAGCATTTCAAGCTGCTTTTGGTGTGGGGTTGAGCACCTGGCCAGGGGCTCCCACCCCACCAAGGCAGGGGTTACCACTGCTCCTTGCAACGGAGGCAGAGCATCCACCCGGGTCCCCGACAGGCACCATGGTCACCTTTCATCACTGCCAGCCAGGCAGTGACACAGAGCCTGACGGCTCCCAGTTGTCATTTGCTGGAGGGTACAGGGGGAAGCTGATAAGAGCTGGAATTAAGGCTTAATCTTCATCGAGTCTCATTAAAACTGGCTGGCAGTGTGAGTCAGAGGCTTGGCAGAAAGCTCCTGGGAGAGGGCAACACCCAACCCGCACCCCCCCCCCCCCCCCCCCCCCCCCGAAAAATCACTCAGCCCCAAAATGGGGTTCGGTGGAGGCAGGAAGGGGGCTGCAACCCACCCCATAACCCTGTTCCCATGTCCCCAAGAGACATCAAGTCCGGTGTCCTGGGAAAAGCAGGTCACATCTGGCTGCAGAGGAGGCTCCGAGATTACGGCTCGGCTTTTCTTCCTGGTTAATTAAAAGATGCTATCGGGCAGGCGGGATGCGGTACCCTGCCAGCATCACTGGCAGGGGCACGGGTGGGAAAGAAGGAAACAACCCCCGCTTTGCGCATCAGTGCCCCCCCCCCCCCAATTAAATCAGCCCTTTCAAAGGGCAGGACTGTGTGGGGTGGATTTTTCTCTTGTTTCTGCACTGGGGTGCCGGGGGGGTGGGGTGGCAGGGATGTGGGGGTGTGACAGCATGAAGCCCCCTTCTGAGTTTCACAGCCACAGCCACACAAGAAAAAAGAGGGATGCCTTTTTTCCCATTTTTCCCCTTCCCCCCCTTTCCCCATTTTTCCCCATTCTTTCCTTTTTAAAAAAATTTCCCCATTTTTTCCTCTGTGAAAACTGAACCTGGACTCTTTCCCAAGGGGTGCACTGGCCAGTCCCACTGCCCCCACATCTGGGGCTGCCATTGACCCTGGCCAAGGATATGACAGCCCCAGTGTCATCCCATAGCCACCCCCGTGGCTCCCCAGACACTGGGGCTGCTCCTGGGCGTGAACCTTCCTCTTCCTCCCTGAAAACTAAACCTCTCCCTCCCAGGGGTGGGCTGTCAGGGTACGGCCGCTCCATCCCACAAACCAGCTCTGGGACCCCCTGCTGCTATGGGCTGCCCCACAGGTGCATCCTCAGTTTTCAATCCAGTTGAATCACCCTCCTTATATATTTGGGGGAAAAAAAAAATCCAGCCTGGGGTTCAGATCGCGGTGAGGTCTGGTTATCCATCAGGACAAGTGGCTTTTATTAATTGCTCCAGGTGGGATGATGTGGGGGACGCAGCCATATAAAAGGGCTGATTCGGGGGGCAGCAGGGAGGACGTGTGACACGAATAACCCGAGGAGAAGAGGTGGAAGGGGAAGCAGGTGCTTGCTGAGATGGGTTTTGTTCGCTTGATTTGATGCGATTTGGGTTGGGAGCTCACCAGCAGTGCCAGGGAGATGCTCCCTGCCTCTCCCCAGGGATACTCCATTCCCTTTTCCCACGGGAGATGTGAACAGCAAGGATTATCGCAGCAGTGGGATCACCGTCCTTCCCCCAACACCTTCGCAAGGGTTTAAATGCAGTGATGCTCTCACTTTCCTGGGTCAGGATCAGTCCCACCTCGTGAGGAGCACACTGAGGAGCTCCTGGCTTCCCATGCCCGCAGCAAAACCTGCCCAAATTAATTTTTTCCCTGCAAATTCCCACACTGCCCAAAGCCAAGGCCTGATCCAGAGGGCAAGAGCCATGCGGCCGGGCAGGATCTGGCCCTGCCGGGAGCCAGCATTGAAGGAGTCAAAGCTTTTTCCAGTCGAAAAAGCGCAATATTGCCCAACAGTGTCCCCCACTGGCACCGGCTACGACGCTTCCCCGGCTCCCCCAAACCCTGGCTTGTGCCGGCAGCTTTTGGGGGGATTTTAGGGAGAACTGGAGGGATCTGGGGGGAGGGGGGGGAGGGGGGGAGAGGAGAGGGGGGTGGTTTGGCTGCAGATGCCCAGTGCTCGCCAGAAAAATAAGCATTTCTTTTTGTCGATCCCCCCTCAATCAGGTAATTGGCCATAATTGGCCAAAATTAGGCGCCGCGGCGTGACTATAAACACAGATGTGGGCTGGAGAGGCTGAGAAAGGCTGTTTAGAGGTAAAAAAGCTCGGGAAGAACATTTCTCCCCACATCCCCATGTCTCAGCCATTCATTCCTGCTTTTCAAGGGGGACTAAAATTATCAAAGCAACACCCCCCCCCCCTCCCAGTTTTCCTCCTTTTTGTGCCTTTTGGGAGGGAAAACGGGATTTCTCACAAGCCAGGCGTCTCCTGGAGCATTCCACAGTGGCCCTGGAGAAGACCTGGCTAAAGGAAAAAGGGGGAGAAATACTGAATGGGGAAAGTCGTGGTCCGGTGACTCCCAAAAAATTCCACTAAAAAATTCTACCCATCCCGGAGGATCCCGCCGTCGCCCTGTGGGCTCCCCCCGGGCTTTGGGCAGGCCGCCTGCACCGACTCTTATTGTGTCCCTCCGGCTCCACTCCGGTTGAATTTGGGGCTGGATGGTGAAGCTGAAACTTTTCCTCTCTTGGGACAGAGGGGATGGATTTCTCCCTCTGGGAAGATATTTTATTTAACCCTTAGCAGGGAGGGGAATATCTATCTGTGAATCGAAGTGGGGTGGACCATCCTCAGACTAAATAAAACCAGCCAAGCCCCCCCAGGACGGGAAAATTAAAGCAGATTTCCTACCTGCGGGTGTGCTGTCGGCTGCCGGCTCCTCTGATCTGTGACTTCTCCAGCGCCTGTGCCACGGTGGTATATATAGACGGTGTATACACGCATCCCCACACCTCCCTCCCCGAACACGTGCGTCGCTGAGCCCACCCCCGGGGGCTGCCGGTGGAGGGATGCGCCAGCCGGCAGCTGGGGACCGGGGATGTGCATCCTTCCCCCCCCTCCTGCATCCCTTAGCCCTTTTTCCTCCTCCTTAAATCTGGGGGGGCAGCCCTGAAAGAGACGAAGGATGCTGGCCTCGTGGTTATCCAAACGGGCGGTGTCTCCAAGCATCCCAGGGGTGGTGGGGCTGGGATGGAGGCTGGGGGGGGGTCTTAGTGTGCCCTGGTCCAGACCTCCGGGGTTTACAAGGACCCGAAGGCACCCACAGCCAGGTGAGCCCCAAAATCACCCCCCACACCCCCCGGACAGCCCCCAGCCATTCGCAGGGGGGTCTTTCCCCTGCCTTAGACCCTGAGAAGAGGCAAAGGGGGGGGGTCCCCAACCCCGTTACCAACCCGCTCCAGCACGGCTGCAGCAACACCGCATGTGCGGCTACCAAGCATGTCGCGCATCGATGGCAAGCGCGCGGGTGGGAATAATTGATTCCGGGCTCCGCAGATGATGCCGGGGGTGGGGGGGAGAGCAGAAAATTCCAACTTTACATTTCACGGATGATGGAAACACCCGGTGAGCCAGATGCAGCCGCGTGCCAGCACCTTGCGAGGCAGAGAGACGGATTTGGCCGCTTGGCATCGGGGATAAGTGCTGCCTTTGGTTTGGAAAGGCCAAATCGGTCCCAACCTTCAATAGTTTCTTCTGCAAACCAGCATCACCCCGTTTTTCCCCCCATTCCAGTGACCTGCAGTGATAACGCTCATCCCTGCCAGCACCGATGCGGAGCCAGGACCCCCCAGCATCTCTCCCTGCCCCACCTTGGCAATTAAATAATAAAATCTGCCGTGGCGCTGCGATCCTATCTTGGTAATTTCTTGTAACGACTCCCTAGGAAGGGCTGGAGATGGGAGCGAAACGCCTTTCAGTTCAGCTACGGCTATTAAATAGTTGCATTAATGCCCCCGGGTGAGACCTCAGATGCGTCGGTGCTTGGGCAAGCATAAAAGAAATGGAGAAATTGATGAAAATGCCAAAAAGTGGTGAAAGGGCATCGCAGGAGTGGTGGGAGGGGACCTGCCCTGTTCTGGGGGCAAGGTGCAAGCCTGGATTTTGGGTTTTTTAGGGGAACATGGGGCTGGTGAGCAATGCCGTGCTGGCCCCACGGGCAGCCTGGGGCAAAGCCACTCCCCATCACGCTCCCAGGCGAGTGCTGGAGATAGGGGATGCTGATTTTTGTGTTTTTTATATATATATATATATATAATATTTATTTTTTATATTTTAAAATATATTATACACGTATTTTATATATCTTGCTTCAGTCTTTCCTTAACCACTTTGTTTTTCATTAAGGACATATTCCCTGGCTCTTGCGCAGAATGGAGCAGCAGCCGAGCTGGGGTGAGAAGGCTTCATGCTTCTTTTGTCCTCTCCCGGGGTAATTTGACAAGCTCTCGGGGCTGCCATTCACTCTGCAGCCCCTCAAAATGCTCATTTCTTGGCATTTATTGAAGCGCCATAGCCTTTTCTCCCTTAAACTGACGGAAGGGATTTGCCTCCCAGGCCGGTAATGCTGCTGCTGTTGAGCTGCCAAGAGCAGGAGGCAGCAAATGACATCGGGGTGACTTCGTTTACTGTCTAGCTAATTAACAGAGGTGTGTGGGGGGGTGATTGACAGCCAACACGCCCAAACCCAGCATGCTAAGGGGGAGAAATACCCATTTTTGCAGTGTTTCCAGGTTTTTCTGGGTCCATGTGGGTACCAGCAGCCAAATTTCTCCAGCAGAAATGGAGAGGGAATGTGTTTGGGAACTGGGGATGATTCATTCATAAAATTAGGATAGAAAATACAGATATATATCTTTTTTTTAAGGTTTTGGGGCATTTATGTTTCAAAGTTGGGTCCAACCGAGCTTGCTCCTCTGCAGTTCGGGGCGAGGAGGAGGGTGGGGGAGAGCATCCCGGGTGAGGGTGAGCAGGAGGATTCAAAGTGACAGGCAATTAACAGCGAAAAACGACAATCCTTTTCAGAAAGAAGGCATAAAGCAGATGGGATCTGGTGCAAGGAGAACATGGAGAGGACTCCAAAGCTGCCTGGAGGACAGAGCAGTGGGAAAACTCAGGAGCTGGGAAGTTGTGTTGTTCCCCTGGTCCCGTGGATCCTTTCACTGTCATGGCTGGAGGGGCTGAGGACATATCCAAGCCTGTGTGATGCCTCCCATGTTCACTTTTGGATGCTGCCTGATTATTTTCCTGATCATCTGCGGGTGTTTATAGGGCAGCCATCCCCTCCATCAAGAAAAACACACCCCAAGCATCACCTCCTCTTCCAGCCCCTGCTTGGGTACCACCACCTGGGAACAACTGCCCCTGAGCATCACCTCCTCTCCCAGCCCCTGCTTGGGTACAACCCCCCCTGAGCATCACCTCCTTTCCTGGCCCCTGCTTGGGTACCACCGTCCAGGAACAACCCCCCCTGAGCATCACCTCCTCTCCTGGCCCGTGCTCAGGTAATCATCTCCCAGGAGATGATTTTCCCGGAGCTTTTCAAGAATCAGGTGCTCGGTGCCAGGGTCACATCCTGCTCACGGGCAGCCTCAGGGATATGCTTTAACAAGATGAAGCAGCAGTGTAAAGGGCTTCATTGCCCCCGAATTGGGGTTGATAAACACTGACAGCGAGGTTCAGACCAGTGCTGCTGTTTTACTCCTGTTGGTAATGATGGAGGACTTTGAGCTCTGCCCCAGCAGGGTGAGGATGAGTGTGATGAAGGCTCAAGCCATTTCTGTGCCCCTGCAAGAAGCTTGGGGCTGGGCAGGGGAGCAGGGCCAGCACACCACCTCTCCTTGCCGAGCTGGGGTATGCCCGGGCACCAAGAACCGCAGCCAGATGGGTCCTGCTGGGTGGCAAGCGAGGGGCTCGCCAGGCATGACAGGAGCCCGTCTACAATCTTCACTGCCAATAAAACTTAACCCAGGTGCTGAGCTCCAGGCCACGCGTGGGGACCGCTGGCAGCAATGCTGAGGATGCCGAGGGTTGCCTGGAGACCTGCCTGCACTCAGTGGGAGGAGGATGCTCTGAGCAGGGGTGTGGGCAGGCAGTGAACCCCAATTTGAAATGCGAGGTGGGGAAAGCAGCTCTTCCAGAAGCCGTGGGGATGCGGAGAGGCAGGGGGGGGTACCCTCTGGCTCCATCTCTGTTGCGGTGATGGGTGCCGTGGGTAATATTGCAGCTGGGCTGGAGCTGATTCGATGCACTGGGTGGGAAAATAAACCACTTGTCACTCCGGTTAGTTTTCCATGACTTTAGTCCGTTGGATGAGCTCAGGAAAGGAGCATCAGGAGGACGCGATGGGGCAGAAACCATCCTCCGCTAGGATGTAGCTCTTCACAGGCAAAGCAGCACGTAACCCGCTGCCTGATCTCCACGTAACGTGAGCGACTTGGCTTCACTGCTGGGTCTACCAGCAGGTCCTGGCTGGAAGGAGACAGAAGTCAAAAATGAAAGATTTGAGGGATTGGGAGAAATGTTAAGAAAAAACATGACAGGGAGGGGAGAGCAATCCCTTCCTGCACTTTGCATCGAGCAGGAAAGCAGGTTTTATATTCCTCCAAGGGAAGAGGGACTAGAGCCATTCAGCTTGAGGCAACATCTGAGAAGACCATAACTTCTGCGTGGTGCCCTACATCCTTGCTGCTGGGAAGGGCCAGTTTGGACACAGGAGCTTCATTTTGTGTTGGGAAAGGGAGATTTTACCACCAAGGCCCAAGGGATGAGGCTGCTCCTCTCTGCACAGCCTCGGGGTTTCATCCTTGGAGATGCTGAAACTATGTCTGGATGGGTGCTGAGCAGCATGACCTGCTTTGAGGTTGGCCCTGCTTTGAGTAGGGTTGGGACCAAAGCCCTCAAGAGGTCCATCCCACCTTCCTGGGACTTTCTGACCCAAGGGGAACGAAAGGTAGCAGAGACCCAAAATGGGCCAGAAGGACCTTTATTAAAAATAATAAAGGGGTGGGTGTTTCACCCCCCTGCCTGGAGTCACAGAATGTGGCCATCTCTACCCATCTCCACCATCTACACCTTCATCTCCATCCTTTTCCATCTCCATCTCCACCCATCTCCACCTCTGAACCAGTCCTGGTGGGAATGGGATAGCTCTCAGGGAGCAGCAGTAGTTGAGGCGCATCTCTGGCCCACAGCAAGGTGATGGAGGGCATCTGTCCTGGTGTTTTTTTGAATTAATTTGTGGGACCAAACTGCCCTGACCAGATCAGAAAGCTTCCACAGGCACCCGCTTTGCTTGTAAGTGGACCTGGACCCCCCACCCTTCCTCCAGTGTTCGTTTTGGGGGTCCTGTCACATCAACTCTATCCAAAGAGCAAAGATGGGTGATGTCTTTTCTTCAAACATCTCCAAATTCGCCATTCAAGGTGATTTTTACCCCAAAAGCTCTTTGTGCCAGCATGTTGGACCATCCTCCTAGTTACCCCAGGCTGGGCCACACCATCCACAAACGTCCCCATGGCTCTGCCCTCCTCAGCTCTGTTCTGCCATGGATCACACCATGGGTTAACTGCCACCACCATCACCACGTACCCACCTGGGTGGGCACCCACAAAACAGAACCCGGCCGGACAACAGCCTGCAGCCTTCTCCAAGCAGAATCATGAACATGTTCCCTCAAGAAATAAAACCAAGAGGAGATATCGCCACCAATGCCAGAGCTCTGCCACTTAATGCTCAGCTGCTGTGAGCGGTGGGGGCTCGGCGAGGCCCCACCGAGTGTTTGTGTCATCTCGTTGGAAATTGCAGCTTTACTGAGAGCCCGATCGTGCCCATTTCGCTGCCGCTCAAACCCTTCCGCACCACTCATCAGCACGAGAGCGGGGAGCGACAAGGCTTTGCTGAAGATAGCCTGTCCTTTCACAGCTTGCCTCTCACTGATGAATTAAGGCCATCGAGGTGATGGTGCTGCCTGAGGGCCAGGAGAATATCTGAATTTCAGAAGTGCCTGAAAGCCTTTACCCCTCTCCGCTCATCACCCATGGAGCCACAGCTGGAGCATCCCATGGGATGCTGGGCTCCAAGCAGCAGCGCAGGGACCAGGACCCCCCACGGATAGTTGGAGGTTGGAGGATGGGACATCGGAGGAGCTGTTAAAAAGGGCTGTGGAGCAGGTTTTTGTTCAAATGGAGGGGGAAGATGGTAGATTTGACCACAAATATGCTCCAACATATGGTGTATCATCCCTTCTAGGTCCCCTCTGCACTGTGAGGGGGTGGTCTCATTGGAGGTGGGCTTGATCCTGGTGTGGGAACATCACCTTATTAGCACCAAGGCTGATTTTTTTGAGGTAAAGCTCTTGACTTCAGGCCAATCCCAAAAATAATTTCAGGGCAGAGAAAGAGCTTTGTAGGGGAAAGATTTTAACCCATGACATGGGAGGCTTGGTCAGGTCCATATACAGGTACATGGGTTCAGGGGTCCAAACAGTGTCTTGGGACCAGCTGAAAAATCACTGGCTGAGGTTCCCTGCCCCCCAAAGCATCTGGGAATGATGCTGCCGTTACTCCCCAGTTGTTATATTTATGTTCAACCCCTGGGGCCAGCACTTGAAAGATGGGAAGGATGATGTTTAAACCATCTACTCACTTCTTGCTTTGGGGCCACGGCACCCCCACGTCTCCTTCTTCCCACCAAAAAAAAAATGTTCCCTGGGGAAAAAAATCTGCTCAGCTCAGCCCCGTCTGATGGATGGTGGCGGGGACAGGCTGGCGAGAAACCAGATTGAAACCGGTGACTCATTTCCCACTGGCGGCTATTTCGGGGGGGGAAGAGCAGCCCCCACTCCCCCCCCAACTCCAACATCCATCAGGTGGTCGGAAAGTCCCCGCAGCCACCTCTGATGCCCACTGTGCTACCGCAGGGCAAACAAATGAGTTTTCACCCTAATTGGATCTTTTCCTCTCTCTTTTCTTGCATCCCCACCCCTTGCCATCCTCTGTCAGATGCAAGGTGAAGATGCAGCTTCGTCCCTGCCAGTACCCGGACCCCCTGTTCCCCCACCCCCAGCTGTTGATGGGTGACATTTGGCTGCAAGGGAGCAGCTTCACCCTGGGAGGGGAGATAATTAGTAATTAGCATCCCTAGGAGGTTGCCATCGCTTATAGACACTGCCATGTCTATAGGTGTGGAGACGGAGCCAATACCAACCCAAAAATACCAGCCAGCGCAGATGCCCTGGGAGGGGGGAGGTGCCTGTGAGGTGTATTGGGGCAGGATTTGGGTTCCAAGGGGCCAATGATCCCATCTGGGAGCAGAGGATGGCTCTGAGCCCAAAGCACTGGCACACATCCATCCCTGTGCAGCCCCGAATGCTTGCGGTGCCTCTGGGCTCGTGGTGGGGAAAAAGAGCTTGAAGTTTAATAAAATAGCTTCAGCGATCAATTAAAAAAGAAAAACAACACCCAAAAAACCTATAAGGGATTTCTTTGCTCAGTAGCAACTAAATTTCCTCCTGCCCATCAGCCCCACCCAGCCCTGCACCCTCCACTCGCCCCGTTGCTCCCAGTGCGGGTCCCAGCACCCTCCCAGCAAGGAGCCTGGGCTGGTACCTGTTGAACCACGATGCACCAAAAAACTAACCCCCAAACCCCAGCATTTAGTGCCTTGCGGAAAAAAACCCTGCTACATCACCGTCGTCTTTAGCACATAAAACCTCTGAGTCACCAGAGGAATGTGCAGCGCTTTTTAATAGAGTCCAAACTGTCCCAGCAGGCCTGATGTTTAATATTACAGGCTGTGATTTATTTTATCTTTATTTATTTAGATTGCTCCATTGAAATATTCCTACTGAACACCCACAACGGGTGGGATGATGCTTTTGTAGGAGTGAAGGGGAGCCGGTTCTGGATGCAGCACGGGTGAGGAAGGACAGCCCGACTGCACCACTGGTCCTTTTGATGCTCAATTATGTTTTTTAACCCAAATGTAAAAAAAATGATTTTTCCTGAGAGTAGGAGTGGGTTTATGGGTGATGCTGGGCGAGGGGTGGGAAGGATGGGCTGGTCCCTGCAGGAGGGATGGGGAAAGAGGCAGCTGGGTGCGGACGTGCTAGAGGTCTAGGAAAGTTTGCCCAGGCAGAAAAGTTGCAAAGAAAATTACTCTTTTCCAGGATAAAATACAGAAACGCAGTGAGCAGATGGGTGGCTGGAAGGGGAGAGGCAGAGGGATGAGCCGCCAGCTCCTTGCTGCGGGACATTGCGGCAGCTGAAGGATGCTGCCGTGATAATAAGGGAATAAAAGTCCAGCAGAAGCAATTAAAGCCCTCCATGCCGGCTGGCCATGGCCATGGCCACGTGGGCTGGGGAGGCAGCAGCGTGGTACCCCACATCCCGCTGGGCGCATCCTCCCTGGCACCTCCACCTGGAGCCAGGATTGGGGACTGAAGTGCTCCGGGAAGGGGTGGTACGGCATCCCGGGCTCCGGCTCCTTGTTTTTAGGATGGAGGGAAATATGTTGGACGGATGCTGTGGGTTTAGCTTTATATGGGGGTGGGGGCAGCCGTTATTAGAAGTGATGCTGAAGGCGTGCGGTGGCCGGCCAGAGGCTGACGTAGGGGGGCCTCCGGGCTGGGAGTCACCAGGGGACCGGGGTCCCCACCGTGTCCCCGTGGTGGTGAGTAGGACCACCGTGGATTTTGTCCGGCTGCAGTTTCTTGGGCAGGTGCATCCGGAGGGGATGCTCCCGGTGTTCTCTTGCCGGAGGACCACAGCCGCCCCGGTGGTTGGGATGGAGGCGGCTCCCGCTCCTCTTGCTGCTCCTTCTTCTCAGCCCCAGCAAGCGCCATGGCCTGGGGGAATTTCTGCAGGGGTGGCGGGGGGCCGGGGCGGGGTGTGTGGGGTGTGCCGGCCCGTGTCGTGTGCCCCCGGCTGGGGGCAGAGCCACGGGGGTGACCCACAGCGCGGGGGACTCCCCCCTGGGACCCACCCCCCGGGATGCTCCGCGCTGGAGCCCCCCCCTCCCCCCCCCAGGCTTGCCGGGGGGGCTACACGAGGAGCCTGATTCGGGGCGAGGGGCGCAGCAGGACCTGGGTGGGCTGGGTACCCTCTGCTAGAAGTTTCCAAAACACTGCAGTTTTTATTTTATTATTATTATTATTGATATTATTATTTAATCGGGGCTAACACAGGGGCGGGAGGCGGCTGCAGGGCGCTACGCTGCCCCGGCCCCCACGCCGGGACGGGGGCGGGGGGCGGCCAGGGCGCGCCCGCAAGTGCCGCCTGCGCGGAGGTTTGTCCGTAGCAGGCACCTGTCGTCCGCCGCAGGGGCTGCTGGGAATTGTAGTCCTCCCCCCACGCTGCCACCAGTACGCACGCGCAGGAGTTCCCCGCCCGGGCCGGTTGAGGCGAGGAAGGAGAAGCGTTCACTGATTGGTCCGGCGGTGGCTTTTACCCCTCCCCCTTGTCGCTGGCTTGCGATTGGTTCGGGCGAGCTTCCTTCCTTCTGGTTGGCCGGCTGTGGGAAGTGGGCGGGGCCGCGCGGCGGCGGCGGGAATTGCGGTGGTGGGCCCGCGCGCGAGCGGGAGGCGGGGGGTGGGGCCGGGCTGAGGCGAGTGGGCGCGGGAGCGAGGGGCTGAGGGGCTGGCGGGGGAGCCGGCAGGGCTCTGCGGTGCGGCAGGGGGTCGTAGGCCAGGTGCCGAGAAGGGCTGGGCTTGAGGGGGCAGGGAAGGGGGCAGAGGTGGCCGAGGGGCCTGGGCGGAGAAAGGCTCTGAGGTGGGGGCCGGAAAGGACTCTTAGGCAAGAAGCGGGGAAGAGCTGGGTCTGAGGGGATAAGGGAAGGGGGCTGAAGTGGCAAAGGGGTCTTACCTGAGGTGCTGGGAAGAGCTGGGCCTGAGGCAGTGGTGGAGATGGGGAGGGGGCCAGGGGCTGGGGAGCTGGGCTAGGGCCCTGAGGCGGGGAAGGAGTCTTAGGTGAGAAGCAGGGAAGAGCTGAGCCTGAGGGGATGGTGCAGGGGGGCAGGGAGTGGGGAAGGGGGCTGAGGTGGGGCAGGGACGTGAGGTGGCCAAGGGGTCTTACTTGAGGTGCTGGGAAGAGCTAGGCCTGAGGCAATGGTGGAGGTGGGAAGGGGGGCTGAGGTGGGGCTGGGATGAGTGGAGATGGGGAAGGGAAGGGCCCAGGCTGGGCCTGGGGCAGGGTGTGGTTATGCTGGGGGTGGAGGGCTGGCCTATAGTGGGAGTGGGTTTGGGGGCAGGTTGGGGTTTGGACTTTGGGGGCTGCTTTGGAGAGGAGTTGGGGATTGAGGGCTGGAGGGTGAGGAATAGGGTGGGAGAGGCTTGGGAAGGCTGGGTGAAAAGGCCACAGAATCACAGAATCATTTAGGTTGGAAAAGACCTGTAAGATCATCAAGTCCTTTAACCCAGCACTGCCAAGCCCACCACTAACCCATGTCCCTAAGCGCCGCATCTGTGTTTTTGGGAAAGGAGCTCAGCTGGCAGATGAAGCTGGAGGGAGGAGAGGGATTGAGAAGGAAGGTGGGGTGGGCTGGGAAGTGGGGCATTAGGTTGGGGAACCTGGACTGAGGGTTTAGGAAGGGAGAGGGAAGTGGGGCTTTGAAGGCAGCAGCAGGTGGAGTAGGGAGTAAAGGGGAGGTTTAACAGGAGAAGCATTAAGGGGATTGGGAAAGGAACATGTGACACATGAACACAGGGAATGATTAATGTGTTATTAGGGAGAAAAACTTGGGATGGTGTTGAAAAGCACTGGCAAAGGAAGAAGTGAAATGGGAGGCTCAAAAGGGAGCAGGGTTATTGGGGGATAGGGCTGGGGGGGTGGGGAATTGAATGAGGGACCATGAGAATCACAGCAGGAACCTGTACTGGGCAATAAAGTGAAGGATGTGGTGGGCTGGGGGGCAGTGGAGTGGAACAGGGAGCTTGAGGTGGAGGGGAAGCGCAGTGTAAGGCTTGTGAAGCGGTAGGAAGAAGGTGAGCTGGAGAAAGGGAGTGAGTCTCGGGGTGTGAAGTGGTAGAAAATTGGTAGCGGAAGTGCCAGGGACATGATGTAGTTACTGAATAATTGGTATATTTGTGCGGGGGGAGAGCAGGGGTGAAAGATTTTAGTGCCAAACAGGCACTTCTGGCTAGCTTTATTTCTTTAGAAGTCAATTCTGGTAAAAGTAAGTTCAGCTGTTACCCAGGAGGTCTCATCCTCCCTTTTCTGTGCTGCTTACAGAACGTGTCTACATAGCTCTTTTTCTTTCTCACTAAACTTCATCTGTTGTTGACAAATCAATGTTACTTCCTGGGTGGTTGTATCCTACTGTGCAGTCAGGATTGTACTTGATAATGTCTGAAAGTTACCATGGATATAGGCTTTCTCTTAAAACCCCGTTTTACCTGTCAGTCCTCATGCAGCTGCACCGTACACCAATGCACGTACAGCTGAAATTGATACCGGTTGGAAGTATTTGCAGTTGATCGTTGGTAAGCTGCTTCGTTTAGGAGAGTTAAGCTTTTTATCTCCTTCTCTTCCAGGGTTTTACTGCAAGTGACAGCTGCTTGCCATAAGTTCAAGTATTTTCCTCTGCTTTGCACCTTGCTAGGCCGAAGTGAGGGATGGCTGCGGAATCCAAGTACAACATTGTTCGAGAAGTGGGCCGAGGGACCTATGGCGTGGTTTATGAGGCCATTGTTAATCAAACTAGAAACAAAGTAGCTGTAAAAAGAATGCGTTGTAGTGTGCCTGAAAATGTAGAACTGGCTCTCCAAGAGTTCTGGGCCCTGCAGAGCATCCAGAGGAAACATGAAAATGTGATCCAGTTGGAGGAGTGTATCCTGCAGAGCGGCCAGATCTTTCAGCCAGTTAGTCATTGTTCCAAGAAATCAGACAGCCATTTGCTGCTAATTGAGACCTGCTTGAAAGGGCGGAGGTGCGTGGATCCCAGATTGCCCTGCTTTCTGTGGTTTGTGATGGAGTTATGTGACGGTGGCAACATGAACGAATACCTGCTGTCTCGCAGCCCAGATGCTCAGCTGAACAACAGCTTCATGCGGCAGCTCAGCAGTGCCATAGCTTTCCTGCACAGAAACCAGATAGTGCATAGAGACCTGAAATCTGACAATATTTTGATTTCTCATAGACATGGAAGTCCTATGGTAAAGGTAAGGAAATGAAACTTTGCTGTAATAAGTATGTGATCTAAATGCTTATGCGTCATGTGCTTTGGAATGGGCTTTTGGTAAGTCTTGTGATACTTGCAGTAAGTGTACTCAGAACATCTGATATCAGTTGTGGGCATATTTTTATTTTATTTTTTTTAGGACTCTTGGAAGGAAGTAGAGGTCACAGTGGTGTGTTTCTCTAACATCCTTCATCCACTGCTTATCCTTGAGAGGAGCAGTTCAGGGCTGTCAAACTTCTGCATGCTAGATAATCAGAGAGATCACGATCAGTCAAAACTGAAGCAATATTTTCTGCGCCCTTAAACTTTAAGAACATACTGCCCTGGTACAACAGCTAGTGCGTCCAATATTGCTGCCTCAAGCACATATTGATGTTCGGGAGATGTGGGAAATGTCTTCGTGCTTCATGTTGGTGCCCTGATTGAGGTGAAGGCCAGCTGGCTTTGTTTCTTGTAGCACCAGACGGAAAGTCTGTTACAGTGCTCCAAAAAGCTGGGAGCCAGCTTGCTCCTGAACTTTCAGTCCCAAAAGATCCACTAGTTGGGATATAAAATAATAGGCCAGTGCATTCAGATAATTCGTGTCTTGCCCATTCAGATCAATAATGGTATTTCTAATTTGACCTGTAAAGCCATCAAGGGACAATTAAATCATTGACATATTAATCACTATGGACAATAATAGTAATGCAAGAGATTCCGTGTGGTCACCATGGAACAGTAAGAGCCACTTCTACCATAGATGTTGTTCAAGGTATGTTTAATCCTGATTAGGTGTAATCAGAGTGAACTTCACAGAAAGATAACAGTCAGATACCTGTTCTGCCCATCTTCGAAAGGGGATCAAACGACAGGAAAGGAGTGGGGGAACGGACAGCTGGCAGGAAATAACCAGCTTTTCATCTCACCAGGGTTGCTGCCCGACTAGTGTGAGTGCCGTGCTGTGATGGATTTCTGAGGGGAATTCACCGAGCCGCTGTTTTTAAAAACGCTTGTAAAGCCAGTGTTTGTGAATAACTGATTTGGTTTTTCTGTTTATGCATTGCAGGTAGCAGATTTTGGCCTCAGCAAGGTGTGTCAGGGGAAGGGGAATGTGAACCAGCATTGCTTCTCCTCTGCGTGTGGGTCAAACTTCTACATGGCTCCAGAAGTATGGGAAGGTCACTACACTGCAAAGGCTGATATATTTGCCCTTGGGATCATTTTCTGGGCTATGGTCGAAAGGATCACCTTCCGAGATGTGGATACTGAGAAGGAATTGCTTGGTGAGGATCAGATTGGTGTCTTGTTGCCAGTGGATGTTCTGGATCTGTAGGGACCCTCTGGGAGGTGTCCTCACAGCACAGTTACAAATGCTGTGGCATATATATACTTCAGATGTGACTTTTTTCCAGGAATTTGCAAGGACCTTGCAACCCAAAGGAACTCAAAGTCGGGTTTTTTTGGGGGTTTGGGTTTTTGTTTTTAAGAGAACTGTGAAGAAATCTTTTTCTTCAGTATGCCTTGCTTCTGATTTGATAGCTTCTCCTGTGGGGTTTCCAGGTCTTGAGGACATATCACTAAGGTAGAGGGAATGCTTTTTATATTTGCAAATCATTATATTGTTTGGAAGATCGTTCCTTCTGCCAAATTTTTCATAAATACTCTGGAGGATTTAAAGGTTGAGGGAAAGATCACTTCTGGCTTCTATGCTGTCAGGCGTTCCTTACTCTAAGGAATGCTCTGCAGAAATGGATTTGGCCCTTACTGTCACTAAAGAATTGGAAGAGAAAAAACCCTCATAGCTGTTGGTGAGGCATCTGTCTTACAGCTATCCTCTTGATAAAGGATTTAGTATCTGTGTACTTCCATTTGCTCAGGAGTGCTTTTAATGCTCTTAAAACCAAAACCTTTCTGGAACTGGGCTTATAGGTTTGCTTGTGTCCTTAACTTGGCATAACCAAAGGATGGGATCACTTGGAGCGCTGAAAGATGTTCCAAGGAGCCAAACAATAAACTGGGAAAGGATGTTTAGATAAGCTTCACTGCCATCTGGCTGAGTTTCCTCACAGTTTAGAGATGCAAGATCTTGCAGGGATGACTCGTCCGATGGCCTGCTCTTCCCACCCCCTGCCGCCTCCTTCCTCCAAATCCCCCACATATTCGCACGCTTGAAATACTTTGTACTAAATGATTTCAGAAAAGTATATTGCAGTGGAAAATCCATCTCGAGGGGAGAGAATGCCAGTCATGCACATTAGCATAATAATTTAAGACATCTACCCAGGCTCTGAGATCATAGTATACCTGTCTGCCTGTCTTTTAAATGTTTAAATTCTTAAAAGGCATGTCTACGGAGGAACTTTGAGATGCTATTGCACTACCCCTTTAATTTTTTTTTTCATCTTCCCAAATAGACTCAATTCTGTTATTTATTTCTTTTTAAAATGCCAAACATTGATAAATGTTTTAGTTCCTGCCTACAGAAACAAGCAAATGGTTGCAGCTGAGACCAAAGCATGAATAGATTTCATTAGAATAGCCGCCCACCAACTTGAGATAAGGAGTTTGCAAGGCCAACCTTTTCTATACGCAGACAGGTCACTGCCTTTGAAACATTTATTCTTTGCTTGATGCAGGGGCAGAACAGCCTGAGTGAGCAAAGCTGTTTTTACTGTCTGTTTTGGAAGCTGGTTAATCATTTTCAACAACCAGTGAAATTATTTAGATTACCAGGAGCAAATTTACATTTCCCTTCCTTAATCTTGCTGAGGAGAAGTTGGCTAATGGTAAATGGCATATGCTGTCATTTTAATTGAAAATTGTTTGACTAACTGAGCAAATAACTTTTGTGTTTAACTCTTTCAAGTCACTGCAGCCAAGCAGTCTCCCTCCCTCCCTCTTCCAGAGCTTCTGAGTCTGCCAGTAGGGTGAAATGGAGTGAAATGGAGGAAGCTTATTTCAGCAGCCCATGTTCCCTGCAGACGTAGAGGTCTGTGTAACTGCTTGATGAGCATGCCATGCTTCAGCTTGCTCCCTCTGTTCCACACATGGTTATGAATGAACGCAGCCTTGTGCAGCATCTTGATTACCATGTGAAAGTAAAAGCCTTTTCTGATAACAGCCTCTCCCAATATTTGACTTGGTGGTTGCCTCTTAAGTAAGTGATGTTTCCAGGAATCTTTCAGATGTTTTGTTTTCCAGATTGTCTGTCTGTACCTCACATGTCAGCGTTTTGTGTAGAACTTCCTCTACCTGTATAACCTGACTCCCCCTTATCTGTGTTCAGGAACTTATATCTGCCAAGGCAAGAAGCTTATTCCCCTTGGAGAAGCATTGCTGGAGAATCCCAACATGAAATTACGAATTCCCCTGAAGAACAACAAGTCCATGCCAGATGATCTCTGCGAGCTCCTGCATGATATGCTGGCTTTTAACCCGAAGAAAAGATTGGATGCCTTCCAACTAGAAGTCCGAATCGGGCAAATCTCCTATGGCAAAAAGCGTCAACGCTCTGCCTCGTAGGGATGAAGGACGTTCAGGTTAGTGTCTCTGTCAGGCCATTTAGTCTGACCTTACAGGGGATTTTCTGTTATTGACCTCCAGGCCAAGGTCCTCTAAACTGTATGTGCGACCTGTAGAAGTTCTGAAAATTCAGCAATAGAAAGATGCGGTCAAACTAGGAGAAGAAAAGGCTTTGATAAACATTTTGGGAAAAGGAATTTGGCTGAAGTATGTCTAACAAAGAAACTTGTGGCTCCTTAATGTGGTTTGTTCAGGGAACTGGTTGTGCTCTCTGTATTTGGGCCAGCCTGTCCTTTACCCTGTACCTCATCTATTTCCACAGATGAGGGCAGGTTTCTGCCAGCACTCCACCGTTTACCTGTGCTTGTTTGTTGCTTTTACAATGTATTTGCTAACTAAACAAAAGCTGAAGCAGGCAAAGTTACTGTATATTTGTGGGTGTGCATCTTACATAGGGTATTCAGCCACGATAGTTGCTGTCAGACCCAAGACAGGCTTTTATTTTTTATTTTTTTTTAACTAAAGCGCTGTTAATGCTCAGAGCGTACCAGAGCTGGGTGCACCAGCTAACAGAGGAGCTTCGTATCCTGAACTATTTAATATGTAAAGGCCTTGAAAAATGTCTTGGAAAAAGCTGGACTGGAAGTCTGGTGGTCTTGCTGAGTCCTGCAGCGAGACTGTTGTTTCTTATGTGTCCACTTCGGAACAAAAAATTTGATCCTAATCCTTGTGATTTCTTGATGGCCTCTTTAGTATCTGCCTTGATGGAGGTTTGAATGTCCAACATAAAATTCAGGATGGTCTGTCAGATTCAGTGTCTTTCAGCAGAGCGATGAAAATACAGAAGGGAGTTTCCAGGATTTTCAAGTCCTGTCTTCTGCTATCATGGACTTCATATCCTAGGATTTCTTTGGTAAATGTATCATAGAAATAAAGTTTTTTCTGTCTGATGCTGTCACTGAGACTGAGCATCTGGCTGCCCTTACAGGTAAAGGACAGTGTCCTTTGCAACACAGATGCATTTCTGATCACTTTAATACTCACTTGATCTTGTGACAGACTTGTCCTTTAGCTTAAAGTGTTCTCCTTCCCAGGTGTTTGCCCATTCTGAACTATTTTATAGAGAACAATTGTAACGTTAGCAGCATTTCTTCCTGTCCAAGGCTGGTTGGCTGGCTCCTATATGTCCTCCATATCAAAATAACTTCTGCGCTTTCTCCAGGCGAGTTTCTTCAAGTCCTTGTAAAGCACTAGCATTTACTATCTAGTCTGGAAATACTCCTCCTGATGTGTTCCAGGATCACATCTCTCATATCTGTATCACTTAATCCTCTCATAATTACTTTGTTTCCTAAAGCCCCTTTTGACTTCAGAGAATCACAGAACGGTTTGGGTGGGAAGAGACCTTAAAGACCACCTCCTTCCAAGCCCCCTGCCACGAGCAGGGACCCCTTCCACCAGCCCAGGCTGCTCCCAGCCCTGTCCAGCCTGGCCTTGAGTTGCTTCAAATCAATAACATTCTGGGTTACTTTTGCTCACAGATGCATGACCTTAATGTTTTCTATTACTGGGTTTTATCTCCTGTCAGTTAGAAGAAACTGTTAATGAATATTTCCTCATCATATTTTTTTATAACTGTAATACCTCCAGCTTTGTGTCATCAGCACACTTAAAATTGTGCCAAGGCTGTTAGTGAAAACATTAATTAAAGAAGTCCGTTGCCAGTGCCAATCTTGATAAAATTCTAGCCTTTTTATTTCCAAACTATCCATTGCAGTTTTCCCTTGGGACAGGTTAACTGCCTTACATCTTCCTTTTTACTAATCACAGTCTTCTCCTGTGTTTCTCACACTTTCTTATGTGGCACTACATCAAACGTGTTATTGAAATTTCAGGGGAAAAGATAAACACTGTTTTTTTATTTAGAAAAATCAGTTTCATCACTAAAAAATACTCGATTAGTCTGGTAGGATCTGCTGTTCTGGGGACTCCCACGTGAAACAGGAGGCCTGGCATATTGTAACAGCAACAGTGCCACTAGTTGGCAGGCCAGCCCTGAAGTGGTTAGCCTGCTATAGAGGAATTTGCAAGGATAAAGAGGGGAGGAAAGAAAAAAAGCCTCTAGCAGCCCGGTGTGAGGCTTACTACTGTTGACTTTCCTTTTTCATTACAAAACCATAAAGGTAAATAGGTTTGCAGACCAGGTGCAGAACAAAAATGCCAGCAGAGCCAGGACATATCCCTGAAAACCCTGTTGGTCTCAATCCTCTTAATTTATTTTATTTCCCTGTTCGGTAGGAAGCTAGCTGAATACTTACTGTACTTGCTTTTGGCATGTAATCCGAGTTGATGCAGCAATGACTTGTGGCACAGCAGTCTGCACTGCGAGCCGCTACTCTCATGTGTTGAAAACACTGTCAGCTGCTGTGTTAGTGTGGACTGAAACGAAACCCAGCTCTGTTTTCTGAAATGGGGGTTGTCTTAAACACCGATTCATGGATGCTTCAGCCCAGAGAGCTGGCTGACTTCATATCCCGCCTTCCTAATCGAAAATCGGGAGTAGCACAGAAGCTGAAAAGGGTTTCTCACAGTGCTAAATCTAGGTGCCGCAGAAGAACTTCTCCTGTAGCAAGTTCAAATGAAACAGGAGATAGTTTGTTGTTTTGTTGTTTTGGTTTTTTTTTTTAATCCTGTAATGATTTGTTAACACAGGGGCAATGAACTCTACAGTGTAGGACAGCCAAACACTAAATCTCCTCAGAACAGTGTGAAAAAACATCTAAGTGAGTTTTCTTTCATTAATTTAAAGATGGATATATAACCTGTGATTCAGGAAGTCCTGATGTTAAACATTGCTCAGAACTGGGATTTTTACTGAGGACAGCCTGTTTGCGTACCTACCCTGTGCTTTTCCCTAAGCATACTTATGCTAATCGATGTCCCTGACCAAGGCAGAACAGTGGGACCTTTGGTATGGGCCGGTGCTTTCACCAAGAAGTATTTTATTTTGCAACTTTGGCATGTTTCCTTTGCAGGTATTGTGTCCCACTGGAGGCCTCTGAGATGGCAAGCAACTCTGCCTTCCTTTGGAATGAGAGGGTTGATCAGAAGACCAATGCTGCCTTCCAGTTTTCCCCGAACAGTTATATTTAAATGGACTATAACTTTATTTATTTGTACAGTAATTTTAAAATTTTAAGAGGAGAACTACCAAAAAGTCTATTTTTATGCAAGCCATCGGTGGTTTTATATTTATGTTCTTTTATGCAGCGAGTAGTGTAGGTGAAAACTTGGTTGAGGTGACCTTGACTGCCTGGCCATACTCTGCACAGTTGTAGTTGTTTCTGAACTTGCTCTCTTTAAAGCAACCCTTGTGCATCCTTTTGTTGCCGTCCTGTGACTGCCCCTTTGAAGGACAGCAAAGAAACATGAAGGAGCAGTCTGGAAGACAGGCTTTTCTGCCCCATTGCATGTTGACTGCCTTTCCAGCCCTGGCTTCTCACTGATAATGACATGTCCCATGTTCTTGGTTCAGAAGTTGTCTTTAGAAAGTTTAATTGGTGCTTTTTTAAATGTAATTCCTCACTCCGTTCTGCTTGGCCACGTAACTGAGTGATGTCTGCTGAATGAGCTGGCAAAGTGTTCAGTGTCTATTCTGAAAAGTTTGAGCAGAAACAAAAATGTATTTTCTTCACAGTAGCTTTTGAATATTCTTGCTTAGATTAACTAAAACGCTTTCTTAAAATAAATACAAAGAATGTTAAAGATGCCAACTCTTGATTAGAATGTATGCGTCACTAACACTTAAAGTAGTTTAAGGAATCATGCTTCCTGCTGTGTTAGCTGCTTGTGCCAGCTGTTCTTACAAGGGGAATGAAAAGGACTGAACTGGAATCTTGGCAGGTAAATGGAGAGTCTAATTTGCACCCCATTTGAAAAAATATTTTAATTTATCTGTAAAGTCTTGCTGATCTTTGCTTTTCTTGAGCTGGGAGCTCCTAGAAAAGGTTCCTCCTGTGCTCTTCTGTTGTGCAGAGGTGAAGCAGTGTCCTTCAGGGGCAGCTTCTTTTCGTAGGAAAAGAATAAACTGCCAAAAGAAAGCTATAACACAGCGAGCCCCTCTGCACCACCTATGCTGCACAGAGGACAAATACATATGTTCCTGTTGGAAATAGTTTATATATTTCTTTCCCCTGTCCTACTCTACTAAGACTGTGACTGCACTAGAGAAGACTGTATTATAAGCTGTGTGTCATGAGCTAAATTCGTGGCGGGAATCTTTCTTCCTGCCATGACTTTATCCAGAGGCTCCGCTGGCCTTCCATGGGGAAGCGTAACATTTTCTCACCTGCTCCTCCAGGCTGTAAAATATGTTTGTCCTGCACAAACAAGCATTAATTGGCCTCTGTCCCTGTAACGGATAACAAATGGACTACCTGATAGGGGTGGCCGCTGAAAAGAGCTGTTGTGGGAACAGCTTTTTCAAAATAAGTTAATTCAAATGGTTAAATTAAACTTGACTTTTGAATTTAGGGAATCCCTAGCCCGACAACGCTCCCACATCTGAAGCATGCGCAGCAATGATAGACACAATTGCTTTGAAGCTCATTTAGCTCTTGACACCTGTGCACAGACAGCCCGTGTGGTGAGTGGAAAGACGCTGAAAATGGAGGTCTGGACCTTCTGTTATGAAGAGCCACGGTCGCCCTGTTCTGAAGAGCGTTTCTGGCTTCTGGTAGGAGACAGGTCTGGCTTCGACTGCAGCTCTACACCTGCAGTACAGCCCTGTCTTACCGAATCCTAGTTGTTGCCTTGGTTTCTAACTCATCTTGGAGTTCTGGGGCATTAGAACTTGGGACCATGTGCTGGGTTTGCCTTTCTGAAGCTTTCGGTTATCAATACGCTCCTGCTTTGCAGAGCTGCCTTTCTGAAGTAAGGTTTCTTCACCCTTCTCCTCCTAATCCTGTAGCCACTGCTACTCTGTTGCCTGCTTTCTGTCATCTCTCCTCAGGGCATGCTGCTGCTCTTTTAGGTGTGGGCAGGTCCATTTTTCTGGAATGCAGATAGGTTTGCACACCCTTGCAACATGTGAGAAAACTGCAGGGTCCGAGAATGGCTGTTTACTCGTTTTCTTCCTTGTTTTGCCATGCTAGGCAAGTATCCTCACAGCTGCTAGATATTTTTAGCTAGTCTGCTTCAATTGCTTGAAACTATAAGTTAATAAAAAATGCCGTGTTTTTTTACTAATTCATTAAAAAGTGTGGTAATACTGGTAATACTTTTCAGAATCGCATGCGACGCTTCTTTTTTTGTCGTTTTGTCGTTGGTTTTGTTTTTAGGAAGGTACCACAAGTTAGTCTTACTCGAATACCTAGTGAATTGGTAAATGAATGTATGCAATGACAGCCTCTAATTTAAGTGATGACTACTTAGTGAAAGGGGCGGTGGGGGAGAATCCTGGAGCTGCTGTGGGTAGCTCTCTGAAAACAAGCTTGCTATTACAGGGTAAATGTAAAGTCTGTAGCTGGGAAAGGAACAGAATAAAATGGAAGCGTGCATGAATCCATGGTATTCTGTTTCAAAAGCTGTATGCAGCTCATTAATAATAATATAGCTGAGGAAAAAAAACAAACCCAAAAAAGAAAAATAGAAGTTTGTCAAAGACCTGAAATTTGGGAATGGGGAGATGGGAAGTGTGTTAAATTACGTATGTTATGGAGAAAACAAACTCTTTATTGAATGGACACTCCCACCTTGTGCTCCGAGAACTAAGGGCATGCCTGGGGGATGCGCAGGTTTCACCTGCCTGAATTGTTGAACTCCCTGGTGAGGGTGAAGTGTCAGAGGGTTCAGATCATACCTACTTGTGGAAGGTAAATCTATGAGCAGTTACTGAACAGTGGTTTAGAGCAACCTTGTGGTTCAGGAAGTTCCTAAACTGTTGGTTAGCTGCTGACGGAGCTGCTCTCTCTGTGGTGCCCTGTTTGTAGACCACTTGTCTTCCAGCTCCTGGGGGAGATGGCGATGCTGCCGTCCTCCTTGCTCACCCTAAATATTGCGGGCCATCGCTCCCCTCATGGTAAAATGCTGGGTCTTGGTGAAAGCGACTGCTTTGGTGACCGGAGGCAAACGTTTGGCAGTGGCGACTGCTTACTGGCCATCACATTGCAGGAAGAGAACGGCACTGTCAAGCACGCCACAGGGTGACAGTGGGTGCCTCTGCTCAGCGCCTGGCTCGGGGGGCTTTGACACTTGATTTTTGCCTAGGTCAGAGCACTGGCAGCAATGACTAAGGATGTACCACTTTGATTATTTCTTTTTACCTACAGTCATAATCTCTCTTTAAAAGAGTTAAAAAAAATGGAGAGGAATGTGGATCTGTGATTCACTTTGTCTTTCGAGCGAACAGGTAGTGAAGGTGAAGCTTTGTTCTGCTTTGGTGGGGGGGAAAAAAAAAAAGTGTGAGTTCTCCGGTTTTTATTCCCTACCCTGCAATGAGCCTCATGCACATCAGAGCGGTGTGTTAGAAAAGCCTCTCTAAATGCTGGAGTTGTCCGTTGAGGCAGGCGGTTAAATTGATTGCTTTGGATTAAGGGCGCTTCAGACTAGTTAAATTTTTTCAATGGGACAAATAACATCACTCACGGAGATGCAAGATAGCTAGGGGCTGAATTTATCCGGGGAAGAATTAAATACTTGCTTCTGTCCCCGGGCAGGATTGAGTCAGTCAATACCGTTCTATTTTTCTCTAAAATTAAGCATTGTCTCCAAATCATTCATTAGCAGAATCCTCCATTAATCATACATCCCAGCACATCTCACCAGACAGCAGAAGGTCTTTTTTCCTATGTCTGTTAAATACATCATTGTAGCTGGTAGTCTTACAGCTGCTGGGAAGCATTTTTTGGAACTAAATACATTCACAGGTCTGTTAATCACAGAGACTAATGAAGGTGCGCCGGGCGCCTGTCGCTGCACGGTTATCTGCAGGCAACCAACATGCAGATGGGGTGGCTGGAGGTACCGATCGTTCCACGGGGGTCACGGGAGCTGGTTGGATTAAGTGTCTCGTCTCAGCAGAGGCTCAGGAGGAGATAAAGCAGATTTGCCGGCCTGTCCGGGGGGCTTGGGAAGGCGGAGGGACGGGAGCTGCCATGGCTGGTGTTGGTGAAAGCTGCAGGCAGCGGCATCGGTGCTGCTGTGAGCCAGATTCCTCAGGTAGACACCTTGCCTTTGCGAAGAGTTCAAAGAACGTAATTGCTTTGCAGCTGGAGAGGCGGGAGCGAGGTTATTGGCTTGTGTGGGTGCAGGAGTGAGCTAGCATCGCTCATGAACTGACTGAATCTAGGGAAATACTTCTGCAGAATAAGGAAAACGGGGAAACCTGCAGCTCAATCCATCGGCGATGGATACAGACCAGTTCCTAATTAAAACCTTTAGCACCGGGGCACTCGGTTCACATTCATTGTTCCTTTGTTCCCTTCCACGGCGGCTGCCTTCCCCCATCAGAGGAGGCCGTTTCCGCAGTACGTTAAACACTGACACTGATTTTACGTTCTGTTTGCAAAGCATGATCCAGGTCCCCAGGTGGGTGAAATGTAAAGACACCTACACACCACGGCTGGCGTTGTGCAGGGACGTTGCAGAGAGAGGGAGGATTTGGAAAGGTAACGAGCTCGTGCGGTTCAGTCAGTCCCTGCTGTTCTTTCAAGAACCTTCGTACGGTCCTAATTGATTTTGCTGAGGCTTTTTGAAGTTGGAAGCAGTGGATTTCTCCCTTTTTAGGCTCACTTAGCTTTCCTTCATTCTCAAAGAGTTGCAGGATCAGAGAATTAAATTAAATTGTTTTTAAATGGAAACCATGTCTAGTCTACTGGCGTTATTCACACCTCCTCGCAGCGCTCCTGCTCGGCACGGCCTTGTGCTCCTTCCCGATCCAAAGGGCTGTTTGCGGAATAGCCTGGAGTGCAAAGTGGCCGCGTTTCCCAGGAAGGCAGGCAAGAGGGAAGTTGGAAGCCACCGTCCTGCCACGTGCTGATGTACACAGAGGGGTGTAAACCCCCAAAGCTGTCAACGCTTGCCCTCTTGTAGCTTCCCCAGGAAGTTTGGGGTTTAGGTTTTTGAGAAAGTGGCTTTTGAAGTGGCTTCGCAGGTGTCTTGCAAGCTGTGCCGAGCCATCATGTGGGTCTCGGCCCCACAGTGAGCGACACGGACACCCACGCACCCTGTGCTGGGATCAAGACCCTGGTTTCATCACCCTGCTCTGGTTCCTCTCATGCCAGCAAATCTGGGAGAGGTGGGTCCCGAGCCAAACAGAGGCATCAAGGTTTACTTAAAGGAACTCTTCTAACGGAAATAAATATCTAGAGCCACTCTGCTACATGCAGTGATGCAGGAGTTTGAAATCCCGGTGGGAGAGGAGGGGGAAGCGTCTCCCAAGGGTGCTCCCACGTGAGGATGCATGTCCTGGGAGCCGCGTACTGAGCTTGTGTATCACCACTGCCTTCCCGGGAAGTGAGCTGGAGGGCTGTGGGATGCATCAAGTCCCTCCAGGGATGAAAACACAAATAAGTAAGGCTTGTCTGGGGTGTGCAAGGCCTGGACCTACATCTAGTGCCCGATACCCACCAGTGGGCACTTAGGACAGCTGCCAGTAAGCTTATATTTAATTTTCATCATGGTATCGGCTGGATTTGGACAAAACTTGGAACCACACAAATTCTGGGAGGAAGCATTGATGAAAACGGGCATCTACTGAGGAATTTGTACACGTTGACTTAAGAGTTTTATTTGTTTTAACCTTTTTCCTTGAACCAGCACCAACTTCTGCCGATGGCGTGTGCTGAATGAATTTAGCTGTCAGTTCATGACTCAGTAGTCTCAGCCTTTTGCTTACACGAAAGACTGAGGCAAAACCCACCATGTTTGGCTTTTTCCCACCGTTATAAACAAACTGAAAGAGGGAGGACAAAAATATAAAGCCAGGTGTGCTGCTGCAAGACTTTAAAACTACCAAAGTGGGTCTGTGATTCAGGGCAGAGGCTGGCAGCCTTTGGAAAGGGGCCTTTGGGCATGAAATCCTGCAGAGCCATCCGTGCCCCTGTGGAGAAGGGACAAAAGGGGAAGCAGGCAGCGGCGTGGATAAATCGATGCCAAACCGCTTCTCTGCCATGTGAAAAGAACTCGCGATGAGCCCCAAGCTTTCAAGCTGCTGTTAACCCGAGGTCTGAGCGGTGCCATTTTACCTCGACTTTGTTTTTCCGAACCACCAACTTCTTATTAAACAAAGCTGATGAGCACAGCCGGATCGTGACTGCTGTATTTTTTTTAAAATCCGTCTCCTCTCTGGCTCCTGCTTCTCTTGATTTAATTTTCTCCTTTTCTTACAGATTCGCCACAGATTTCCTGAGCCCCTGGCGTGACTGCTTATTGCACTGAAGGCAGGAGGCAGCCCCTGCTGCTGCTGCACGAAGGATGTGAGCAAAGAAGAAAAACAAAATCCAAGCTGGCAGAAGGGGATCGATCCTCGAGAGCAGGTTAGATCCCCTCCACCCTGTGCCACTGGTAATACCTGGCCTCACCAGAGAGGCTGCCAGTATTGCTAGGTATTTCTGGGTTACTTGCCTTTTTTTTATTTTATACTCTATTTCTCCTTAGGCTTTTTTTCCAAGTTGACTTTTTTTATCATGAACAGAGCTGCTGGGGTCTTGGGAAGCAATGGAGCTAAGTGTGGCTTAGAGTTTACAGCTGGATGCAGGATGTGCCGAACTAGGGTCTGTAAAATGGATATTCTTTTATTTTACACCAAACTAAGCAGCACCTATCTTGCTAAATTCATCCCTTTCAAACATAAAAGGTCTATTGGATGTAAAAATTGCCCTTAACGTTAATGTCAGCAGAGCAGCTGAGCTACATATACCTGACTTTACCATGTTTATCTCAGTGTTGGTGTCCTCTCATTTTGTGGCTCAGTTCCTGTAATGATGCCGCTTCACCTTGGCTATCTTAGGCTTGAATACCTCAAGTTTTTGCTGTTTCTCCCAGCTGCTTTTAAATTTTCAGCTTCCCGCTGCTGTTAGGCTGCAGCCTAACATCTTTCTCTTGGAGCCAGCTCTTTGGACAGTAACTCCTACCAGGCAGGAGTCATTCGGCACCATGCTCTGCCAAAAGCCATCGGCACATCAGATCCTGTGGCTCCCAGCATCAGCTTTTTTGGTTTTGGTTTGGGTTTGTTTTTGTTTTGCCTGAAGAGGCTGTTGAATCACTGTGTTCCAGTTCATCTTGCCCGATCTGGGCTCTGTGTGCACTCACATAGCTTCAAGGGACAGGAACCACTTCTGCCTGTGGTTCCTTCTGCCTTCTGCAAGCAGCAAGGGCAGGTATTGCACCAGGATGACCAACAGGCAGCTGTGGTTGGCAAGGCAACCAGCTGGAAGTATCTACAGGAGCATTTTTGTTGGGGATACTATGGGACAGGGGGTCGTGAAGGTGCTGTGGCACGTCTGGTGGTTTTTTTCTTCTTTTTTTTTCTTCCTCTCTCTTTTTTTTTTTTCTTTTTAAACATAGCTATACAAGTAGGGTAATGGCCATCAGGTCCTCCAAGTTCAGGCTGAGTACTAAAGCAGAGAGGACAGAGGGGCCCAGATGTGCCTGAAAAAATAGAGACTTATTTAGGCTGGAAAAGAGCTTTAAGATCAAGTCCAACCACTAACCCAGCATGGCCAAGCCCACCACTAACCCATGGCCCCAAGCACCACATCTACAGTCTTTTACATCCCTCCAGGGACGGTGCCTCCCCCCCTCCCTGGGCAGCCTGTCCCAGTGCTGGACACCCTTTCGGTGAAGAAATGTTTCCCAGTCTCCAACCTAAACCTGCCCTGGTGCAGCCTGAGGCCATTTCATGTCCCTGGCAGTCTCTGTGCTGCTAATGTAGCTATCATTTGCAGCCAAGGCAAAAGCTGGGGGCAACAGGGTCGGGGTGCTGTTTCCCTGGGCTTTGTTTTCTTCACAGGTGGAGCCTGTCCTGGGTGGACCCACCAGGTGGACTGTGTGACCCAGGGCAGCAGCTTTGATCCCTCCTGCAGCTGTTAACCACCATCTGATGCTGCACTCCACTGGAAAGCAGGAGGGAACAGCTCCCCAGGGACCAAAAAGTAACAGATTGAGGTAGTCCCCACACGCTCAGCAGGGTTCTAGTGCCAGTGGGTCTCCTGGGCAAAGATGGGCTTCTTCCCATGGCTGTGGGGAAGCGAAAAGTGGCTCTGCAGCCCTGCCGCTCCTGCATGGATCAGGTTATTACTGCTCAAGCTGCACCTGAGCTCCCCACCACCTGGCACCCTGCGCTGGGTGTGCGTGGCCAGGTTTTGGCAGCCGGGGGTACAGGGGTGGCTTCTGTGAGAAGCTGCTGGAAGCTTCCCCCGTGTCCCATGGAGCCGATGCCGGCCGGCTCCAAGATGGAGCCAAGGGCTGACCCACCAGCGATGGTGGGAGCGCCCCTGGGGTAAGGGGAAAAACCCCCTTTGCAGGTGGGACCGGAGAGAGGAGCGAGCACAGGGGGGAGCCGCGGCCCTGCAGCCCCCCAGGCCAGGGCAGGGGGAGGCCGGGGGGCTCCAGGCGCCGCAGCAGAGGCTCCCCCAGCCCGTGGGGAGCCCCCGGCCGGGCAGGCCGTGCCCCCAGCCCGTGGAGCCCCCGGGGGCAGCTCCCCCCCGCAGCCCGGGCAGGACCCCCGGGGCAGGGGCTGCCCGCAGGGGGCTGTGACCCGCGGGCAGCGGCGCTGGGCCAGCTCCTGGCAGGGCCCGTGGCCCCGTGGGGAGAGGAGCCCGGGCGGGGGCAGGGCTGGGGACCCCGCGGGGACCCCCCTGGGGCCGGGCAGGGGGTGAGGACCCTCCCCACGGGGGGCAGGAGCCGCAGGGACAGCGGGTGGGGGACCGACCCCAGCCCCTACTCCTGGTCCCCTGTGCTGCTCGGGGGAAGGAGACAGAGCTGGGGGTGAAGTTAAGCCCGGGAAGGAGGGAGGGGTGGGGGAGGGCGTCTTCAGGTTTGGGTTTGTTTCTCATTATCCCACTCTGATTTAAGTGGTAATAAATGAAACTAATTTCACTCAGCAGAGCCTGCTTTGCCCGTGCTGGTACCTGCTGAGGGATCGCGTCCTGACCGTACCCCAACCCACCAGCCTCTGGTTGTATCTTCTCCCCCCGGTCCAGCTCAGGGGGCAGGGACAGCACGGCTGTGGTGGGCACCTGGCATCCCACCAGGGTCAGCCCACCCAGCACCCATGTGCCACATCTTGGCTGTGTCTGACTGCCGGCAGGCAGAACACATCAGCGTCCCAAAAAGTCAGAGCAGGAAAAACGCAACAGGCTAAAATTAACGTGCAGTGAGTGTGACTCACCTTTGGTGTGGTCTTCTTCAAAGTAGTTTCAGCTGGTCACCGCTGACTGTCCCTGAAAGGGGGGAGCAGCTTCCACGAATATCTCGCTGCCTCTGTGCCTGCTGGCTGATTTTTCTCATGGGTCGCGAAGGAGCTGGGCTCAGGCAGGGGACGGAGCCCTCCCTGGTGCTCTCTTGCTTGAAAGCATCGGCCTCAACCCCCCTGTGCCCGGCCCAGGCGGCGGTGGGTTACTGGGGTGCAGCGTGAGCGGCTGCTCCGCAGCCGCGGCCTGAAGCCTCCCTGGGCCCCGTTTCAGCATGGGAACCTGGGCCCTTCCCAGCCCCAGCTGTGGCTCCCACATGCGTGGGACTGGCCACAGCCCTTTGTCTGTGGATTTTAAGGGCAAATTGAGGTGTTTTTTGACTTTGTTCATCTTCTGAACAGTTGTATAAGCCCTTGTTTGCTTAATCAACCGCGTTTCCACCATGAAATATAACAGTGACGGCGTGGCCAGCAGGGCCGGGGCAGGGACCGTCCCCCTGCGCTGGGCACCGGTGCGGCCGCCCCTCGAGCCCTGGGGTCCGTTCTGGCCCCTCACTCCCAGACAGAGCTTGGGGGGCCGGAGCGTGTCCAGAGCCGGGCAGGGGGCTGGGGCAGGGGCTGGGGCACCATCTGATGGGGGGGCTGGGGGGTCAGCCTGGAGAGGAGGGGGCTCGGGGGGGACCCGATCGCTCCCTACAGCTGCCTGGGAGGGGGCTGCAGCCAGGGGGGTCGGTCTCTGCTCCCAGGTCACAAGCGACAGGACAAGGGGGAACGGCCTCAGGCTGCACCAGGGCAGGTTTAGGTTGGAGACTGGGAAACATTTCTTCCCCGAAAGGGTGTCCAGCACTGGGACAGGCTGCCCAGGGAGGGGGGGCGGCACCGTCTCTGGAGGGATTTAAAAATTGTGTAGATGTGGCACTCAGGGGTATGCGTTAGTGGTGGGCTTGGGCAGTGCTGGGTTAACGTTTGGACTCGATGATCTTACAAGGTCCTTTCCAACCTAAGTAAGTCCATGATTCTACGAAGGGCTAAGAAGGAGGAGCTGTAGCTTGTCAACACAAATGACCTTTGTGTGTGGGGTTTTCTTGGTGGGGGTGTTTTTTGGTGTGGGTTTTGTTTGTTTTGTTGTAGGGTGGGTAGTTACTGGGGGGTTTTTTTTGGTTGTTTTTTGTTTTTCATCCAGGAGGCTTCAATGCACTTTTCCAGCGTTCCCATGTGAAAGATGCCCGGTGTGGCCACTGAAGGCAACACCGTCTGCATTTACTGGACCTCAAACTGCAGGGCAATTCGCAGCTGCCAAGACAGACAATTTCATGGGCTGCAGTGACGTGCAACTGCTCCCGGATTTCAAAGCTGCTCTCCCTTTCACAATTAATTACAGGATGCTATTAGCTGATTTCATATGCAACAGCTCTGTAAGAATGATGTACCTGTACTGAAATGGATGCTGTCCTCATGGAGAGAAAAAAACCCCCACCACCCACCAACCCAAACCCTACCATAACCCACACTTGCAGAGTACTGCAAAAAACAGGTCACAGCCAACCGGAAAGTTCCTCTGTGCAGCTCAGTGCCTGCCAGGATCCTGCCAACAAGCACCTTGGCCAGGAAAAAGCCAACACAGGTCAGCCAAACCCAACCACAGCTGTCAGTTTCCTCTTATAATACAGTTTTCGGTGCTTGGCAATGCTTCCTCCTCCCTGCACGCCCAGGGCAAGGCCCTCTGCTCTTCTTCAGCCTGCGACGTGAACTTTTAAGTGGGGGAACACAAAAACCCACAAAAAACCCCCAAGACCAAAGATGTGTTTGATTTATTTCCTGGCAGGGACTGCAGAAGGGGTTAGCCATGAAGCCTGCTGGCACCAGGACTGCACTTCGCCTAAATGCGAGACAGTCACTGCAAGCCAGCACTGACGACACGGGGCGCGGGCACCAGCCTGGCAAAGAACACGACCCTATCCATCGTGTACAGCTGCCGTCCGTACCTCCACGCTGCTGTGTATCTCCAGCTGCATCAGGATCACTCTGGGCTCCTGACTTTATTTGGGTACCTGGTCCCACGCTGTCACCCCCTATTAATGAAGCTCAAGAGGTGGCCACAAAGCTTTAAGCATCACTACGGGAAGGATCTGCATGGCCCCTTTTCTCCCAGTAGGGTCTCATGTCTCCTTTGTGCCTCCCACTTTTTTGTAACTAAAGATGTCTGAAGTCTTACCAGACTTTGTCGCTTTGTACTGTTCGTGCCCAGTGTACTTCAAACACAACAAAGCCTGGAACCCTTAGAACAGTTTTAGAAGGAAGCGTGGTTTTTGCTTTCCCCTCCTGGCAGCCATGCCACAGGCAGCAGAGAGCACCGTGGGCCAGGATCGTGCCCAAAGTGATGTCCGGGCAACCACAGACCCCAAAAGCCACACTAAAACCCGTGGAAAAGCCACACACATCTGCTAATGCATCCCGTTCCCCAGCTCCCCGTAGGTGACTGACACATACCACTGTATTTTTAAACTCTGGCAGACACACACAGGGTAAGAAGCCACAGCTCAGGCTGCCACCCCCCGGACCTTTCCTCAAACCATTGCACCTCCCGGGCCACCCTGGGCTGCCCCAGCGAGGTTTGTGGGTGCCCTGGCAGGGACCTGGCTGCAGAGCTGCCGCCTGAGACCCGAACCCCATCCCAAACCCCAGCAGTGTGCAGAGCAGCAGCAGCAGACAGGACACATGCCAGGAACATGCGTTGGAGGAACTCCCTGTCCCCAGCGGAAGCAATGGCTTGGAGAGAAGTACAAACCAGCTATTCATTTGGCTGCATTTATATCAAACAGACAAATCAGTACATCACAATTAAAACAAGCCTGTGCCTGGGCAGACAAGCCCGAAGAGTTTCACAGAAGCTCAGCAAGTGCAGCATGAAATCGCCCCAGACAGAACACACAAATGGGAAGCTAAAAATAAGACCCTCTCCCCAAATTGCTTTATTTCTGATAAAGCTGCTAGTAAACTAAAACCACATTGGCCTTAAAAAAAATAATAAAGGTATCCAGTATTTCCTTGATTTGCCGGAGGGCCACGCTTTCAGACACACAGAAGCGGTGTTTTTCTGGCTAGTACCTGGAACAAGCTGGGCTGTCTGACGCTTTCAGCTCTGAGTGATTCGTAATTATGTCAGTGGTACCAGAACAACAAATTTTGCAGAAAATTTCAGGGATTCTACACAGAAATTGCATCCTTTCTCAACACATCTCCTTCCATCTCCTCTGCTTTTACAGTGTCAGAAGCTTAACGTGCCCCGCATTTACCAGTGTCATAAAGGATGGAAAAAACCCAGTTTAACAAATCAAGAAGCAGCAGCCTCCACCTCCCTTCTTTAAATCAAGCCCTCTGTACAGGGCAGGAAGCTCAAAACACACTCAAGGGTTTAGGTACCAACAAGCTGTTTTTTGGTGTTCACTCCCCAGCTCTTTAAAACACAGGACACCAGCATTTACCTTCAATAACGAGAAATTTATTGCCAGGTATTTCACTTGTTTCCAGCAAGGACACGCTTTTTCCGCGCTGCCCGGGCAGCTGCTGCCGCTTGCGCATCAGCAGACGTCAGCGTGGTTCTGGCCGTTGACCCCGCGAGTCACTGTTGGGGAGCAGCAATAGATCACAGTGGCAGAACCGCATTTACTGTGTGGCACGGCACGGCTGCCGCGAGAGCTTCCCCCCCCCGAGCTGCTCCTCCTCCAGGTTAGTCACGTGTGTCCAAATGTTCGTTATCGGTGAAGTTTCCAGAAGGCTCCTGACGGAGTTGTTTATTAGAGTAACACCTGAAACGTCAACTTCTCTACAAGCCGTGACTCCAGATTTCAACCCTATTTTTGATTGAAATACTATAAAAAAAGAAGTGGAGGAGGTCAGAGCTCCGGCTGCTCCCTTCTGGTTTTGTTATGTCAAGCGGGCAGCGCCAGGCACGCTGCCTTTGAAAACCCTGAATCACTAGTGTCAAAGGACACCCCCCCTGCCCTGTGTGTCTTGGGTCATCCCCACCCCACCGAAGGGCTGGGGGGGGAGTTGAGGAAGGTGCTGAGCTCTTCACCCAGGGTCACAGCTCGCTCTCACATCCCATCTCGCTCTGCAAAAAGCAGCTTTAATGGTATCATTCCTCACAGCATTCACAACGCCTGGAAAAGGCAACCATCACACCCATCTCCAAGGAGGAGCAGGAGAAGGACCTGAGGAGCTACAGGGCAGTCACCCAACCTCCATGCTGGGAGAGATAAGGACCAAACCCTCCCCGAAACCCCTTCCTGCTGTGGGAGGGAGAGGGGAAAAGAGTTACGAAGAACCAGGAGGGATCCTCCGTAGGCAGATGGTGCCCGAGCAGCCCAGCTGCCTGCTGCGATGAGATGAGGGCAGTGCGGATAAGGGAGGGACGCAGAGGTTGTATACCGTGACCTTGCCGAGGCCCCTGACACTGCTGCTGCACGGCATCCCCATGCCCAAATCAACAGGTTACGGGCTGGAGAAGCAGCAGATCTGGTGCTGGAAATGCGGCTGAGCAAACTGAAGCGGGGGCCGTCAGGCTGGTTATGGTGTTGGGAGTATGTGATGTGCAAGGAGAAGCTCGGAGGGCAGACTCTTCCCAGAGCAGCACCTCAACAGGCCGAGTGGCACAAGCTGAAATGCTGTAAACTCCCATCAGATACTAGGAAAAGCTTGTCCAACATATGGGTGTCACATACTGAACAGAGACCTAAGTGCTGTGGATTCTTCATCCACACCCACAGAGTATCTCCAGCCTTGGAGGCATGCAGGCATCACCATCCTGATCTAACTGGAATCTGCTCTGAGTGGGGTTGGACAAGAGCTCTCAGAGTCTCTTCTACCCTGAGTTACTCCATGTTTGTGCATCATCGTAGAGAGTAAAGTTTAAATTTTTAGCTCAGTTCCTACCGCCACCAAAGTAAAGGCTTCCAGCCCTCATGGTCTCCTACTTCTGCATGGTAAAAGGATCAAACGGCATCATTTGGGATGGATAGAAAGCAGCCAAGCCCAGCATAAATAAATGTGCACAGAGAAATAATTAATTCATGTTGTAGAATAACCCACCCAATTTCAGCGCTGAACCATTAAAAGCTCGCTGACAGCATTACAGAAACAACAGTTATTTTTCCCAGGCTGCTCAATAGGGTCCCCGGCTCACCTGCGCTTGGGCCCTCTGTTGCAACGCACCAGCGCCCGTCCCGCAGATACGGCAGGGTTACACCGGTACCGAGACGTGAAACATCCCCAACCCCAAGCTCTCCTGGGGCAACGGGCAGATCTCCGAGCTGCTCTCCCCGGCGGAGATGCCCTATTTGCTGCCGTGGGCTCTGGCATAAGCAAGTCCTTTGCAGCTGGCAGGCTTTGGGTTTTAGCTTACGTCTGTCACCATGAGCTTCTTTCCAGGATGAGTCTCACCTCCTCTCCTGCCAGCAGCTGGTTGGGGTGGGGACCTCCTGGGGCATCAGTCCAGCCTTTTCACCATGTAAGGCCCTTCGAGCTCGTAGCCGATCTTCCTGTAGTAGTTCCTTGTGCCAACACCTGTGAGAAGAACAACAAAAACGTTTAAATTCAGTGTCAATGACAAACGAGCTGGAGAAGCCAGGGCCAGGCAGAAAAGTCACTTCCATGGAGGGATGGTGCCGAAAGGAGGTTGGCCTCACCAAACAGCGGGCGCTGGGCTCCCCAGCTGCTGTGCTGGAGCGGGGGTGTTTATTCCTTAGCATCTGGACCAATTACGGTGTTTTTAAGGGGGAAATGCAGGAACATAGCTGTTCTATCTACCCTGAATCATGCACCCCATCCTTTGTCTTGAGAAAGGCTGTGAGGGCCAGAGGAATCGACACAGCAACAATGGTGAGATGTGAGTCAAGAGTTCAGAGCAGCCCAGGTATAACAAAACTCAAGACAGGCTCTTGAGAGGAGGCGGCCCAGCTGCAGGCATCATTACCAGGAACTGAAGGGCTCTAAAACCCAACAAAACTGTCCAATGTCTCCTAGAAATGAACTTGGCTCCACTTCAGATAGACAAGTGGTCTCCGCGGCCGCAATCCAATTTCCTCATTGAAAAGGATGGCTCTGAATGGCTCAGTTCCCAAACAGCCTCTTCCCTCTCCTTCCTCGCTTAATGAGGCCCCGGGTGAGCCCAACCCCACCTCACACAGCATCCTGCTCCTGCGGCAGGACAGGTCCAGCACAGCAGCCTTCCCCCTCACCTTATCTAATTACTCACAGATGCAGACATTAGTCATCAGGGGAGGGAGGAGGAATTCAGCATCATGGCATCATTGTCAGCGCAGCTGGTGGGTAGGGACAGAAGGACGGATAGGACACGGCTCTCCATCAAGGAAAGCAGCCCCTCTTTCCTCTAATCTCATCATTCCAGCCAGTTCCTGGAAACTGGTGGTAGCAAATGGCTCTCCAGGAATGCCTGCATCTGCTATGCAGGGAGTGACCTGCTGTGGCTGGTAACCCCTTCCTGCCCACACATCGCTGCAGCAATTTTACCCATTGCTGGATTTGTTTAAAGTCGTGGTAACGTTATTTCCTGAACACACGTTACAATAGTTACCGAACGGCTTAAGCACCACAGCTCCAGACAAACCCGCAGCCAACATCCTAGAGAAGCATATTAATTTAAGGTATGGAAAAGACATGTGAAACCCAGACCCGAGATGTCTTCATGCCCCTCATTCCAGCTGAAGCTGGGGAAGAGGTTGAAAAACCCCAAACTGGGGAACACCTGAGCAAATCTACTTCTAAGCAGTGGCAAAGCCCCTGTGAGATTGCAGCAGGGAACCATCCTCAACCACAAACGTCCTGAAGGGACCCAAATTCACTCAGCTTCAGTGTGAACCTGAAGCTAAGGAAAAATCTAAGTCTACTGCACTCGTGCCCACTCCCTTCTTCCTGATCTCTGCCCAGAGGAGGGCTGGGATCTCTGACCTGGAGTAAATTATCGGCTTTATCAACATCTTGCCTAAAAAACATCCTCTTGAGTTCATCAGCAGAGATGCTGGGGTACAATATACAGATTTTGGCAGTGAAAGAGCAGAGCCATCCCACCTGTGGCCCAGAACAACTTGGTTAAAAGGATTAGCAAAATCGAAAGCTGAAGAACAGCCCTCCTGAAGCGAAAGGACAACTGAGTAATTCAGCTGATGTTTTTAAAAAACACCTTGATCAGAGTTATTTAACACTTCCCCTTTTTTATTTCCTAAAGCCCTTGGGAAATGTGTGGATTTTAAAGAAGGCAGTTTAGGTTGCATCAGAGCATCGTGTGCTGCCTCCATTAATCTCAGAGCTATTAAGTAGCACTAGTTAAGCACCAGCTCTTCCCCATTTGAGGGCAGGGGGTTCAAGCCATTAACAAGAATGATGATGCGGTTGGCCAGCCCTGTGCCCCTGGGGTCCCACGCTGCGCCACTTCGCCAAGCATCTCAGTTATCATCTCAGCCCTGCTCGGAGCGGTAACTTCTTGCACAAAATCACTGTCCTTCAACAGGAAAGGCTCCTGGGAAGAGGAGGCAGGAGATGCTGCAGGCCGTGGGCTGCAGGTGAAGACAGGGTGTGGAATCCCGGCTGCCCAGCTCTAGCTGAGGATAGCTCACCAGCTCCAGCCCTGCAGGGGAGTTTTCATGGCGAGAGGCTTCTGAGGGGAAAAACTCTCACCAAGACACCTGCGCTGGGTGTGCGTGGCCAGGTTTTGGCAGCCGGGGGTACAGGGGTGGCTTCTGTGAGAAGCTGCTGGAAGCTTCCCCCGTGTCCCATGGAGCCGATGCCGGCCGGCTCCAAGATGGAGCCAAGGGCTGACCCACCAGCGATGGTGGGAGCGCCCCTGGGGTAAGGGGAAAAACCCCCTTTGCAGGTGGGACCGGAGAGAGGAGCGAGCACAGGGGGGAGCCGCGGCCCTGCAGCCCCCCAGGCCAGGGCAGGGGGAGGCCGGGGGGCTCCAGGCGCCGCAGCAGAGGCTCCCCCAGCCCGTGGGGAGCCCCCGGCCGGGCAGGCCGTGCCCCCAGCCCGTGCAGCCCCCGGGGGCAGCTCCCCCCCGCAGCCCGGGCAGGACCCCCGGGGCAGGGGCTGCCCGCAGGGGGCTGTGACCCGCGGGCAGCGGCGCTGGGCCAGCTCCTGGCAGGGCCCGTGGCCCCGTGGGGAGAGGAGCCCGGGCGGGGGCAGGGCTGGGGACCCCGCGGGGACCCCCCTGGGGCCGGGCAGGGGGTGAGGACCCTCCCCACGGGGGGCAGGAGCCGCAGGGACAGCGGGTGGGGGACCGACCCCAGCCCCTACTCCTGGTCCCCTGTGCTGCTCGGGGGAAGGAGACAGAGCTGGGGGTGAAGTTAAGCCCGGGAAGGAGGGAGGGGTGGGGGAGGGCGTCTTCAGGTTTGGGTTTGTTTCTCATTATCCCGCTCTGAGCTGACTGGTGACACGTTCAGTCAATTCCCCCCAGCGGAGCCCGTGCTGCCCGTGCCGGTACCCGGGGAGGGATCGCTCCCTGCCCTGATCCCGACCCACCAGCCTGCCCTTACACTGCCCCCGGCCCAGCTCAGGGGCAGGGACAGCGCAGCCGTGGTGGGCACCTGGTGTCCCACCAGGGTCAGCCCACCCAGCACCTCAAAAAACAGCCACTGGGTTTGTGTCCAGATGCGTGGAAGCCAAGTGTCATGGGTTACATCCCCTGGACCATCAGCCTGTACCACCGCGCTGCAGCACAGCATGACAGGCTGCTTTGGCACAGGGGCAACATCTACCTCTGGAAGCAGGGAAAAGCAGGCAGGTGTGGAGGTACAAGCCAAAGGAACAAGGAATTCTTACAGTCTCATCTGGCCTCACAGGAGTGGATCAGCAGATGGAAGCACCTGATGCTCAAGGCCACACCTCTACACTGTAGTGAGTGGATGAGGTGACTTCAGATGGCATTTCTGGTATCCTGGACTGCATGTCCCCACCACAATCTCAGTCTGAAGTTGGACAAAAAGCCATTTGTTTGGATGCCTCTGCCTCCTTCAGAGGGTAGACTGCACCTGAACCGCACCGGGAGCAAAGCTTGTGGTTAGATTCCTCCAAAATGAAATGCATGAAGATCTCCCAATGAGCCAAACTGATGCGCAGCAAGTGAGGATGAGGATGGGGTTCACTTCAGCTGCTCTGAACCCCAAGGCTAACAAACCCAGCCTACACTACTCACTAGGATGCTCTTAATACAAAGGTATCTCCTTGTAGTCAAAGTATATCAGAGAAATCAGCATGGAGGACGGGTGTTTTGAGATCATCATGGCACAACTGGAAGAGAAATGGGGTGTTGAAGTGTGGAATTAAAAGCAGACTGACAGCCAGAAACCATCCACAGCCTTCCTCACCTGTGAGAGCACTGCAAAAGGGAGTAAAAGATCTGTGGGACACTAAGCCTGTAAGCTACACAGAAAAAATCCATCTTCACAGACCTCTCCATTGTGAAATCATCCTGACTTCGTATGAATGCAAAGTCCAAAAATCCCAAGTTGCAGGATTCTGCTGCTGGCTTCTGATGACAGGGAGAGCATCAACATGCAGTTCTAAGAAAATCAGAGCTACAGCTATGAAAACGTGCCATTTCATCTGCTCACAAGTCATCCTAGGGGTAAGCACTGCAGAAGCAACTCGTAATGCCCAGCATGCACTCAACAGTTGTCCATCAAGCACACCTGAAAGGAACGTCTCAACGGCACAAGTTCTCTTCCCAAATTTCTGCTGCTCTAATGGACAGCCAGCATACCACAGAGCTGGCGGGACCTGTTCGGGCAGCCCTCTTCCCACTGCTCCAAGTCGCACCCGTGCTTTCCAGTGAAACAAAACATCACCCAAGAAATATCACAAAAGAAATATCACGCAGGAGTGGGAGAGTAAGGCCAAAGCTGGCCCAAGAAGCTTTTTGACTTGCCAAGCCAGAATTGGCTGCATTTCTCATTCTGGGTCTTCAAAACAGGGTTTTAAATTTTAAACATTCTGGATCAAACTGTGCAGGAGAGCTTAGTTTGAACTTAGCAGAGCAGATTCCAACCAACCACTTCCAGATTCAGTGATCTGGTTGAAGGGCAGGTGCTGCGCTCACGTCTGCCTGGATGGAAACCCGTGGCCAGCTGAGGCTTTTCAGAAGCGTCGCTCACCACAATCTTCAAATGACAAGGGCTGCTGGTTAATTGAATTTGTTCTCTTCATTTGGAAGCATCTGAATAATGGTGAAGCCTACTGATAAAACCCCAAATCTGGCTTTTCATCGTGACATTTAAACCTCAGCATTAACTAACTAAATAAAAGGAGCCTGCCTGTAGCAGGACACAGAGAAGAGTGACCACAGTGTCAGGGTTAAGCACTCCTCTGGCCCAGAAGGATGGGCAGTCGGCTTGGGAGTGCTACCCAGAGGATGGCAGAAACCTGATTTCATTGCCCATGTGTAGCAATCCCTGCCCACGACCTTTTCTGTGCACAGCCCATAAATACCCCTTCTGACTCAGCCCTGCCACACAGAAATATTGCGATGCAGCAGCTGAGGCCGAGTATCCTCAAAGATTTCCTCACCACGGCTCACTAGTCACAGAACTAAGTGAAGATGAGATTGTTTTCAGGATCATTAAAGAGCTACTAATAGTTTATAAAATTTCCATAGCAGAGACTTACTGAGGCACACAAGAGACTTATCTCTACACAGGCCTCCCCATTTTTTGGCAACGACTAAAATCTTTTCTGAAGATGCGCAGTCAACGCGTATCGTGTCTCACAGCTTCCTTCCCCCTCAAAATGTTTCTCAGAAGCAGTGAGCAGGGCCCTGTGTGCAAGGCAGCAACCTGAGCCAGCTGAACTTCCCCAACTGCCTTAATCCATTAATGAGCCAGCTGCAATTCCGGTGGTCGCAAAGCCTCTTCCATGTTTTGTTGGGAGTTAACTACTTGGCTGGGTGCTTCGCCTGAGGAAGGGAGAGCTCACTGTGGACACCCAGCTCATCTGCAGGATCTCTGGCAAGTAGGACCGTCCTTCAAGGGTGCTGAGGAAAGGACCCGTGCAGGCAACAGGACAGGAAAGGGTGATGTTCTGTTTACCAAAGCGCTGTGGATTTCACCCAGAACGGGCGGTGAGTCTCAAGTCAGCCGCCGGGATCTGGGATGGCCACAGCTGCTTCTCTTGGTATCAGAAAGGCCGTTCCCGCTGTGACTGCCGGCGATGCTCTGTGAGGGGCAGGCTCTGCCACAGCTGGAATATCATTTTTGTGGGTCTGAAAAGGCACAGAGAAGGAAGCAACAAATGCTTCTGCAGTCACCTCCACGGACAGCGGTAAAACACAGTATGGCACAGAGCCGGGCAGGAGCCCTGGAAGCCACTGCTGCCAAGGGATGGGCTACCAACATCTGCTTTTTCAAGGGAGCTAGAAAAGTGAAGGCAGAAAACAGGAGCTCTGAGAGAATCCCCTTGGCCTCCGAGTGCCTCTCCAGTGATCGGACTGAGGCTGCCAAAGCATTAGGAGGACTCCGAGATCGTTCAGAGATCACAAAGCTCCCATTTCAGTCTCTCACGACCTGGGGTCAGCTGACTTGGAGCCTGACGGCGGCAGCAAGCGAGCAAACCACCCTCTTTTCACTATGGGTCTTGGTGGAGACTCAGGCTACTAAGAGAAGTTTCTGGTTTTTCCTTATACTCCTTGCTTTGATCTCCACCAAGTCCAAGAAGGCACTTTGCTAGCTGTCAAACAAACGTGTTGCTTGTGAAACCCACTGCTACCCAAAGCCTTGACTCCACGCGGGACTTCAAAGCAAAGCTGGCACCTACGGGCACTTGGCAGCCACTCAGGCAAGTGTCCAGGGCGTGCTTCGGAGCCAGCCCCTGCTCTTCACCTTAGTACAACACGTTTATATGAGGAAGGGTCAAAACTAGGGTTTCAAATCCATATGAGCCATAGGAAAATAAGACAAAAGAACAGTTTGCTCGCCTATTGTGTACTAGGCGCTGGCTGAAAAACCACACGCCACATTTCCAAACTGATGCATGAGTTAAGAATGCACAGCAGATCCATCCGTGACCTCCAACGAGTTTGCTTTGGCATTTACACTTTTCACAATGCTGGATTTTATCTTCAGGGAAAACACAAGGCTGTTTCATGTGAATCGCTACCAACCAACCGCAGAGAATGGTAACAATGGGGGAAAGGCAAAGGATCTGAGATAACCAAAACACCTTATCAGCACCGAGGAAACAGAAAAGCCAACATTCTTAACGCCGCTGAGAAACCCTGAGCACGTAGGAGCAATCAGAAAAAAGTTATTAATTTAAGAAACCAAAGGAACTATCCCTGCAGCAAAGTTTTATTTTTTTTTTTAAAAGGTTAGATAACTGGCAACTCATTTCCTGAAAGTTTCTAAAGATACTGGGAGATAAAAAGCCTCTGAAAATTAGAAGCAGGGAATTTTGGAAATGTTACAGTATCTTACGAATATGATGCTCTCAATTTTCAAATTTACATAGAGAGAAAACACAGACTTGTTCACTTTTCTTTTAAAACAACAGATTCTGTTGAGAATTACTGAGAACTACTGGAAGTCTGGCAGTCATCAGAAAACATAATCCAGGCAATGCGAACGGAAAATAGGAGTAAGATTATTTTTAAATATTTTTTTTTTTTAAGATGACTGATGGAGCACTGGAAATGCTTTCTGGGTTGTTTTTTTTTTTTTCACCCGCAAGCACATTGCAGCACTGGGGTCTGAAGCATTCTCCCCATGTGTTTCAACAGTCTCTGGAGGGACTAAATTCAGGGATGGGAGAGTTCGCTATTTCATGACCTGCTCCTGCTGCAGCAACCACAAAGAGCTAATTAGCGTCACAGCTAGAGTTCCGATTTAGACGTATCTTTATGTACTTACATGATTGTTAATATCGCTGTGTGTGAAGTGTTTCATAATCCTTTCTGTTGAGTAAGGGCTCAATGATTAGCAGAATCAAACCCACCAACAGCAACGGTGCCTAACCTGTGTTTAGTCCAGGCGTTGCTGTGTGTTGGACCTAGAAGAGAAATCTACACCTGAAAGTCTCTAATTTTTTCTGTTAAATGCAAGTTGTGCTTTCTTCCTGCCCCGATTGCTTCCCAGAGATTTTAAATCACTATTTTCACACCACCCCTGTCTAGCAGGGAGGTACTGTCATCACCACATCCTAGAAGAAGAGCCAAGATCCCAGGCAGCTGGGTAATTTGTCTGAAATCACAAAGTCAGTCTGTGATAAAAAAGAGTTTTGAAGCCTGGGTCTCCCTTCATCAGCTCAACAACTCATTTCACTGCTGCAAAACAGATGGCCTTTCAGATTCGAGACTGGGTTATTTTTGAAGCTGTGACCCAAAGCAGAAAGCCCTGAATATCCCTAGCATCTCCCCCCAGCCTCCCATGCAAATCCAATAACCTGCTCCATTTAAATCCACTCCGGATTTGATGCAAACGCAAGGAGATGCAGTCCCTTTCTGATCGAGCTGATCCTTCCTCCACCTCATGGTCAGCACTTGGGCTTGAAAAATAAAAATGAAGGAAGAAACCACACTACAAAAACCAGCACAGGAGACCTTTACAACTTATTCTCTGTTCACTACAGATTTAACTCAATTTAAATCTAGAATGGCTTGGTATGGTCGAGCACCTGGACAATTTGAAAAACTTTTTCTTCATCTTTTGCATCTCTCACATGAAAGGCAGCATGCCCTCCCTTACCTTCAGTCCTTTCCAACAGAGATCTCCAACCCAGCAAACGGGGTCCCTATGCACATGCCTGGTTCAGCCTCACCTCCTCCTGCCCCGGCTGCAGAGGCAGCCCCAGCAATTCCTGCAGAGGAACCACCTCAGCTGTAAAGGTTAACGTGAGCTGTGACAAATCCTTCCGTAACAGAGCAGCGACACCGGCGCACTGACAATCCCAAGGGATGGTGGGGGACACCAGTGCCGCAGGCCAGTTCACCCATTGTGCCGGGGTAGGTTTGCCAAACCCCAGAAGCACCAAATGCAATTTAACGAGGCACATTCCTGGAATGACATCGCAGGTTGGCAGCCTGGTATGCCCGAGCGCTTTGTGGGGTACGGATGCACCAGCCCTGCCCTGGAAAGGTATTTTGGTTGTAAGGATTATAGTACCTCGATAGCATGATTTAGTGAACTGCTTACGAAGTTCTGTTGAAACAGAGCAGATATACCACATCTCCTCCTATCCCGTCACGCTGCAGAATTTGTGTGTTCATGAAGGTGCCGAGCTACAAGGCAAACCAGAGCAAAAGCTTTATCATATTAACAAATGGGTTGCTCAGGGATTTTCTGAATCATTCTTAAGGCCAAATCTCAAACCCAAGACTGTAACCAGTAACTGGGTTTTTCTTTTTTTGTTTGTTTGTTTGTTTTTTGTTTTTAAATAAAAACAATGAAACGAGAGGTAGCATTCAAGAAGTGATTCATTTAACTTTTGGGGTGCCTCCTAGCATGCAGGAGATGCCCTGACTAGAAGCAATTTTTAAATGGCAAGTCTGCAGGTACGACCCATCCCAGAGCTTCCAGATGGTGAGATTACATCTCATTGATCTCTTTATTACAGAAGCAATATTTCATTAATGACTACACAGGCCTGCCCAAACCCAGCTGCACTGAGAGCATCCACTGTCAGGAGAGAGAAAGCCACCACACCATCACCTCCTTTAACTGTGACAGATGAAGCCACAGCTGATAGGGCTTCCGAATCCAAACTAAGCAGAATTAAATATTTAAGAGCTAATACCATACCTTCTCTTACACTTCAACAAAGTGCTGCCGTTGGTATGGCCACCGGGCATTTAGAGAGACAGGGAGAGTGAGATGTGTGTGCTGCTCTGCTCCAGATATGTCAAGTTGAGTGTTTGTGAGATTTTTAGATCTACAGGCGACGTAATGTCTTGAGGCTTCTTCCAGAGCTGGTTGCTGAAATACCCAACCCAGCTGGTAAGGTGTTACCGAGAGACCAGGGATTTAGGATGACTCACCAAGCATGTGAGCGTTCACAATCGATTTTCTTTCCTATGGGCTATGAGATTTTAAATGCCAATGAAGAAACACTCAGCAATCTCGAGAGCGAGCCTACTGGTCATTAAATCAGCAGCATCCCCATGCATCAGCTCCATCACTGAACGATTTGGGTGGGAAGGGACCTTCAAAGGTCATCTAGTCCCACCCCCCCGCCACAGGCAGGGACCCCTCCCCCCAGCCCAGGCTGCCCCCAGCCCCGTCCAGCCTGGCCTTGAGCATTGCCAGGGATGGGGCACCCACAGCTGCTCTGGGCAGCCTGGGCCAGTGTTTCATTTTACCCTCATGGTAAAAACTCAGCACACAGCTTCAGGAGTTTGCTTCAGTCCCTATCCAGGGTAGGAAGGCAGGGGTCAGAAGCCCGCCTTTTCTTCTGAACTTCCCTTCCTACTCATCAGAACAAGAAAGAGATCTCCGTACTGAAGAACAAATGGAAAGGTTCCTGGAGATCTGCAGTTTCATAGTGCAGATTGCTCCATCAGATGTTAACGACTTCTGGTGAGTAAAAGCCGTGTGAGAAATGAGCAGGAAGACCCCGAACGCCTGGCAGGAATCCCCGCGGCATGCTCCTGTAAGCAACAGGCACACTCAGCAGTTTAGGCCACTCCACCTGAAGGTTATATACCGCACATATTTTAAATAAAAAGCATCCAAACACCATAAAATAATGGTACTGATTTGAAAGAAGTGAGAATGACCAGGCAGGGAAAAATCCTTTATGATCTCTTCTGGTTTTTGCATGTGCTTGCTTTATTGTCCCATTTGCAAGTTGCTGACCGAGCTCCTACAAGTTGGTGTGTTCCTCTGGACCCAGGAGCAATGCAAGCAGAGAGGGTCACTTGAACATCAATTCACGTGCATCTCTGCAGTGCAAGGAGGCCCTGAAAAGGCTCCAATGTGGCAAGCAATGAATTAATACAGTGAATACAGGTTAATAATAGCTAGCCTCTCACTTCCAAATTTTGCAGACAACACCCCTTATCTGCTCTACAGAAATAGTGTTCAGCTGAGTTCTGAACAAAGCGCACCGAGACGGGCGGTTAATGAGGACCGTGCATGCTATGGGCAATTTTTCTCCCCCAGCTACTCAACTTCTCTGATGATCCAGCTAATGAAGCGGGCCGGCGCCGCTTGACATCACCTGATCCTCCACGCCTACCATTCAGAAATCCATCCTGCCTTCCCATCCCCACCTCCAGCCTCCGCGCACTCAGGCGTGAAACATCCCTGGCCTGTGTCCATGTTAATTTTCTACTTGACAGAACACAAATAGAAGCCTGGTCTGGGGAAAAACTGATCATCTTGCCGCATAGTAATTAGCTTATAGCAGGGAACGGCAGCAGTGCCAGACCTCCACACTGCCGTGATAAGGCTGCTACGTCACTGGGATGGAGCGGGGCTACAGCGAAATCGCTGCAGGGAGACATTAAACTGCCGCTTCAGAAGACGGGGCGTGCTGGTGCGGGTTTGGCTGTGGTTCCAGACACTTCTCCAGTCTCGGGAGTAAATCACCTATGAGGCTCGTTTAGAGGCTACTGGAGCTGGCGTAGGCACTGGTGACACAATACCTGCACTTTAAAGGGGAAAGGAAAGGGTGCTTGTTAATGGACCTCAGTGCATTCAGTCTGAGCAGGGCAAGCACCTTCGACAGGGGAATTCAATCTCATCCTCCACCTCCCTGAACAGGCGTCTTCTGTACAGAGATAAGGAGACAATCCTGTTGGTACAAGCCAAGCTAGTCTGCTTTTCTGGTGCCAGCATAAACAGATAACGCTGACAGACGTCACAGCAGATACTGCAGCCGAAAAAGCTCTTCCGTGCGAGAGCACTGTATTTATAGAGCTAGCTTTTCGTGTTTTAAAAGTAATTTGCAGTCTTACAGCGCATAAATGGTCTGTGCATTCCTGATCCTTGCCCTTGGAGTAGCCGGCAGCCTCACCCAAAGCATCTCAGCTTTCAGATTCAGTAAACCAAGGAGGCAGCTCACTTGCTACAACCATCGCGCTCGTCAAGGACAATCGGTAAGATGCCAACCCTTTATGGATAACACAGCAGCATAACGGTTGTCCCTCTCCTTTTGGTAGCTGATTTAGGCTTGGTAGACAGTGAAAGACACAGCTACTCAATAGCTGGACACCTTCAATTCCTCTGCTAGGAATAAAGGGAATACTCAGCAGTAGCTCCATCTTAACTTCAGGCAAGAAACTCAGGTTACAAATGTAAAATAAAGAAGCCATGTACTGTCACTGTTAAATGCCGCTGGTACTGACACCACCAGCCTCTGCTGTGCCTATAGAAAGTGAAGCTGAAGGCATCTACCTGTGCTCTGCACGTGCCAGCAGTGTCAAGTTTAGAGGCAACTGGCTTTCACACACTGAAGACGTGTGAAGGGCACACAGAGGCAGTGGTGGACAGCACAACGAGGGTTCAGTGATGGTCCTATTGAAAATCCATGTGTAAAGCCAGCAGCTATCCCTGAGACAGGAGGAGATGTACCCTTCCAACAAAAAAAAAAAACCTCAACAAGAACAACAGCGTTACACACAGAGGCAAAGCAAGATATTTTAGTCTAGGCCAGGATGTCAGTTTGGCCCAGTCCCAACACTTCTCACAAAGAGGAGCAGGAGATGAAGGACTTGGCAAGGAGCTAGCAAAGCGTAACAGCCCGGGCCGTACTCAGAGCCAGGAGTGCAGCGTAAAGCCAGGCTGCCCGGGCACAGGCCAGCTCTGACGCACGGATGTCTCACACTCGGTTATTGCTAAGCTGCGTGTCGGCATGGGCTGGTCAGAGCTGTTCAGGTATCAGCCAGTTGTGCTCCAAGCCTTCAAGGTAGGGGCATGAAGGCCAAGAAGCCCAGCCAGGAATGACAGCAGCAGCAGAGTCGATCCCTTTGTGGGCTCAGCTCTGGGCTGTGATGCTTTCTCCCTCCCTGGATGAGCACCTGGGCTTTGGCCAGTGGTGCTGGGCACTTCAGGGACACTAAGTCCTCGTGAGTGACCTTGAACACATGCCTGCTGCTGTCACTCTGTGCCGCTATCTTCACTTGTACCCTTCCGTCTCTGTAGACCTGCTGATTACAGCTTCTCCCCAGACTTCCCAAATCGCTGTAATAATAGCTATCATAGATGATGCACGCGTTAAAAGACTAGAAATACTCAGGATGGGAACTTTCCCCAAGCTGGACCTGCATAAACATCACAGAAGCTCAAAAAGATTATTTTAAAAGGAGGTAGGGAAGCATTTCTGCCACGTGCTTTGTCAGAATCATGTGGAACTACTGTACTTTCAAAGAGAAAGGTATCAGTCTTGTAATTTTATTGCTCAGATGCTTCAAGTAATTGTAAAGCACTGACTCGAATCCCTCCAGTCACTGTTACTGCCAAAGGTAACCACCAAAATCAGCGGCTGACATAAGAACAATTAAGTCGCTGCTTAGAGGAAAGACAGAGGACCCACACGGTATGCATTTGTTTAAGCGCATCCAGTCAGGAGCTTTATGCTTCTGTCACTGAGGAGGGGGAGGACTCAGGACATCTAATACTTGAGAATTTGGTTTATGTTACATTTCACATACTCGTCACTGGTGCTGTTTTAAAGAAAGTGTGAAGTACATGCTATGGGATTAGGGTCAGAAGGGGCTAATTATGGGATGTCAAGCAGCGAAGTCAAAACAAGGGCAATAGGAACCCTCAAGGAGACAACAGGAAAGGTTTTAACAGAGGACTGTCCTTTATTCACCTTCATCTAGACCAGGCAATTACTGCTCCCAGGCTCAAGGTCCAACGGCGAGGCAGTGCAACCAACCCTAAAAAGCTCATGGAAGGGGATGGAGAGCTCAGTTTATCAGCTGTTGCAGGCAGGAGGACTGGCAAGGCAGCAAAATCTGTTGTGAGCTATCCGATACAAAGGTACCCTCTCAGACTCTAGAAGTCCTTGGGCAACAAACGGCTGGAAGCTGTGATGTTTGCATGCTCACTTGGTATTTACTTCTTTCCCCAGCCACCCAGCATCGGCCCCATCAGAAAAGACATCCTGATCTGACCTGCTGCTGCCTACTCATGTTCTTTGGGTAGAGGCAGCCTGAAGCAAATACGCTGCAAGTTGGACTAAGAGACAACAGGTGCAAGGGCTGTGTTGTACTTATGCTGCAGGAGAGGAAAGCAGGGAATGAGCTCATGTGTTTCTCCTAAATGATTCCCTGGATGCTGTGCAGGTTCTGTCAAAAAAATCCGTAGTGCCTGAGTCACTGCGTGCTCCCAAAGGGGTCCCTGGAAGTGCCAACACCTACGGACCAACACAAAGCGGGAGGTGCTGCCTCAAAATAGAGCTAAGAAAAATCCCATCCCGCAGAAAAAAAAAAGATACAGCTTGATAGACTGAATGGGAAAAGAGGAGTGGAAGGGAAAGCTTCGTTAGGGACTGGAGTAGCATCATCCTCCCAAAAGGAGAGAAACCCCTGAACACCAAATTCAAGCATCAGCTATTGCCAGAAAGGAAGAAGCTATTATAAATTCAGTAAGTTTACGAGCCCATCCACTAGTCTCAGACACCAAGGTTCCTTACACTTTCTGTGCCACAGCACTTGTGGACATCAGAGGAGTGACATGTTTACAACTGTTTTAGTGCAATTTGTGGGGGGCGGGGGGGGGGGGCGGGGGCAGGGCTTGTTTTAAAGGGGAAAAAAAAAGATGCAAATTCAAAGCAGGTACAACTAAAAGCAAAAAAATAATGAACCAAAAAAACAAAACACCAAAACCCACACCACAAAACCAACAAAAGGCAAAGAAAACACACATGCAATTACAAACGCTGGAAAATGGAAAAAACAGACATTTCAGATCAGACCTCCCCAGAGCTCTGAATAATGGAGTGATGCCTCCAGGGTCTACCATTCAGCTACCCAAGCCTGCATACTAATATACTACTCACATCAGAAGAGTAGAAAGGCACCACTCATGCAGAAAATTACCTTAAATGAGCAATGACTTCATGATAAACAAGCCACTCGCTTTTTTACTTTGCTCTTTGATTTAGGTGGTGGGGGGCACCTCCTTCCTCCTGCTAAGAGGCAGGCAGCACACTTCTGGCTCTGCACAGAAATCCTGCAAGCAGGCCACAAAACCACCTTGTTATTGTGAATAATTAACTCTGGTTGGTTTAGTCAAATGTCCAGATCTAAGACTGCATCTTTGGGGGGAAGGAGGTACCTTGCAATCTTAGCATCCAGCATCCAAAGCACCCAGGACCACTAGCATCCAAGCTTTAAATAGAGCAGCGAATCTGCACAGTGGCAACACTGGAGGCAGAACCACAGCGTCACGCACTACATGCAAGCAGAGTACCTATGGCTGACACAGTTTCCCATCCCACCGGTACCCTACTATCCCCATGCACCACCACAATCCAAAATGCCCTTCCTAACCTGGCTTGCAAATGCTCATCTTCCCTTACGAACGCACTCCTGTGCGCTTGTCATTGACTCCATAGTCGATTAAATGCAGTTCTCCCACTGGTCCTCTTCAAATGAAGTGATATTTAACTAGACACACCATGAGGCAGCTGCTGTACAGCCTAGCTTGCTTTGTGCATCATTCCCTGGTTCATTGCCTGCGATGACTCCTGGGTGCCTGATGCAGGGGACCTCAGATTTTCCTTTGTTTGAAAGTAACCTTCCATGGCTTTAGGTACTGTCCTTATAAGTAACGGCAATCCTGTTAAATCCTGCCGCATCTTGTTCCTTTTCTGTCCAGAAATTAAACAACCCTAAGAGCAAAGAGACTTGGGATGAGAAGCCAGGTTCCACTGAACCTGTTTACTCCAAGAACCGCAGGCAGAACAAAATGCTTTGGAAAGAGTCTGCTGGGAAACTCTTGAATTTATTTATTTTTTTTCCCTAGGGGTGCTAACTGATGTGCTCTGAAGAAGCACAGGAACTGATGGCATTCATTTGTGCAGTCCTGGTTTGGATGTGCTTTTAAAGGAAAATCTGCGCGCTGCCTCATGAATACCTCCACTTGTGACGCAGGGAGAGGTCCTCACCCCACTCTGGGCAGAGCAATCGTAGCTGATGAGGTGCAGAATGTTACCCAGATTGCAGGGTGACACCGGTAAAGCACGCAGGAGTGTCGGTTCTTCTGTAGCAGCCTTCAGAGACACAACAAAGCACACCAGAAGCCTGCCTTAAGCCAGAGTAATTCTCGGCTAAAGCAGCACTCAATAAGCTGGACTGCACGCGTGCATCACATGTGGGTTATAACCACAACAAAGGTGTCACCCACAACTCAACCAACTCTACACTCCACGTCTTGACTAAGAACAACCTTTACGCCCTTAACCCCTGGTGCAGCCTTGAAAAGGAGGATTACCGCTTGTGGGCAGTGCGAAAACAGTGCCAGTCAGGGGGGAAGATTCCCAGGAAAGAAAGCACGATTTATTTTTAAATCCCTGAAAACTGCTGTTGCTGACAGTTCTGATTCAACGCTATTTATACCGCTGTGTATTACAAGCCACTTGGATGGAAATCACCTTCATTTCATCATTAATCTGATTTCTAAATACTTCCTACTCAATCTGATTTCAGAACTTGTGGGTTTTTGTAGCTCTTTGGGTTTTATAAACTTGGGGCTAGTGTGAGCTGAGGGGGGGGAAAGGGCTGTTGAGGAAGGAAGAAGCACAAGGGAGGTCTCCCCATACATTCAGCTCCTGCTCCCTGGATTTTGCGTAGGGTTTGTCTTACCGGTTCTTCCTCTGCCCACTCTACGGAAAACTCCTGCTGGTGGAGACCACACAAAAGCCTCAACAAATCAAGGCAGGTCCCCACTCTCCAAAACAGGCTCAGCTGGCACAGATACAAGATCAGTGGTAGTCTCTGGTCTGTACTACGCAGAAGTTAGGCCACATTATAAATCTTTGTTTGTAAGAGATCTTATGGTATATATAGAAAAAAGCTTCCTACCAGAACTGTTGCAGAATGCTGGCTTTTGCAAAAGTGTCTTTGCTTAAGGACAGCGATATTCCTGTTCACGCTTGTGCAGAAATCCCAGTTAATACAGTTTTCAAAGCTGTTACGTTATTAAACCTTCACAACTGACGTTCATTAAGAACCAGAGAAGGTTGCACACAGTAGCTATTCCACAGCACCAGTCTGGTAGCATGAGTTTATCCTTGACTTCTTCCAAATCCCCCTAATAGAATTTTTTTTTTTTCCAAAGGCCATCAATCTAAAGCAAGCATCAAAGAGTCATTTCATTAACATTAACATTCCCGTATTTCCACTTATCTTGGGCCACTTCTTCTCTTATTAATAGCTAGTAAGATCGGCATTTCTAAAAATAACCAACCAGCAGTGGAAGCAAAACTCCGGGGAGTGCTCCCAAACCCCATCAATCCTCCCCGCAACACGTGGGAGTCTTGTCCTAAGGTCTCCCGCGTGCAGCCTGGCAGTTGGCAACCTCTGAGGCAGCCCATGAATCAACATCCAATATGAACTACGAGACGCTGATTATTCAAGTAATTTATTGCTTCTAGGGTGACCAAAAGGCTGTTTACACGAGGAAATGAGGATACTTTAGAGTACTGCCAAACGTGCCCCGAGACTTTACCTCCAGTTTGTATGCCAGCTCAGTTTCTCTCCCCTCAGTGCTCTTGGCCGCAGGTGGGTTTAACACTGGTTTGATGCATCAGAGTTTGGAGAGTTCTGACCCTCCGTTTTCTCCCTAACTGCAAAAGGCGAAGGCTTTTTAGCATCCAGCATCCTAAGCAAGAGTAGCACGGTTTCCTTAAACACATGAGACAGCGTGCTCGAGCAGCACCAACAGACTGGGAGATGAGTCACCGCCTATCATGAACGATTTTCTCCCTCACAGAGACTACAGAAAACAGGTGGTATTAGTTTAATTTCTATTCACAGCCTTGTGATTGTGGATTCCTGGCTGCTGCAGCACAGTTAGGAGAAAGATGTCAGGATCAGTCACCCCAATCTGATTATTATAGTCGTACTGATCTTAATCAGGAGGCAATCATGAATTACTCACTTGTTTCCCATTTACATGTTTGTATCAAGTGATTTTACAGTACTGCCTGACAGAGAATATAAAAATGCGAACGTCTCCCACTGAAATATGCCACTGACTCACTGCTGAGGGGGAAGGAGGTTTAGCCCTCCTTGAAGCATGAAACAGGCAAGCACAAGACATGACACCCGACCTAACAAAGCGGACATCTGCATTTGCAGGCAAGTGAAATGATGTTTATTTAAGAGTATTGACTAGATTTTACATGGCAAGGGAGCAAGCAGAGGCAGAGGAGAAAAGATTATGCCTGAAGTCCTCCAGGGGAGTCTGGACAAAAGGAAAATTGGCTCTGGCAGTGAACATGCTCTGCCACAGAGGAAAGAGGTTTCTAATGATAAGGCTCTAATGGACACAGGCTGAGATGTCAGGAAATGTTGAATACTACCTTGATAAGGACAGGCAGTAAATCAGCTGGACAGGAGAGAGGTGCTTCTAATGTAACTCCCCTAAAAGCAGATTAGTCATATGGTGGGTTTTTTTTCTTTTTTTCCTGTTTTTCATAACCACTTGTAACAGTATTGCCTGTTTTGGATGTCGTCCTTTCATCTGAATCTACCTTAATCTGGCTTCAGTTAAATGCATTTCCAAACCAGCTTCAAGCCACGCTTCGGTCCAAGGCTGTGGCAGATAATCAGCCAGAGACTCCTGGACCCCTTCAGACTTACCTTGCTCCCCATATTCATTCTCTAAGGGTGAGCGGGGCCCCCCACCAGCTGCATGAGCCAGAGATGGGCGTCTGGCCTCACACATCTGGAGAAACAGGAACATCTTCAGTGACCAACAGGGCAAAGCAAGGCTCTGCCATGCGGCAGGATACCGGGGGACACCCAGCTGTTTGGGGTCCCTACAAAATGGGCTGTCCTAAAACCATCAGTATGAGATGCCCCTGTTCAAAGCCAAGGTAGGAACACTCGCAGATGATCACAGAATCACCGAATGGTTTGGGTTGGAAGAGATCTTCAAAGACCATCTAGCCCAACTCCCCTGCCATGATGACTGCTGGTAATTTCTAAGCAGAGCTGCTACCTTCTAACCAGAGCTGAACTTGAAATTATCTTAGAGATAAGCCCTAACCTTTAGCCAATAACAAAAACTCTTCATGCTGTCCTACCTTAAAAATACCTTCAAAATTTCCTTTCGAAGAAATCAAAGAGAGACTTTGTTACTTAGACCTAACTTTCCTAAAACTTGTCAGAGCACAGAAACTGAACCATCCACTCTGTTCCCTCACTAGCAGGAGCCCTGAAAAGGCTTCAGCCTGACGGACTAGCACTGCTCCACGCAGTTCTCTGGCAGAGGGCATGCACCAGCGTGGGCCAGGGACCATCTCCTGAAGGTGCAGTTTGCATGTTCTAGCACTATTTAGTTGACTCGTACTGATGTAACCATTAAGTGCAAGACTGGAAAATACTGTTGAAGAAAGGCCACTGTTAACCAAAACACTGCAACACAGCCTTCATCAAAACATGCAGTGCTAATGAGTAAGAGTCCCGTGAGAGACATCTTCAAAGCAGATCTCCCTTATATTCTTCCCTCTAGAAAGCACTCAAAATTTTGCAGTCTGTTGTGGGGATGTAACCTTGCAGTGGGTTCCCAGATTAAAAATCTATTTTGAAACCAAAATCGGCAAAACCAAGTTCATCCTCCAAGGGGAGAAAGAACTTCTGGCTGCATTTTTATTTCAGATAAAACCTACAGGAGAACTGAAATTCAAGTGGTCAAATCTCCAAGGAAACAGCTGGAAAACCTGTGGTCTTTGCAGATGCTACAGCATTCCGTATTCCAAGACAAAAAAATAAAAAGCACAGATGAGGTCTTAGTAGGATGCCACAAACTGTGCATGTAGCAAAACAAGACTTCTTTCCCTGGATCTTGATGCAAAGAATATATTCTTCACATCAGTTTGCTAAAATACAGCTAAAATTCTCTCTCTGCACAACCCAAGCCCAGATGCTACTAGCAAAACTGAAAGAAACCGGTTTCACTTTTGCCTCTCTTCTTTACTGAGGAAGGATGCAGTATGGACATTTCTTAACCGCAGGAAACTCCCAGTTCCAAGTGACACCCATGCAGCAGCAATGGGGAAACAGGACCGGAGTATGTCTTAAGCCAACAAGAAATAGGGAATTCAGAGAATAAAGAATTATCTTTAAGCGCCTGGCTACTGCCTGCATGGTGTCCTCATTCATGCGCCGGCCCTTGTCACAAGTACTTGTCGAGACAGCCTGCTGTGACTTTTCAACATCCAGTGACATTACACAGCTGGAAACACACAGAGAAGCTCTTCACTTCAGCACTTGGCAGCCTGGATCAAAGTAGTGATTTCTGCTTTTCAGGGCTTTTCGGTGGGGCAGCAGCAGATGATTATTTTTTCGAAAAGGTCTCTATTACATCCATTCTGTGTAAGTCCTCCAGCATACATTAGACTTACGCCAACAACGGTTTCTCCCGTGCATTTAGCCAGTTTCCCCAGTTATAGAACCTACGTGCCTGTAAAAGCCTCCTGGAGCTTCTGTAACTGCTAATATAAGATAAATTAAAACACAAAGGTAGTCCCGACCTTGACTTCACACACACGTGATGAACTGATGCCACTCTTCTTGGTCACAACGCCTTGAAAATGAAAGCGGAAAAAGGGCTGCAGCTCTTTCTTACATAGCTCCCTTCTTCATGATAATGCTTAATGTAGCCTAAAAGCACATCCGTCCACCCTAATGACGGTACTTGCAGAAAGACTCTAAAATGGAAGCCGGCAATTTTCTATCCTCAAAAGCCCTGGAGAGCAGCCCTCGACAATAACAACCTGCGACAGGGCCGAATCAGCCAGGTCGGAAATCGCAGTGTTAACCCACGGCCACGCCGTCTGTCTTCTTCAGCACTAAGGGCAGGTGGGCTCCCTGCAGTGTGTCCTTGGGTAGGCAAGGACAGTATTGTCCGGACAAAGCTACCACGGAATTTGACTCTGCTGCAAAGAAGCATCTGCTGATACTCATTTCCTACCTAATACGATGAATGCTCCCAGCAGTGGTGTTGGGTTTATTTTCAGATTAAGAGATATATATATATATAAAAATCTATATATAAAGGATAAAGCAAAGGTACCTGAAATTACAGCGATTTTCCATGACCCGTGCTCCTCCTTGGCTATTCTTTCTGCCTCCTCCATTAGTAACATACCAAATCCCTATAATGGGAGAAAGAAGAAGAAGGAAAGGTAAGTTTAGAAATAGAAAGCATAGGCAAGGTCAGAATGTAAGCATTACTACAGTTCCAAAAGAGCCGTATTTTTGGCACAGGAGTGATTCTGTGATCAGGAATATTGCTGAATATTGCAGGAGAAGGCTTCAGAAGAGGCGCATCAACACTAAGCTTTACAATGGAGCTTTCTCGGGGTTTTACTTCTGATCGTGAAATTCTTCAGAGGCAGTTCTACTGTCTGACTGCTCCTCAACGGCAGGAACAGAACGACACTGAATCCATTGATGGTGAGTCAACTTGGTAGGCGCCCCCTGATTCCTGGCACTGAGTGGGTCTAACCTGCCAAGATAACCGATCCCAACCAACAACCGCCCACCTTAATGGCGACCTCCCTAGACCGGGTTTGTGTTAGGGAATTAAACGGAGCCACGGTACAAATGCCAGATGCAATTGCCCAGGCTGTCGAGTCGCACAAGGATCCCCATTCCGGCAGGGGACACCAGCTGAAACGGATGTGGCCAGACAGCACAGACCCAGAGACGGGCCCTGCTGCCATTTACTCTTCTGTTCTACATCTTGCCTTAGCGCCTTGGAATCTTTATCTCTGCAAACCCTCCAGGAGACAGGTGCTGTGGCTGTGCTCGTTTCAGGATGAAGAATTCAGGCAGGCAGCACCCACGAGGCTCGTCGGGGCTCCCCACAACGGCTGTGTCGAGCTGCTGCGTGACCCGCACAGACCCAGGCTAGGCTCTCGCCCTGCACCGCTCGCCCCGCATGAGGTGCCAAATCCAAAAGAACTGCAGAATAACATGTAAATATGCTGGACTGGATCCACGTCTCTATTTACATTTGGAAACCCTGCCCAGCAGGATTGCTATTGGAATCACAATAATTCTTCAAAATAAGGGAATAGCCTTTCCACTCTATTTAACAACTTCTTTGTCCTATATATGTGGGAATAATTGATTGGATTAATTCACTCCCAGCATTAGGATGCAGGAATTATACTCGGCTCTTTGTTCATCTGTTTTCCCGACAAGATGTACAGAATGGGGCTGTGGCGACACTGAAGCAGATGTGATTTAATTCTAAGAAACGTTTAACACTTACAGGCATTTTTAAATAACACACAGAAATCTCCATTCTAAAATGTCCTTCTAATCAGAAATTGCCCCCGCCACTGTGGAGAACACTTTCTGATTAACCTCTTGAACACTGTTCGGAATGAACATGAGCGCATCATATGCCATGAAATTTCAATTTGCAGCCTATTTGAATGTTTGTAGTTGGCTACTTGCAATTGATTTTCTCTCTTTTTTGTTGTTGTTTGGTTTTGGTTTCGGGTGGTTTGGTGTTTTTTTTTAATTTGTTTTCAAATACTTCAGATGACCACTTTTTTTTTCTTCCTGAACTTTTAAGTGTTAACTATTTTATAATGGGAATATCCACTCCTCTCCCCGCCACACCACCCCCCACCACCTTATGGTCACACATCACCATCATCTCCTCATAAAACTGCATCTTAATGCAAATACTCAGGGAAAGATTAATAAATACAAGGAATTTAATTTAAAACATCAGCCCTGAGCACTTCTGGCAAAGAGGACAAACCGATTGCTTTTTAAAAGCTCAGTCTAAAGGTTCAAAACCTACCAGGGCAAAATTTAATTCACATTTTTGCTCACCACAAGCCACAGCATGTTACATGCAGCAGAAAGAAAATGTGTGATTTTCACATGAGTCGCTGCAGGGAATTAGAAACACAGCCTTCCACTCCACAATTCACATGTTTTAAGATATATACGAAATGGTCTCACAGGTGTGCCTGAAGCAAAAAAAGTCTGACCCAACTAAGAGACTTTACTCAGGAGTCTCACCAAATCACTTAAACCAATAAACATCTCAGAACCAAAGCTGGATTTAGAACCACAGAATGGTTTGGGGTGGGAAGGGACCTTAAAGACCACCCAGTCCCACCCCCCACCACAGGCAGGGACCCCTCCCCCCAGCCCAGGCTGCCCCCAGCCCCGTCCAGCCTGGCCTTGAGCACTGCCAGGGATGGGGCACCCACAGCTGCTCTGGGCAGCCTGGGCCAGCGCCTCGCCGCCCTCACAGGGAAGAATTTCTGCCTCATCTCTCATCTCCATCTCCCCTCTCTCATGTAAAGCCATTCCCCCGTGTGCCATCACTACATGCTTTTGTAACGTTTTCTTCTGTTTCGGCAGGAAGAATGTACTCAATACATGTGCCTTTGAAAGAAAACTGGGTAACACCAAATAAAAATCTCCCGTTCCCATATGTAATTATTTCCGAACTGAAATTCAGCTATCAAACAAGATCAATTTTAGAAGGAAATAAAAAGACATGATGGATGTATCCCCTTTGTTTTGTTTTCACTCAGTTTGCAGTCACGTGTGATGTACCACACAGGCTATCAAAGGGAAGATACCTCAGTACCGAAGATGCTTAGTACTTGCAAGTCAAATTAGCAGCAGCACACACAAGCTCATACTGTACAGGCATGGAGCAACACTGATAGCACTCAGCCATACTTTTTTTTTTTTTTTTAATCTCAGAGCAGTTGCAATTGCCTAAACATGATCACGCTAGCAAGAACTAGAAGCAGCATGACTTCAGCTGGGCAAATGCAAGAAGAGGCTCAAATTTACCTGTTTCTATTGCAGTGGACTATAATTTGAGTCAACTGAATGAATCTCTGATAGTAAAAATAAAATTCTTCCCCAATTATATTGAGGAGAGTGCAAGAAAGACAGAGATGAGAAATAAAAGATGGCTTAGAGTACCTGGTGCTGAAATTTTGAAGGATCCCGACTGCTCACAGGGACCACGCTCCCATACACGTGCAATTCCCGGACGATGGAAACGCCTCCCTTCAGCTCAGGTCTGAACGACTCCTCTGAACACTTCCGCAGTCGTAGAAGGCCAACGAGAATATCCTGGTCTGGATCTTCATAGGACAGGAAGGTCTCCCAGCCACCATTAGCCACATAATCTCTTCTAACTAATTCAATCTGGTCAAAGAGAAGCGATGACAAAACAATGAGGGAAAGAGAAAAGGAGTATTTCTTTAAAAACGTTTAAGCAACATGTTGAACAGACCAGAACCAATTTAATGGATCCATAAACTATTATGATTCAGAGAAAACACGAAGTGCTTTCTTAAAGGCCAATTTAATTCTAGATGGATTTTAGCAGCACTGGATAAGAACTGCTGCTACTGCAGTCACATTAAAGATAAAACATGTGACTACTTTAAAGAAATCTATTTGCCAATGGGACAGAACTAGTTTTCTATCCCTATGTGCAAGCTTTCAAGAACGGCTGGTAATCCACATGTTACCTCTTTGTAAGCCAGAAACCTAAAACCTAAGTTTCTTGAGTTACTCGAGCTCCGTAATCACTGCAAAATCCATGGGGGCAGCAACTCTTGCCTCTAACGAAGGGACCTGCTCTAATTGCAATTCAGCTCGAGTTAAAAACTTGCTAACGCAGGATGAGTAGCTTTGCATCTGCCTTCGCTAAACCTGCATTTAGGTCCAGGTCTCTGCTGCTTTGAGGTGTCTACAGAACATGGTTCTTCTAAGCAGCAGTCAACTTCTTTACTAATTACCAATTAGTTCTTTCCAGCACTGCACAGGATCTGCCTACATGAGCAAACTGTGTGGAGGAACAACAGGGCACCTGCAAGAGCTGGGGCTGAGTGAGCCCTGCATTACGTGCGCTTTGCAGGATCTGCAGGAAGTGTTCTCTTACTTATTCAGATAGTAGTGAGGACACCAAAACCTTCCAGACAAGGACCCTGAGAACTGACCAATACCAAGGTATTACTTGTCTCAAATCCAATTTTTGATAACGGTCTAGACAAAGGCAGCTCTGAGGGTCACAACAAGTAGAAGGGAAAGGTGAAGCGAGAGTTGACTGACTGTGGAAAATGCAATAAAAGACCATGCCTGGGTAGAAGAAATTACTTCTGCAGATGACCTAGAAGTTATGAAGAGTAACTGGTGGATACGAGAGCAGAAAGAAGGAAAAAAAAAACCCCTTCTTTTTCAGGCAGCTCCAACCTACCACCATCAAGGAGCAGCCCCAGCACCCAAGATCAGACACCTTTACGGCAACGTGAGGCCTGATCAACTCTCACATACCGGTAGCTGTGTTTGTATACGTATGTATATATACAGCTGCGTACGTAGCAGAGTTAGCACTGAGCTGATCTGATGTAACCTGTAGCTAATGATGATAATGCCACATCTTTGGTGACATAGTGAGTCACTCTATTTGCACTTTGAACTGATAAGGTACAGCTGAAATAGCTGCCCATCTTTGCCATCAGGATTCCCTTACCCACCTGTAACAACCAGCTGCTAAACAGGCCAAAATTATTTCCCAAATCACGTGGCAGCAATAGTTTGCAATGCTGAGAGCCTGATGACAACACAGTATGTGTTGGGGGGTGTGTCGGGTGTGTGTTTCAGTACAGACTGGGTACCCCACCAGCTAGGAACCCATTACAGCCAGCATGCATTAGGTGCGCTCCTGGAAGGTGCTTTCTGAATTAATCTGAACAGAATTGGGTTTCTGCGCTTCCTGATGCTTTCAAAGCAGGGAACAATCAGAGGATTTGTTTCAAAAGCACACCCCTGATCTGAACTAGCACCATCACACAGGTACACCTGCCATCGTTTTGACAGACTTTAGGAACTCAAATGTGACTGGCAAGTGTCAGTGGGTGCCCTGGGCACCAGCACTGCACCAGTGTTTCTAACATTTACATCCTGACAGTACAGTAGATTGAACCCTATACACAGGGATGCCCAGGTGGCCAAGGAGGCCAGCGGCACCCTGGCTGGTGTCAGCGATGGCGTGGCCAGCAGGGCCGGGGCAGGGACCGTCCCCCTGCGCTGGGCACCGGTGCGGCCGCCCCTCGAGCCCTGGGGTCCATTCTGGCCCCTCACCCCCAGACAGAGCTTGGGGGGCCGGAGCGTGTCCAGAGCCGGGCAGGGGGCTGGGGCAGGGGCTGGGGCACCAGTCTGATGGGGGGGCTGGGGGGTCAGCCTGGAGAGGAGGGGGCTCGGGGGGGACCCGATCGCTCCCTACAGCTGCCTGGGAGGGGGCTGCAGCCAGGGGGGTCGGTCTCTGCTCCCAGGTCACAAGCGACAGGACAAGGGGGAACGGCCTCAGGTTGCACCAGGGCAGGTTTAGGTTGGAGACTGGGAAACATTTCTTCCCCGAAAGGGTGTCCAGCACTGGGACAGGCTGCCCAGGGACGGGGGGAGGCACCGTCCCTGGAGGGATTTAGAAGACATGTACACTTGGCACTATACTACTATAAAGTAGCACTACTATAAAGTAGCACTACTATAAAGAGTACTATAAAGCATGCCAGTACCACGATAAAGACTAAAGCAAAGGACCTCAGTATTTTTTCTGCAAATCCTCTAATACCCAGAAATCTATGAATTAAAGATTTGTTTACAGCAAAGCCGTAAGGGATTCTGTCGCCTGCCTGCTCTACTCCATGACAAAGCCTGGGTGAACACAGCTCACAATTAAATCCCTTAGTGACTACAGAAGCAAGGCTCATTGCAACACTGATGTACAGCTCATGGGGTAAGTGCCCAAGCAGATGTCTGCTGATGTGCCAAGTTCTCCAAGAGCACAAACTCCACTCCAGCTTGTGCGTCAGGATGGCTGACACTGATCCAGATAGACTGTTAGGTACGAAACGCTACTAGTAAAATGGAAATGGGCAGGAAAATAAAAGAGCATGGTATTTTTAAAATATCCAGATTCTGCAGTTAGTTTTATATGTGGAAAAGCAGTTAGGTTAAAGCTTACTGCTAATATATCAAAAAAAAAAGCAGAAATTATTATTAAATGCCGCTGTACTAAGAGTTTGAAACGGCAAGATTGGAGAACTCCTGGTTTCTCCCAAGGATAAAACAAAACAAGTAGGAAACATGTTTCAGTGCTTGTCCTCCAGCAGGGACTAGATGCCATGTTATGCCCACATCCAGTCCAAAAGCCACTTGTAGACAGAGATGAAGCAAGAACCTTCACCAGGAGGCTTTATATTGTGTGCATTTTTATAACATCATAAGCACATACCAGATAAGCTGATCTGCTGAGAAAAGCCCCTCCCTACTGGATTGGGATTTTTTTGTTCTCAGCACAGAGGGTCCTAGGATACATAAATCCTCTCAAAGGCTCTTCAGGGACTTGTGAGACATACAAAGCCTTTTCCTTCTGGGATACTGGTATAAATGTGGTAAAAGCCATCCTGAATGACCTCCTGGTTGGTTGGTGCACAGCCATGTGCAGCAGCATGCTGCAGTCCTCAGTGTCAGTCCCTGGTCCATAGACCATCCTGCCTGCTGGGTAAGAGTAACCCTCACCAGGGTGGATCACCATTTCCGTATGCAATCCTATTAAATGTCTGGCACAGCCTGTTTTAAACTTACTTTGACAAACAAAGAGAAAACTCAGTTGCAGATTACACTCTTAACTGAAAACGGTTACTCCCAGCTTAAAAATCTGCTCCATTCCTGCTAAGGCTCTACATTGAGATCATTATCTTGACACCAAACCCCCCACTTCGCAGGAACAGCAGCTTCTATGTCTTAAGACTTTCTGTTTTTACACTAATGTAGGTTCATATCCTTAACAGAGCTGTCATTGCTCCTCGCCTTTCAAAAACTGTCAATCCAGTGTCTCTTTACAGCAACAATTCACTGGAACATTTTTGAGGCTATTACGTAGCACTATGCAGCCTTAACCATCCTGATAGCATGCAAATACCTTCCGCTGCTGTGAAGAAATGCCACTAATTGAAAAGGCAGCTTAGAGACAGCTCTGTAAATAACCAGCTATGGGCAGGTAATCTACTTCAAATTGATATTTTTTTTTAAAAAAATGAAACCAAAAAACTTAAAAGCAGACATGCCATCGCCATTATAAAAAAACATACAGCCTACTGATCCTTTAATAGAAAAAAGTCGCATGCAGTATGACTAATTACAGCAAGTGATTAATTCATTTTAGATCTGACATGATAGCCTCTCTTATCAAGGGGATGCATTGTTTACTGATGAAGCCAAGAAAAACATCATACCTTGTCATTAGTCTAAAGCGCATGAAAAATCATACAATCTGCAGAATATTTCTCTTGCTTGCTGTCATGATAAATTTTGCTAACACTACATAATGACATCCTCCTGCCACTCAGACAGATGAGTTCAACAAAGGGAATTTTCAATACAACGTTGCTTTGAAAACCCTGTGATAAGCTATTTGCTAACTGCTCCAGAAATCTACAATTTAAATTAGATTAGCACTGCTGACAACAGACATATTCGGAAGATATTTCGTGAGACGTCCAAAGATTATAGACTACGGGAGCAGAGCACAAAGGCCTACGTACGAACAAGTCCGTACAGCCTCAGTTCTTGCAGAAATCTGGTACGAATAAGGTAATTTATTTGGGATCTTACACATATATAGATGTTATATCTACTGGATTTCTGTTATGCATGATGGGAAGTATTGCCCTCCATCTGAAATCACATAATGGCAGGAGAAAAACAGAATATGGCTCCTGGTAATCTCTCAGTTGCAAAGTGAGAACATCTTTCAGATGCTAAACTACGAGAATACTTGTTTTACTTAACTTCCAGCACCAAACTCAGAGCTTCTTTGAAGTGGAGTTTCCAAAGCACAAGTGAGAGGAGCTCTGTCAGGAATCCTTCTCCGTGCTGACACATGGAAAGCTGAACCCCAGTGTAGCAGCTCACATTTAGAAAGTTGGAGTGTGCCCATTGCATGGAAGAGGAAAGAGGTATGAAGCATCATTTTGATTCAGCTTTTACCTGGGGGTGGCAGTTATCTTCTGTCTGGCACAAATAACTCTTGTTTGAAAGCAAATGCAATAAATGACAGACAAACTCCAGAACCATGTCAGTCCCTCCTTAATGTCACCAAAGGGACAGGAGGGGAACACTTCCAGGGTATGATTTATTAGCCACAGCATACACGTAGAGTAAGATGGATAAGACCCTACGTGATCTTAGAAAGCTCATCTCCTTGGGTGACATCAACGTCCTGACCACCTTCTGGAAGGATTGATGCCTCCTTGTGACTACAGTGAGCTGGAGGATTAGTTTCCTAAATGGGATGCTTGAAGTCCAGCAGTGAACATTCTCCTTTCCATAAAATAAGCATAGCAATCTTTTTGTGGACTATTTTAGTATTTTTAAGAAGGAAAAATACAACATATGTGTCATATGCTAAATGGATCTATTCACATATAAATATATGCATACATGTGCAGAAGTGTATTTATACATGTACTGTTTGCCTACATAAACATGCACAGTCACAAAAAAAAGCTGTAAACTCATCTTGCTAAACATGCATTCCTGTTCAGCATGCACAGACGGTGTTCTGGGTATTTTCTAAATCCAAATTTGTAATGAGGAGGGGGAAAAGGGAAGGAAGTTATTTTGTTATAGCAGTGCAAATACCAAGTAACTGCTGGCTGTAGTGAGTTTATTAAACATGGTGGTCATAAATTTCAACATGTGACTGTGCTAAAACAAAAGACATCAAAAGCTGCTGCAAAAATAAATGGAAAATTGTATCCAGCTACAAAGGCAGACCGTAGGATTGGACGTGCTACAAATGGGTCCTAACGCCTCCACACCAAACAGATAGAACAAATTGTGTCTGAAACAAGCTCCTAGAAAAAAATAGACAATTCTTACCTGATATGGTCTCACTTTATGGTGAATTTCTTGAATTCCAACCTCTCTTGTCCTTACATCACGACACTAGGAAAAGAAAGGGAGGAAAAAACAAGAATTACATAGGAGAAAAACATTAAGCTCTGAAACACACAGACTTCCAGCCACCTATTGGGTTCAAAACCAAACTGAAATAGCATGAAGTTGCACGGATGCATTTCAAATGGATAGACTTCAAAATAAAAATGCTCACCGATCCATCCCTAATATACCTCAGAAAGAGGTCTTAGTGCTAAATGGAAAGACATGCTGGCAAAAATCAATTCACTAAGCAACCATTATGGCTCATGAGGAAACGTACCCTTTGATTCACAAACAGCAGGGTCCGGAGGTGAAGTCAACACACATGAAAAAGTAACAGAGAAAAAAACCCCAGCCCTGGCATAATCCATTTTTACCCTACATTGGGAAGGTCTAACGTTGGCAAAATCTATGCCAAGGCATCAGAGAGTCCCTAAACAGCCAGTTTTTTAATCTGAGCAACCCTTTTCTTGCTTTTAAATGCGAACCATTGCAGAAGTCCTACCCACATATGAGAAAGTAAAGCTAATGCTGACCTGGCATCCACAGGGCATCCCTGAGGCTGGGGACCAAGGCTGGAGAAAGCAATGACAGCCAGAAGAAGTCTTCCCTCCCTCAGAAGCCAGACAGAGGAGGAGGTGAGGCTCCAAGCTCAGTGCTTGAGCGGTGGGTTATAGCTTGCATAAACCTGTGCTTCTCAGCAAAGGCAGTGGAGTTGAGTAGTTTGGCACCATTCACCCAAGCAAACAGTGGTGATTAGCATAAGCACTCCTGCTGCAGGAGACGACTGCATTTACTTCTTAGGGGTTTCTTAGGAATGTCCAATACTAAGCTTAACCCAACTTTTGTCAGTGAGGTGCAGTCCCAATAATTTTACCCCAAAGAGATGAATTGCAACGGCTCATTTCATTCCACTAGCACTGCTGTACTTGGAGGGAAGGAAGATCACCTCCACCGATGGGCTAAAATCGCTCTAAACCAGCAACCCCACCTACCTGCCCATCGCCTTCCCAAAGCCAGCCTTTTAGGGGAAGAACTGTGAAAATTCGGTTCACACAGCAACTCAGAGCGCGCAGAACACGCACATCTCGTGCCCTGTCCTCCTCTGAATGCTTTTAAATTCCATTATCAATATAGAAGAAAAGTGGCGGTTTGTGTTTGGTTTTTAGAGCGGGCTACAGCAAAACAGTGATTCACTGTCATAGCAGGATTCTAGAGCAGACGAACTCTTCTCTCCTTTACAAGTTCCCAGCCACACAAACAGCATAGTAAAAGGCAGAGAAATATCATTAAGAACCCCAGAACCGGGGAAGGACAACGTATCCTGGGATGATGCTTTGAAATTCTGTGTCCCAGGAGCGTATCTCCAGTTGCACTCAGTGGCTGGAAATCACAAAGGCCATCACCTGGTCCCTCCAACAAGGCTCCTCCAGAATAATTTCTTTCCAGCCACCACAGGCACAAGTTGCAGTGCTGGCATGACCGATCCCTACGCCTCAAACGCACTCCTTGCCAAGCCATTCCCTACAGATGGATGCCAGAACAGCCAGAGCTGGTGAGCTGGCTGATCTTTACTTATTGAGCCTGCAAATATACAAGATTCCTACGAGTCCCTTCCTTGCCTCGGCCTTTTCCTCTCCTTTTCCAAGCTAAGAGACAAGAGGACAAAGTGTATTTATAATTTTGTCCTATGACCCAAGAAAAACGTAACACTACCTTACCTTACAAGCTGTATTGCAGCACACTGTTTGGTTCCTCATTCCACCAGCTGCAGTGTTTCTGCCTCACTAAATTAAAATCTATAATCATCTGCTCAGCAGAGATACTTGCAGATTTGGTTCTTCTCAAAGCGATGACTGCCAGCCTTACCAGCTTTTTAATGGTTCAGCTCAGCCCTGACTGCCATGGGTCAGCTATCCCTGCTTCTCCAGCTGGTCTTGATCAGGTTCAGATCGAATGATGCGGGTTTAATACCAAACCCAGGGAAGACTTTACAGGTAGCCCTAAAGAGCTCGGTTGAAAAGGCTTAGCTGCACCATGGAGGCTGTCTCCCCTGCATGTTTTTGAGGTGAAAAGTCAGCGGGAGGGGATGGAAACTTCTATGGCTGGCAAAACTGTCTGCCCAATTCTGACTTGCTACTGGAGGGAGACTGGGAGGAACGACTGGAGGAGAAAGTCCTGGGTATCACCTTAGAAGACATTAAGTGATACGGAAAGCCCAGCTGCAAGGACTGTTTGGAGTTTCTTTTCTGATCTTTTGCACTGCAACTGCAAGGTCCAAGTGAGATGGCAAAGGCAGTAAGGAGCTAGAGATAGCCTAGAGAACTACCCACGTTAAATACCAAAAATATAGGTCAACAGCACAAATTGATGTGGGATTACAGGCACACAGCAGTAGCTGGAGACTCTACTATTGTAGTAATGCCTTAAAACTTCTTTCGGAAAAGGTGAGCTAGGAAGAGGGAGGGCTAACTCACAATACAGACAGGCAGAACAGTTGTGGCAAGGATCTGCCCCTGCCTCGACACCAGGACACCAAAGCAATTAAAGCCCTTTAGAACAGTGTCAAGGAGTATGGCCTTTGTGTGATGTTTTGCTAGGAAGTCAGATATCCCAAGAAAGGCAGAACCTGGGCATAAATTCATTGGAGGATCTGCAAACCGTGGCCGATAACCAGGTTTCGCAGGGAGGTTCAGAGGCTCAGGCTGTGAGCAGGGTCACAGCAGACCACAAGGACTGTGAATGCCAAGTGCTGCAGAGACCTTCCAAGAAAAGTCAAGACTGGGTATCCGTACCTCCTCCTGACTTCACATACAAACTCAGTTCCTCCCTCCCCCTCCTTGCCTCCACCCCTGCTCATATTTTTATTTGACCTTAGTAATATCAAGAATATCAAGTCTCATTTGTTTGTGCTGAAATCTCTCTTGTGAGATTTCTCTGGCCTCAGACTAAGAGCTTTTCTTCCAATTGTTCAGTCAAGTAAGTGCTTGTGTGGGAAAGAGAAAGGAAGAATTTCTAATAGCATAAATTAAAAAGAAACCTTCCTGCCTTCTCTGATTTAAGAGTTTCGTTCTGCTAAAAAATGGAATATCACCAACTAGCTACCAGGTACCTTCAGGAACACAATGAAAGTGCTGAACTAAAAATCAACCAAACAAAGCCAGCTTTGCAGAAATATCATGAAGGTGCTTTTTAGTCATTAACATTTTTTTGAAAGACCTTTGCAGATCCTTTTAGTTCAGCAGTAAACCTGGCTCCTATTGTGCCTTCTAGTCATTACTTTTCTCTCTGCTGGTTTGTGTCAAGTCATCAAGCAGCTCTCCCTCCATACCAATTGACAAGTATTTTACCTGCGTCCCAAGATCTTTCATCCTGGCCAAAGCAAGCTCTCTCAGGTTCCCGTGCTCCACTCCAGAGCTGACTAGTGGCATTGGGATATCTCTGCATGGAAAAGGAAAAAACCAAAAACCTCAAAGAGCTGCATTAGCAGACAGTACACCATAAAGCGCCATTACGGTCACCTAAGCCAAGATCCCAAATAGCAGACCACAGAACTTACCTGAATTATCTTTGTTTCAAGTCTTTGGTTGAACAAGAAGTAACAGGCAAAACACAATGAAAAGCAGGAGCAAAATAAAGGGAAAAAGCTACAGATTTTATTTTAGTAAAAAGGCTGAAGGCAGAAATAGGCTTTTACAATCCTAAGAAATAGGTTATAATTTGGCTCTCACTTCTTCACTTGGAAGGCTGGGACAAAAAAAAAGGATCACCCAGCCGAGCCTGTGCCTCGCCTAGGACTCCAGGTCAGGTGTTCTTCATGGCATCTCTTGCTGGAGACCAGCAATTGGGAACCAGACCGCATCTTTCTGCAGTCTTCAAGTTGAATGCCCACAGGGAAAATTCATCAGAATTACAACATTTTTATATTGGGACGCTATCTGCTTAAAAGGGAAAAAGTTCTCGTTTAGCAAATGATTTGCAGCAAAGCCCAGCCAGGAAGTCCAGAGCCTTCCTATGGGAATGTAAATCACGAGTCTGCAAATGGCAGAGCTCCTTCCTTCAGTTCTCCACGGAAGGCAGTTAAAATGAAATTTGAAAGCAAGACCATGTTTGGTCTCTCAGCTGCCTGCCAGGGCAGTTTGTCCCACTAGAGATTACAAAAGCAGGATACCAGCCCTTAGGGAAAGGATTTATGCATTCAGATCCAGCTGAGAAAGGAACATGCAGACTACTGGCACATCCCATTCCTTGGTGAGTATTCCTCCTTTTCCTTTAGCTATGCAAGCATTCAACAGAGTAAAGAACAGAATATCACAAAAAACCAAACCCATACAGAGAAAGTGATGGTTCAGGGAATTGGTAATGTAATTAGCTTAATCCATGCTGGTTCAGTAGTGATTGAAAGTCATCACCATCTAGCAGCTGTCTGATGACCTCTGTAAAATGTAGTAATTGATCGATTCAGTTCCTTGAGGACTGGCATTCACACCACGGTCCCCACTAACAATTACTGGTTTTGGCAGTAGCTATATAAAAGATAAAGGTCTTCAAGGGTCCTAAAGACCTGATCCTTGTGCTGCTTCAGCCTTGCCGAATTGTAAGCCACTGGCAAGGAGGGCAAGAAAGGCAAGAAAAGGAGTTTTCCTTTACTGTTAAGGATGAAAACAAGGGCTTCAAGGCTCCAGGATTCTCCTCCTTTTTCAGCATTACACTCGAATTTGGCTACAACTTTCTCTGGCGTAATGGAGAAACAAAAATGTGTCTTATTTTCCTCCCTCGTTTTCTCTGCTCTTTTTTTCTATGAAGCCAAAGGGTCTACGAAAAATTCCTCGCCTCTTCCACTCACGTGCCAAAAAGTTGAGGCAAAATACAATTAGCTAGCCAGTTCATTTATTCAGTGGATTTCTTTGAGTAAATAAGACACTGCAGAGCCAACACAACATACTTCAAAGAGCTTCAATTAGAGGAAATGAGCACTTCACATTGTGACTAAAGGACACACTAGAGGAGAACGGCATTTTCATCAGGGTATGTCAGATCTACAGTAATAATCGAACCATACGCCTTTCTTCTAATTATGGAACAACTCCAAAAAGTCAGGCTGTATGTATTTTCCTTACAGGGACAATAATAAAACATCCTGACATGTTCCGGTACCAGGTCTTTAGCTAAATCCAGTCAGCTATGCAACAGCAAATTAAGTACTGCAAATAAAAGATAGATTACAACATCCAGTAACGCGAGCCTCTCTTATCTGCCTACCAGGGAGCAAACTAAATTAAAATATGAATGTGAAAAATAAGCTTTTTAAGACAGAGAAAGCAAGAAATAGGTTTTCCATCCCCACTTCAGATTAGGGCAGAGTATTTTTAAGACAGAGAAAGCAAGAAATAGGTTTTCCATCCCCACTCCAGATTAGGGCAGAGTGCTTAAATAAGTACCTTGTGTGTATCACGAGTGTACACACTAACTGCCTGTTTTGAATAGCCACAAGACCACACAGTACCAGTGATTGTAGGACTTGTTAAAATGCTAAACAAATTCAGGGATACAGGGGATTAAATTCTGACCTTATTAAAGTTAATGTGCAATTTGCCTGAAGCTTCAACACGGCCTATTTAATCTTCCATTTTTCAAACATTTTGCATTGCTTAGGACATGTGAAGCAGTTGATTGAAGCACACAGCGAAAGCCTCAAGACCTTGAGCTTGCCCTCAGCTCCAACTTACCACACGATCTCCTTGGTTGAGTACAGTGTTTTATTTCTTCATAGCTACATCTCCCCACCAGTGCAGTGAAAATAACATGCATACAAAACATGGAGATCCGTGAAAGAAAAGGTCTCAAGGTGTGGCACTACTGCTGTCATTTCACTCCTCCTCACACACCAAAGTACTTCAGTGATAACGAGGTTCACAAACATTCAGGATAAATACAACATTAAGCAACTCTGAGAGTGACAAAACACCCTGTAAAGATATATTCTCTAACCAGCCATTAGCAACAGCATCTAATTTTTTATTTTTTAAAAAAAACATATTCAACCCAGTTTCCTGAAGCAGAAAGACTTCTACGGTGGTTTGTCAGTGACGCCTCTCCCCTGCTCACCCGACTCGTTAAACTGATTATTTTGAGCATGTGACGGACTACAAAACCATTGAGTCCCTTCTGTTTCCTCCAAACCTGGTACTAGGGAACAGAGATCCCAAATACTGGTCTTAATAAATAAGGGGATAGGGGAACTCAAGACTTTTCCTGGTGGCGTTTGCTAGAAAACCTAAATGCATGTACCCAATGGCCAGTCAGGATGCAAAGAACTCGGGATAACGTGCTGTCTGGGGCAGAAGCTGAATCTGAAAGGATTGTGGAAATAGAGCCTGAAAAGTAAGATGTGAAGGATGGAGGACTTGTGGCAGCAGTCTGGAGGGAAACAGGGCCTGGGGAAGCAATGGGGAGCGGGGGAGAACCTGCTGCCCTCAGCGTTGGGAACAGTCCACAAATGTTTTTAGAACTGTGGCTTTGTTCATGATTCCATTACAGAGTCACACAATGGCCACGAAAGCAATTTAGAGCAAAGTAATAGCTATTGGACTTTGCGCCGGAGCTGTAAAAATCTGTAATCACCGTGAACAAGTTGCGGGTGCCGTGAGCCAGTCCGTAAGGAAACAGCTATTCCACAGGAACATGCCAGATGGAAGCTGCCGCTGGTGACAGAAGAAATCAGCCAAGCTCAGGGAAATCCAAGCCAAGACTTTTCCAGGCCAGTGTTCCTTAGGAGACCTGCTAGGCTGTGAATTCATGCCGCCTTTTAAGGACAGACCTGTTCATATTAGATACAATGCTACAGTGATAGTGCCATGAACAAACAGGCTGTTGTGTCTACAGTCAAATCAATGAAGATGATGCAGGGAGAAAAGGGAGGTGTTTTGCCTTTAATAATGCTCCTACAAGTGATGTGAAAAGCCTGGGGGAATATTAAGTGGATATTTCCTGCAAGCCCCGTTTTCCTTTCTCCATCAGTATCACATCCTTCTTCTCGGAGTTCAGCTACAGCCACCAGTTTGTCACAGTAACAAAGACCTGAAGGAAGGATCTCCTGGTCGCTGAAAGCGTGTCTCAGTTACTACAGACTGCTGTATCCCAATCACATTCATAAGCCTCATTAAGCTTCATCATATTATATTTAGCTTTTCTTCCTCTGGTAACAGAAAGCTGCTCCAGAATCTCAATCCTGAGCAAGAATTCCCACCTTCCTGCCTTGTTTTATGCAAGGCTACTTGTTATTTTCTTGTTCTCTGCCCAAATCAATGTTCTTTCTTAAAAGCTTATTTTTCTTCTCTCACAGATTTACAGAGGTCATTTATGTCCACATCTATCCTTCAAACAAAAGACTAATCCTCCTCAGCACATGTTTCCACAGTTCATTTTCTTGAAGACGGGGATTATTCCAGACAAGGTCTTACCAACGCCTTGCCTGGCTGCTGCGTTATTACTTTCATCTCTAAAAAGAGTTACCCTGAAAAAACTGCTTCTCACAGCTGCATTCACCAGTGGCTTATTTACATTACAGAGCAAGACGCGAACAACTTTTCCTCCTCTGCTGTTTTCACACTGTGACCTCATGCCTTGTCACAAAGCACCCTCGGAGTATGACCTCAGACTTCCCCGAACTGCATCTCATCGCACCTCTCACTCCAGCTTCACCGGTACCAGACCCTGCTTGTGTGTAGCCTTCCAGCGGTGAGTCCCAGCCCTGCAAGGGTTCCTCAACACCCTATTTCTTTGTGTAACGTTGCAAATAAACACAATTCAGAGCAAGATTAGGTTTTCAATGGATACTTGAGAAACTCCACTAATATATATATACACAAAAAATATGTAATAACCTTGAGTCCATAACTTTGTCAAAGCTACCCAGCGTTTCTTGCCTTCGGCCACTTTCTTCTCTACCATACTTATCCCCACTCTTGCCACATTTGTGATAAGGCACAAAACCAAATGCCTTAGAGAAGCCGAGGCAGGTGAAGTTTAATGCACAAGGCTTTCTCATTCTGCACGCTCCTGGCGAGCTAGGGATGGGCACTGCTTCCAGCTCACGTAGCTGGAAGCCAACTGAGTATTGTCTGCACATGCAAAAACAGACAAGTATTCCATAGCCTCCTTTCCTATTATCAAACAGATTTAGGAGATAACAGAAGAATAATACTCCAAAGAAGATCCCATACTGAAAATACAGCGTTAAACGGAAGGATTATCTATCATCCTGGGAGGTGAGTGCCGGAAAGAATGGCATTACCATAGTGCATTTATGGAAACCCTGCAGTACCCGTGGGGAAAGAAAGGACATCTCTATAGACAAAAAAAAAGATGACACACCTTGCAGCTCCTGCAACGAATATAGGAAACTTCACCCACAGCCAAGGCAATTATCCATCGATATCATTAAAGTACTGTGTGCGCCACGTCCTGTGCTCCTATCTGACTGGCAGCAAAAGCAGAGCCTCCAGAAGTCTTCAAGTTTCTGGGTGCATTAGAGAGGCACCTTTTTAATAGCTTATTTTTTTTAAATAGCTGCTCATTCAGCCTGGCCTTTCCTATTCTGAACAGCTAGGAAGCGGTTTTAAAAATCTTTAGTGCATTAATGATTAAGGCTGAGGAACAATAAAAGACTGAGTGAGATCTTGCTGTAATGAAAGTAAGAGTCTCTCCAAGTGCAATAAATCAATATACCAGGGCGACCACAGAAAGTTACCTCTGAACACGGTACACACGCGTCCATGGTGGGACAAGGGCCAGGATTCTGGCCACCAGATCCACAAGGGTGCTGGGAGGGTAGCTCCTGTATCTTCCAGTCTTCCAGAGCTCGTACAGGCCAGTGCCACGGATCACTAGTGTCGGATAGAGCTTCATGCCATCTGGGCGAAAAGCAGGATTCTCAAAAAACTCCTGCAAAAGCGGAACACAAGTCAGGGCAAAACAAACTACATTTCCTGGGGCTTCAGCACCCCCACAAAACTAATATCAAAATTGTAAAAAACCATTTTAAGTACATTTTAAGAATTACTGGCTTACATAGAGCTGCCACTGTTTATACTTGTTGTGATGTCAGTTTTAAAACATTTTTTGAAATAAGAGTATGTTCTAGATTTAAAAAGAAGGCTGCTAAAGAAAAAAAAATCCACATGACAATGCTACGGGTCAGATCTGTACATTACTTCCCCCTTTCAGCACAAATTCAATAGATATTGCACCATTTATTGTAATAGACTCTGCCCAGAATCAGGACAATAGAAATGAGTGTACTTATCTTCAATCTCAGCAGACCGCATTCAGAGATTAATCAATGTGTCTGGGACACATCATTTGAATAGCAATGAAGAAAAACAGATTTATTCTACAATGATGTTCTGAACGATCCTGGAGAACGGGAGGACAAACTGTATCTTCTGCTAACTTCTATGACTAAATCCCAGCACAGAACTGCAAACCCAACAGCTCTAGTTTGCAGTACACAACCATCATGGGTTTTTTTTGCAGATTAAATTTCAGTAATGACAATTAAAATAAAATCACTTACAAAAAAAAAAAAAAATCAAAACCCAGGCAAGGCACCCTGAACCAAGCAACCATTGAATTGACTGAAGTGATGACATGTTCCTCATTATAACAGCACCCGGGCCAGATCTAATATGGGATTAGACCGTTGCACACTTGAAATCCATTGCTTGATCCCTCTCCAGCGTGGCAGTCTGACAGTAATAAAACAAATACCAGTTTGTTAAGCCGAGTCAATGGCAGGCTATTGTGGTCCCGCTGGTTGCTGCGCTACCTTTGGTACTCACCAGCACTTCGCTGAAGTGCTTCAACTCATTCATGTGGCCCAGATCCACGCAGACGTTTTGCTGCCTTTCCTACTGCTGCTGAGTGTTAAACCAGCTCCCGGAGTGCTCCAGCAAGTGCTGATGTCGGAATAAAGTGCCATTAGCAGCCTGCTGGGCGCAGGACCTCCCACCTGAGCAGCTCTAAGTGGCTCTGTTGGCTCACTGTGCTTCACCAACCCATACTTCAACATGATAAAAAGCAGCAAATGGTTTACCGCTAGCTTAAGCACACCAAAACGGATCTGCACGGAGTGGAATGCAAAGCAGATCCCGCACAAGGACGGGAAGAGGCGAGCAAGGGCAGGGAAGCGGCAGGACCACGTCAGCCCGGGCTGTTTCTGGCAGCCCCCCTGCCTCATCCCTGCACCCCCGTGCCACCCTACCTGCTGTGCAGCTACAGGGGAAAAACAGACCAGAGAGCTAATCCAGCGGAAAAAAGAAGGCAGTTAAAAAAAAAAAAATAAAATCTTCTCCAGGCAGACCAGCCTACCAAGCCATTTATACGCATCCTCACAAGCAGAAAGATAGGGACAACTGAGTCAGTTTAAGAGACATATTTGTCTCTGGATCTGGACCATGGATAAAGTCACAGAATCACAGAATAGTCTGAGTTGGAAGGGACCTTTAAAGGCCATCTCTCCTGCCCTGAGCAGGACCATCTTCAACTGGATCAGGTTGCTCCAAGCCCTGCCCGACCTGGCCTTGAATGATTGCAGGGATGGGGCATCTCCCACCTCTCTGGGCAGCCTGTGCCAGCGCCTCGCCACCTTCAGCACAGTTTCTTCCTTAAATCCAGTCTGTATCTCCCCTCTTTCAGTTTAAAACCATTCCCCCTTGTCCTCCTGCTACGGGCCCTACCAAAAGGTTCGTCCCCATCTTTCTCATAAGACCCCTTTAAGCACAAAGGGCTGCAATAAGGACTCCCCGTATCCTTCTCTTCTCCAAGCTGAACAACCCCAAATCCACACCGCTGCTTCAAAATTAACCATCAAATCTTGCATTCCTGGCCTGACAAAGCTTCAGCCATCACCATCCCTGCAGCACTGCTGGCTCAAGGAGCAGTAAGTCCCACATGGCCCCGTAAAGAAAAAAACAGCACAAGGGAGAGGCACTGCTTTTACATTTTCCAGAGTTGTTTTAACTCTGAGCAACTCCCTGACTTGAGTTACCTGCAGCTTTGCAAAACGGTTGTGCCAAAAGCTGCTGCTGCTGAGAGAATCCCGTCCAGGCACAGCCTGGTCGCACTCGCCTCCTCGCAGAACTGCTGAACAACTTGGTTCTCCACCCTCAGGCTCCAGCAGGGATAACTTCCTTGGTTCTCCAAGAGTCTCCAAGACACAAGACCAACAATCCCAGACAGGTAACATGCCTTGTATCCCATTAAGCTCTGCTAACTGTGAAGTAAATCGTTTACAAGGACATTGGTCAAAGGCAGACAGAGACAGGTGACACTGAACCCCAGTGTTAAGGTGCTCACTCTGGAGTGCGTGTAGACATGAAGCTGGTCTCCTCCTTTCCTCAGGACTGTTTACGCACTCCAGGAACACTCCTGTTTGTCACAAATCTCACATGGCCGCCATGCCATGAAAAAAATTACTTATCTTGCCAGCTCCGTGAAATAAAATCGTCATCACCACCTCTGAGGACAAGACATAAATGAGTTATTCAGAGGCACTTGAGGTTGGTTTGGGCTGCAGCTCCACAGACAGCAGGTGTGATGGCTCCCTGCCCTGCTTCTACTTCCAGCCACACTGTCCGGCTCCCAACCTCATGCCAACTCCAATTCCTGATGGATCCTCGACCAGGATGACTCACCTCACTAACGTGAAAGAACTCAACAGGCGTTTTGGGGAGGGTGCTTTTCTTTTGTTTCAGTGTTGGGCTGGGTTATGGAATGGTCTGTGAGACTCATGGAATGGTTTGGGTTGTGTGGGACCTTACAGACGACCCCGTCCCACCCCCCCTGCCATGGGCAGGGACCCCTCCCCCCAGCCCAGGCTGCCCCCAGCCCCGTCCAGCCTGGTCTTGAGCACTGCCAGGGATGGGGCACCCACAGCTGCTCTGGGCAGCCTGGGCCAGTGCCTCGCCGCCCTCACAGGGAAGAATTTCTTCCTCATATCTAATCGACATCTCCCCTCTAAGTTTATTGAGCACCACTGATGAATCAGAGAAGATGTCAAGTTGGAAGGCACCCACAAAAATCATCAAGCCCAACTCTCAGTAAGCAAGTAAGGTCAGGAAGAGTATCTGCCCCCATGTGACAGCAGGGAACCTTTATGTCTGCTTAATGCATCTTCTGGAAGCATGTGCACTCCCCTCTGCTCCAAGGGTTCAGTTTGACTTTAGAGGTCAATTCTGTTGCTGTTGGCTGACAGTGAAGGCAGATGTGCTCTGCCCTTGGCTGATTACTCTTATCGCTTCTAATGATGCTTCAGATGTAAGAAGGTGTGTGTGTGGGGAAATTAAAAAAAAAAATAAAAATACACTAGTTTTCAAACCAGCCAGCTCAAGCAGGTGTGTAATCCAAAATCACACAGTATATGAGGTAGCATAGGGTCAGAAAAATAATCCAGAACCCTGTTGTCCTGGAACAACCCACAAAGACAGACTTCCATCTTCTGTGGGTGGTTAGGAGTGCTCTAATGTAAAACAAAGCAACTGTGAAAGGAGGAATAAGAAAATTGTGTACGAGGCAATTATTCTGGCGAGAGGAACTCTATGGCCAAGTGGCAGTGAAGAAGAGAAAGATGTTAAGGTAAGGAAGCAATGATGCTTCCCCAATGAGCTACAGGAAGGTAAATAAATCACTCCAGCAAGGAAAAAAGGCTTCCAGTAAGGTTTTGTATTAATATTTGCAACAATACTGAACTGAATGCAAAAGCATGTATGATTCACCAGTCAGAATTATTTAAACATCCACTGATTTACATTGCAGATTAAAGGCAAAGGCATCAACACAGCACTAAGGTTAAAAACATCCAGCAGTCAAAAGCAAGGTCAAAAGTTAAGGTTCTAATCACACTGTGAATTTTACCACTTCATACACACTGCACAATTTGCGTTACTATATTAAGGTAGCTGATAAGGCTACTTCATATTTCAGTGACACTGGCATTTAAAAAAATAAATGTATTTTCCTATTTACTACTTAAACTATTTCTCCAAATATTACTCAAGTTTAGTTATTTCAAACAATATAACAAAGCAGTGTCTCCTTTTCTTTCAAACCCCTTTTTTCTAGCAGTAAACTTTAAATAGTTTCTGTAAATCCCAATATTTAAAGGCTTAACCTTTTCCATTTACGAACAGTTCTGATTAAGTCTCTCATGGAACAAAGGAAGTATAAAATGCTAACACATGCCAAGCTTTAGTAGGAGTTGTAGCCTTTTCTCGTTTTAATTAGACACCTTAAAAAGGTGTCTACGACTGATAAAAACGTACATAGCAGTTTACTGCCAAAACAAATTCAATCCCTAAACCAACATTTGTTCCGGAGACCACCATCCATAGCACCACTGGAGTCAACAGGAGGCTCTCCAACAGCTCTAGCAAGCACTCGATCAGGGCTTAAATGCAAGTCTGCTTATGCACGGTGAAGTTAGAGGTTAAAGATGACCTACAGAGGCAGGATCCTTACGCATTTCCAGTCTTTTTGAATCATTTGAGGATGCAGCACAGTGCTCTTGTGTGCATGAATATTCCAAATAGAAGCACATACAACTTCAAAGCTACTACACCGGTTTTCTTTGAACCTGAGGTTTTCTCCCCTCTAGGTGACGATTGCGAGCCAGCTAGCATTCAACATGTCTCATATAATGAAGATGGATGCTAGAGTAAAACTTTAAATTTGTGCGTAGAGAATGGCCAGGATGTGAAAGATCATTGTAATAGTTTAATTGTACTAATAAAAAAAGTCAATTCAGGTGTGAATTCAGCTGAAACTTAAATGATCTGGAGATTCATAAACATGGACCTTTTCATACCCTAAACCAACCTCTCTCACAACCTTGCCCAATTTATGTGGTATTAGTGAAAAGTTGAGTATTTTCTCCACAGTAAATAATAAAGTGAGTAACCAAAGAATCCTGGAATTGACACTTTTTTTTTGCTTCACCTGAGCTCCACTAAACATACTTTACTTGTAGGAACAGCTGCTCTGTGAATTACCAACGATGAATCTTAATAAGAAGATCTCATCAACACACATTCAGTCTACAAGGTTATACAAGTTAGCCACTAACGTGTTTTATGAGAACAGTAATTGATTTTAGTAGCATATGCCTTTGTTGTAGAAGTTCCCTGTTATTAAAGCTAATGGCATCTATAGGATCCATTCTTCCACCGCCTCATATACTCACTGCCACTATGAATAATCAGGGTCCAATGCATGAGAAATTAGTCATTTAGGTGCCAAGAAGCCACTGATTTTTCCATCAAGGCAGACGTCTCAAAGTGCACGATGGAATCTTTATGTCCAGCTCCCATTTTTGAGTCTTAACAATTGCATGACATGGTAATTGCTCTCCAAGAAAATGGACATTAGTTGAAACCCAAAATGTAACACTATGTGAACTGGAAAAAAATAAATTAATTCAGAATTATAAGAGGAGATGGAATCAGGAGACAAAGTCCTGAACTCAAATATTTCACTTTCATGTGTGTTTGCAATAACCTTTTTAAATAGAAAACCCGTTAGTCACCCATGTATCTGTTCCGAGTTGCAACAGAAAGGTCAAATGATTTGGGATTATAACGAGACCATACGGCAGTTCAGTCCCATTTTCAAGTTTGGTAAAGCACCACTCGGTCAATATTAGAAGATTATACCTTGCAGTTTTAATCTGATTCTACTGACCACTTTAAGTACAGAACAAATGAGAAACATGTTTTGAAGACACCCAAAAGCTGCAGTTCTCCAAAAAGAGAAAAATAATATTTTGTGGGGTTCCACTTCAACGTTTTACAGACCAAAGATACGGTTGCCATCTTTAATCTTCTTGCCCTCAAGATGTTCAACTGTTTGGGGAGATTATCAGTTATAGGACAAGCACAGCAATTTTTTAAAGCAATTTATAAACGTCAGGATTTGTTAAAAATAAAGGTCACCAAAACCTATTTTTTAATGACCATCCACTAGAAATCAGGTGCCACACAACCTGATTCTTGAAACGGTTCCTTTACCATAGCCCCTGTATCAAACAGATGATTAAATTCACGTCTGACTACATTAAGATGAGCGTTATCTTAACTCTCCATATTACAGCATTCCTTATCTCCATCAGCTGTATTATTTAGAACTGAATACTGGTAGCACTTGAAAGCTACTGCATTGAATGACACTTCCAACTCTACAGGGAACGAACAATCACTTAGTAGTTTAATTATATGCATTAACAGAAGCTTGTGGCTCAAAAACGTGGCTCCTTTTAACTCTAAATTTGCATTTTCCCCCTCTTTCTTGTAAATGCTAGTCTAATTAAAATGTAATGATAGGATCTGCATTCACCGATGCCGACAATGGCCTACTGACCGAAGTACAGCTGAATTGTGCTTTTGTAACTGCCTTTGGAGCAGCCAGGGAACACACACGTCGTCACGCTGCAGTTGTCACCTGGGAAGCAGGGAAATGCAGTGCCAACAGCAAGCTGAGAAGTGGTCATTTTAAAGTCACTTAACATCCATATCTTTCAATTACACGACCTTACACTTCCTATTAAGTTACCAGGACATAGGAAGATCCCACTTGTTAACTGCTCTGAATACCATCCGGCTGCAAACTCTGACTCACGATAAATGAGATGGTTTTAGATCGGGTTTAGCACTCAGTGGGAACGGTGGAAGATAATATTTCCTGGCATGCACGTTAATGAGTGCATATATGTTACATACTGTGATCATATATACACACCGCGTGCAAAATCAGCAGAGCACACATGAACACGAATGCAGTGCAGACCATTCAGCGCTGGTTAGGGAGATCAGCCCGCTTACCAAAGGGAAGCAAACCTGCTAGCATTTCACCTGCTGCAAGCTCCTTGTTCTCCTGACTGCATGCACACCTGCTTTCCAAGACACCTTCACCTGGCACTTATTTAAAAACACAGAATTAAAATACAATTGAGGCATTTGTCTAATATAACCTGGGGAATTCCCAAAGCTGCCTTGGTTTTACGTAAAGATGTAGGCTGATGTTACCACCGCTGCTGAGGTCCATCAGGTGTTACCTACCCTCAAAGAGCAACATTTTCTGTCCATTCAAGTATTCTTTGGAGGAGTGACTTGACAATGCAATTAGTAAATCCTGTTGCTATATCAGTGATGTCTGATGCAAACTCCATAGAATATGGCAACATTTTTAATTGGGCTCGTCTGAAATGGATGTTACTTTGTATATGGTGTCATGAATCTCTGTAGAATTGATTCAAAGGTGACTGTAAAGCAGAGATACATCAAGTCACTTCTGCTTAATGTCTGCACTCATGACAAAATCTCCTACAGATGTGACCACGGGGCAAAAAGTTGCTAAAGCAGATGATCCAAACTTCCATCTCTCCTGAAAGCACCTTTAAAGCATTCCACAATCAAGGGAGGAAAGACCATTTTCCAGTTAATTGTTCTAACTTTCCTGAAAAATGGTAGGTGAAAGAAAAAAATGTTTCATATTAAATTTCACATACTAATTTTGCTAGTCTTTAAATTCCTTAAGGACGATGCTCAAAATACTAGAGAATTTTATCAGCAGCACATCACTGCAGACCCTGATAGGTCTTACTGAACTATTACAATGGTGCAAATTAACAACAACAACAAAGTGTTTTTGGTTGCTACTTACAGACTGATCTATATGCTTACTTTAGGATATTCTATAATGACTCGTATGTAGACTTTGAATGCCCAAAGTGGATTTGCCTGCTAATATCCAGTGTGAAGAGCATAAAGGACCTTGTAACTCACTCCTCAAGATGCAGGAAGCTATTAAAGCCTCCTCCCGGGATTCCTCAACAGCCTCAAAACCCCCAAATCCACTAGCCAAAGGGAACTTTTCCAGAAGTGCCTTAACACAAGCGAATCCTCACAATCTTCAGCTTCAGTAAGAACACATTATCCCATTAAACCCAGGAACAAACCACTCTTGGCGTACAAAGCAACCATTACAGTACAGACAAAGTAACTGACAGGGGCATTTAGTTCACAGATGTGAAATGTCTTCAGCGAGTTATTTACCAAGACTAAGCACCTCAGCATCATAAATACCCTAATTCTCTACACAGTATAGGAAACTGCTGCTGCCAGACAAGGAGGGAACATGCCTGTCTCTCATCCCATCCCATCGTCTTTTTACCCCTGGACTCTCGGTATCTACAGGTTGCCTCCTGTCTAACACTCTGTCCGATAGCTGCTCTCTCCGAGTTTGCACAGAACGTACCGCAACAAGATCCCAGTCTGTAACCGTCCCTGACACTGCTATAATACAACTCAATAATGACACATTCAACATTTGGAAGAGGCCTTGGGCATCAGCAGCATGACCTTGGGAGCGTGGTTTTGACTCCTGAACAGAGTATCTATCTGAACACCAAGACAAATCTCTCCAGATTGTGCTCACTGCACCGAGCAGTCCCATCTGCTTAGTCTTGCAGGTGCTCCAAGTGAGTCTCCATTTATTACGCAGTTTTGGAGAAACCCATGAGAATACCTCAATTAATTTGCTGTGAAGTTTCACCTTCACTTTCACCAAGCACAGAACTCTGGTCTTAATGTTTCTGGAAGGGTCAGCTTTCCCCTAGGGCCAAGTACAGGAAATATAGCATTTTTCATTGTCTTAAGTACACAATTTTTGCACCACAAATCCGTGTAAAGCATATGTTCTACCCTAAAAGACATTGAGACCAGCAACTCTACAATGTTTTTGATAATCTAATCCTCCTTCATCAGACCCCTCCTTTCCATAAGGAGCATTAATACAACCATGTGCTCTCTCCCATCCCACTCAGCCCTGCAAAACCTTCTCTCATTTATTATCACAGCAAACCCATTATGCTTTTCCAGTATGCTTTTTTTTTTTTAAAAAAAAAGCAAAACCCCTACCCACACAAAACGAACAACTATGTCCTCAAGAATGTAATTTGGACATCATAGTTTATCCACTCCGACGACAAGCATTCAGCTGCTGCCGCTGCTTTGTGCTAAAATACATATTTTACTGAATGATGCTCTCTCTGCCTAAATGCTTGGCAAATTTGCACTCTCAATCCAAGACACATCCCTTTATTCCTGTGCTCCTTTCCATTTGGCTGTATGTTCCCAGCCATATGCTCGTTATTGACTTCAGCAGCAAGGGGCCTCAGTGAAAGAGCCCCAGCAAACAACTTCTGAATGCTGGCGTGAAAAACCACCGCTTGAAGAGCCAGAGCGACTGTATGAGCCTATGCAGCCCACAGCGGTCTGGGGACTATTAAGTGCAGAAACAATCTTTTACTTCAGGTAGAAAAAGGGTCTTAACTGTACCTTTACATTCAGCAGAAGCTTTTTCTGAATGGGAGGCTATTTGCCAGGTAGTCATTGTTATTGTCATAACTTTTACAGCTGGCATGCTGCAGGAGAACGTGCGTGTGGACAAAATACTAATTCAGAAAGACAAAGGAAGCAATGCATGACCTGCAATAAATGCATTTTTCCACACAGCCTTGCAGTTTATCACGTTACTACTAATGGTACAGCAGTATGTACAGTTTCTACACAGTACAATGCAACGTTGCAGAGACCATGTTGCTACCGAAACCCTCGTCCTTTGAATTTTCTGGTTTAAATTGTGACACCCTATCCACACCGTGCGTGGATCCCCAAATGACGCAGGAGACAAGGCACCAGTTTTACCTGTGCTACTCAACTGATTCAGCTATTCTGCTCCTGCACATTGTTACACCGAGGGCTGCAGCTTTACCTTCTATTTCTTTCCTATGTCACACATATCCTGCAAGAAGTCTCACCCTCTTTACAGGAAACGTACCCAGAGCTGCAGCGAACAGAGTGAGCAAATAAAAGTTACTTCCACACAGACACTGGAGAGGGAGAGAAGCTTTGTGCACACAATCCAACCATCTGCAGAAATGGGCAACACTGAGGCTTTATCTAGATATTTTAACCACAGAAATATGAGCGCAATTATCTGCTAAAATAGTTTCTAAAAATAGCCTGTTCCTTACTACCACAATTCTCATTAACATAAAAACTACCACGGCGGTGGTCATAGTTCATGAAACTATAATTGTTTCCAAAATGAAGAGCTTTTTAGCGCTAACATTTACTAAGACTCCAAGAAAAGCTCTGGTAACTGAAGGACAGATCATTAAATACCGTCTAATCCGTTTCTGTAAATGTGCCCGTGAAAAAAACAAGACAAATTTTCAGAGGTAATGCTGGCTACCTGCAAATAATAGTGTTTCAATGAGATGTTCAGTAGGAGTTGAAAGGAAAATTGTTTACCCCACTAAACACTTCTGAGCTATATTTAAAAACACAGATAACTGTCTTCCCAAGGGAGTGAAAAATCAATGTAGATCAGCAGTTTAACTGTCTTTTATTACAGTTATTAAAAGCTCCTGATAGAGGTGCAATATATTAGTTTCATTATGAATTTCATCTCCTTGATAAAAATGAGAGCCCTCAGGAAAACTATCTCCTTACTTACAGCTAACGATGATACAACAGTAGTTGGAAGTTTTACAACATCAAATAACACTGCAAAAGGAAAGGACACTCACATTATCCCCTGCATTACTTGACCATTATTTTCCTCTCTTGTGTTCAACACACCCAAGAGGGCTGTAGCCCTCCGCATAACTTACACTTGGATCATAGATGCATCAGGCATTTGATTAAAATTAGTCTATTTCTGGGAAATGCTTGTTTTGCAATTCCTTCAGGAAAAAAACCCAAAAGCCACAACAACAACCAAAACAGCTTGACACATGACTACAAGAAAAGGAATTTTCACCAGACTAAGACCATTCAGTGATTGCATTTTATTTAAAGAACACAAGAATGACTCTGCTGAATTGAACAGGAAAATCTCCTCAGTCTGATACTTGCCTCCAGTACTGGCCGTTAAATGGTCCTGCCTATGCTTCCACCCCCATCATTTTATTTATACGAGAGTTTAGATGGACAGAGGGAAACCACAGGAACTCACAGGTCTCCTCAGGAAAAGGAGTTTCTCAGCACCTGAAGGCCTATCTGGTGTTCTGGGAAGCATCCACCAGCTCCCACATGCCCCCAGAGCTGGAGGGTTCTGCCAGCAACTTGCTATGACACTTCCCCTGACACTTCCCACACTTGACATTTCTCATCTTCTGGCTCTCCTCCCCATTTCCTTTCCTTTTTTTTCTGCTCTCCAGATGAATTTATCTGTCTTTCAAGTTGCTTGAGGTGGGCTTACAGCCATCCCCTCCTGGAGGGCCAAGAGGAACAGCAACAGTAAAATCATATTTAGGCAAAGACCACAAAAATAAAAGGCAGGCAAATACATCATCTTCACTATTCATAAACATGTTACTAGCTTAGTGATCTTTATTCTAGAGCAGATGAAGTTTGTTGATTATACTGTTGCCACTCAGTGGCTCTGCAGAAACTGAGGAATTAGTAACAGCATCCTGGGAATCCTTTAGCCTCCTAAAGTTTTTGCTTAAACCCTAAGTTCTGCTTGGTAGCCCTGTTAGCAAATGTGATTCATGAATCCTCCCAACCATTTACCCCTAGAGTCACCTCATCTCTCTCGTGCTACAACAGCAAAGCTGAGTGTTTATCGCATTCCACAGAATGAGGTGTCTGCTCTGGTAACAATTCCATTATTCCCGCTGAGTCCTTGATTTATTCTAGCTATTATTCTAATTATTTTCTCCGACCACCTGCTACGTGAGGCACTGCGAATCGGTCTTATCTGTGATGCTTGCATTTGCCAACAGTAAGTAGCAGAGTATGTGTGTGTATGTAGATGTACACTACCTGACACTCCTGGCACAACCACATGGGTGGTGGGAGGAAGCAGAGCATACTCCCTCCCTGCAGTGTTTTCCCATATGTGGAACAGGGCTGAAAGACCTGAAGTAGAAAGGAAATCCTCTGAGGCTATAAAAAGAATCAATAATAAGGGAAGAAAAGAGGCGTGATGGGGGAAGGAGTGGAGAAGCACAACATAACTGGGACACAGGACTAGTATAACTCTTAAAAATAATTGTAATAATCTTCACGAAGGCGGCAGGCAAAAAGCCAAAGAATATATACATATAATGCAAGACACATCTAATATACTCACTCCTACTGTTGTTGATTTGTTAAAAAGTTGAGATCAATTGATTTTATTTGTTTGATTATCTTATTTTATAGAGTTATTTTATAGAATAGAAATATAGGAGGATAAAAATATATTTTGAAGAAAGTTATGATTATTTAGTAAAAGCAGTTGTGAGACCCTTTGTACATTTTGTACTAAGGCCAGAAGAATGGGTTGGAATCATTGTTGAAACTTAAGTAATAATTTAGGGTTTGAAAGGTTTCTTTGTATCTAACTGGTCTTCTGTATATAGAAAGTATATTGAGATGTCAGAATGTAGGATTAATGGGAACTGGGGAGAGTCGACTGGAACAACTTGTAGTTACCTGCCAAGAAACCGTGAACTTTAGTAAAAGGTAATTCCGGCAGGGGGAGATCGCGACCACCGACTCATATACCACCTACCCAAATCGTACCCCAGACCCATTTCTAGACCTTTCTAAGCTCTACTGCGCAGAATCGGATATGGGAGGAGAATATGTTAATGATTTATGGGAAATATTATGATTATGTATGAATACTTAATGAATATGTATGAATAAGTTTTATATATGCTATCTGATTTTGAAGCTTGGTGTGCGTTGATCGTGAGAGGACTCACTCACGCACCCAGCCGTCAATAAAGAAGTGTCTGCTTATCTACATCACATTGGTGTCGATAAGTTCTTCATTCCGAGATTTCGGTAACACTATCAATAAATAATGTTTTGAATAATTACTAATAAACTCTCCAGGAAAACAGTTGCTATACGCACACACACGACTTTGGAAACCTAGATATGCTTGCAAAAGAGTAAGTGATGGGCATCCTAGCTGCTGGACAGAGGGAGCAGGAAACACTTTGAAATCAATAGGTCATAAGGGACAGAAGCAATGTTACTCTTGAAACCATAATTACCTGTTCAATTTGAAGAAGCACCCAGTATTTTTAGTACGCAGTCAGCGCAATCAGCAAGTTATTATCTTCCCAGGAGAAGCCCCTGTATTTAATATATCAGCTGGTAATGAAGGCAAGGTGCTTAGACCTCCTTCTGAAGTCAACTTGGTTTGTTTTTGTCCTACCTTTCCCCTGTCTGAAAAGCGCGTGGCTAGGAAGGAGGTTAGTATTGCAGCAAATAGTTATTTTTGCCAAACTTATTTAGAACTACTGCAAAAAAAATAATATCTATAAGGATCCTTGATAAGCCGCAGGTGGTTTTGTCCCAAAAAGTCAAAGGTATCCTCCAAGATGATTACACTTGTTAAGAAAATACTGCATAAAAGAGCACTACTGCTGCTCACGAACAGCTTGCAAGAACACAACAGATGCTCTCCACTTGGTTCCTTTCCTCACTCTCACATTATTTTTATGTAGTAGAAGTGTCTAAATATTTACCAGCATGGACTAACATTTATACAGTGCAACATATAAATAAGTTGCTTTAATAACTCAAAACCATGATATAAAATATTAACCCAAAACCATGACATAACATTTTAAGGTAGGAAATAGAGAAGGTACTATCTAGCTGAATGCCTGGGAAAGAAGGAATTACTGTCTGCTGAACACTTCCATAATGTTCACCAGTGCAGGGCTCTGGGGAAGGGAAAACCAAAACAAAAGAAAAGGAGGGTTGTCTTAACAGCCTTTTCTCTATTTTTAAAAGATCCTTTGTCTTAAATAGCAAATGATAAAGCATTTCAGATAAGATGAGAAAGGCAGAGAAGGTAAGAAGAAGAGGATAGCAGTCTCTTGTTTACCACTCCATCCTGAAACATGTCACAGTGATCCACAACCTCTCCACTCACTCCCTGCAGCTCCACTTTCTCAGACACACAGTGATCACTTTGCTGGGCATCAGCGCTGCAGCTGCCTCTTTCACGTGTCTTTGTGTGCGTGCTGTCTGGTCTCAGATCACAGTGGGGACCCCACGCACCTCTCTAACACAGGCATTTTTGATTCCTTCTTCAATCCTTTCCCATACTTTCTTCTCTCTAAAACAACATAGGTTTAATTCTTCTCCACATCGATGTGATCCTACCACCTCTTCCCCACCAGTCCGCCTCCCCAGCTCCCATTTTTCTTCCTCACTCCGCAGCATTCACATTACTTCTTGAGGGCTTCATCCTCCACACTGATTACTCATCCTCCAGCTCCTCATTTGTATGTTCCCTGGCATCAAATCTTAATTTGATCTGCGAGTCCTGCTTCAAATTTCTGAACTCATTAACAGGGCTGCCACTTGAGTTGGTCTTCACCCCATCACCCTCTCTCTGTATTCTTGAATTCCCATTCCTAAACTATCACCTGGTTTTCTTATGCCCCCGCTTAGCATTTCTCTTTTCTGGTCCTCCAACCAGCCTTCCTGCCAATTCCAGCCCTTCAGCAAAAAAATTCTGATCTTTTCTAAACTGAAAAATTTCTAAATTCTCTTTGGACCTTATTCTCATCTACTCGCACTTTTCCCACCCTTCCCCAGCACAAATTCCCTCCTGCCGTGCCCCAGAGCTGGCCCACCATTGACACCAGTTTTCCCAGCTGCTAAAGCCAAAAGACTTCTCTGGCAGAAACAATCTAAACCAGTTCCTTCTCTGCTCTGTTGTCTCCTCTTGCTTTTCTACACCCAACTATTTTCCCAGCTATATTTTAATCCCCCCCTTCTCCAGATCCCAGCCTTTTCACCACATTCTTGTCCCCTTTTTCTGAAAATTGCCTTCTGCCTCTTCTACTTCTGCGAAAATTGTCATTAGTAAGTGGACAAAACACAGCAGGGCATGACCCTTCCCCTAACAACCAGGGCAGCCTGCTGGCTTGTGGAAACTGGAGGCACCTCAGCATCACTTGAAGCTATACTTTTTAAACAGACTCCCCAAATCTCCTGCAATGAAAGAGGAGCAACTCCAGGTCTGACAGTGGAAAAACCTTACCATTTATTATGAATAGGCAGCACAAAATGAAACTCACAAAATACTATAGAAGCTTGTAATTCTGCCTTAAAGAATTCCTCTCTCCTCAGTTTTACATCTTGCAAAAACCTGAGAGTCTCCTCTTTGCCAGGTCTTACCCAAGCTTAGCTCTTTAAATCTGTTTGTCAGTATTGTTGTTCCTCTACCACAGACTCTTTCCAGCCTAACACTATTTCATTAATCACAGAGTGGTTTGGGTAGGAAGAGACCTTAAAGACCACCCAGTCCCCCCCACCACCACCACAGGCAGGGCCCCCTGCCCCCAGCCCAGGCTGCCCCCAGCCCCGTCCAGCCTGGCCTTGAGCCCTGCCAGGGATGGGGCACCCACAGCTGCTCTGGGCAGCCTGGGCCAGCGCCTTGCCACCCTCACAGGGAAGAATTTCTGCCTCATCTCTCATCTCCATCTCCCCTCTCTCATGTAAAGCCATTCCCCCGTGTCCCATCGCCACCTGCCCTTGCCCAAAGCCCCTCCCCAGCTTTCTTGCCGGCCCCTTTAGGCACTGGCAGGTGCTCTAAGGTCTCCCCGCAGCCTTCTCCTCCCCAGGCTGAGCCACCCCAGCTCTCCCAGCCTGTCCCCACAGCAGGGCTGCTCCAGCCCCTGAGCATCTCCCTGGCCTCCTCTGGCCCCGCTCCAGCAGCTCCGTGTCTCTCCTGTGCTGGGGACCCCAGAGCCGGACGCAGCGCTGCAGGGGGGTCTCACCAGAGCAGAGCAGAGGGGCAGAGCCCCCTCCCCTGACCTGCTGGCCGCGCTGCTCTGCCTGCAGCCCAAGGAATGGCTGGCTGGCTGGGCTGAGCACACAGTGCTGGGTCATGCTGAGCTTCTTGTCCACCAGCACACCCAAGTCCTTCTCCTCAGGGCTGCTCTCAGCCCATTCTCTGCCCAGCCTGTATGCATGCTTGGGATTGCTTATGGCAAGCCCGTAAAGGACGCAGAACTACAGCTGCAACTTCATGAGATACTGAGTAAGGGACTCAGGTTTTGCTGTACCCTGTATTACAAGTAGTTCTATGAAAACACAGGCAATATGACATCCAACCTCTACCTCCTTCAGCATTGTATGAAAATAATCCAGGAGCAACAGAGTCTGGGGCAGGAATTTTGAGTTAACTTTCAGCTCTCTCACTGTCTTTACCTCTGGTTTTGTGCACATCACTTTCCCCAGCCTCTTACTCTGCCACATGAACATAACATTTGCTAAGTCCTATGGAGTTATGTTCATGAAAAGCTCAAGGAATTCTGCACAAAACCCCTTAGAAAAAGTATGCATGGCAGCTTTCAGAATTTCTTTCTGTACTGTACAGCTGCATTTTCGATTGGTTCCTTCTAGATGTGCCTGTTTGCAGCACACCACAATAAACCATTGCTTTCTGCCCGTACTTCTAATCAATATATTCCACAGCACTGATAGCTTTTTAGTGCCGGAAAGCACCTAGTCTGACCTCGCACAGAAACATACCTGGGATTCCTGTGTCATGACTGCAATTTCTGCACCATTTTAAATGGATGCCTAATTTTTGCTAGAAAAAAAAAAATCTATCATGCTACCAGATGAAGTGGTTAATTCCCTACACTGTTTACCATTTGCTCTTTATTCCTCATTTCATTTTCTCTAGAAATAATTTTATATTTTCTTCTACATTATCAATAAAGATACTGAATAGAACTAAGCCAAGAACAGAGATGCTATATAATACACCTAGACACTCTACTTTGCAATTAACTACCTTCGAGATGGTACGCTTTTAACTTTGAATCATGTACAAGTCTAAATCCAAGGAAAGAAATCCACCTTGGAGAAAAGTAAGAGTCCTAGTTAATATCAGAAGAGCTATATTCCACAGAGACTCGAGTGACTCAGTCTTTCATGAGGCAAGGATATAATTTTCTGGATGAAGTAGTTCAACAAATCTTTCTCGCCCTCCACCTTCAAAAAAGAATTTTAGATTATTTGTCCTTAAGAAACAGTTCTGGCCTGGATTGTAACTAATAGCTGAGCTAAGAAAGAGAAGCAGCATTAGACGAAAAAGCTGGAACACACTAGAAACTCCTGGTTATTTTAAGCCATACTCACAATAAACTGGTCCATGTCCCTTTCCAGCCCCATGTTCGGTAGATCAGGCATCATGTGCGCCACCACTTTAAACCCAGCATCCTTGGCTAAGTGAAAAGACTCGCACACAGCCTTCACAGTGTGACCTCTGGGAAGAGAGAAAAGAGATTGAGGATCACACAGGTGAAGATGTATTTTGATGCTTAATTGAGATTATTCTCTAGGAAGTGCGAAGCGTTGAGTTTGGAACACGGTTGCCAAGACAGCAAACTACGCTAGGGGCTGAAAGTAGTCCAGTTTGCTACTTCTACAGCAAATGAACCACACCAAGGCTACTGCTACACAAATCACAGTCAAAAAACTTTAGAAAGCTGCTGATATTCAATTTTTAAAGCAATGATACTAGTTGATACGCAGCACAAGCTAGGGCACGCTGCACTGAAGACTCTATAATCAAAATGAAGCATAACCAGAAACAAAAGCAACAGAAGAGGAAAAGGAGAAGGATGGGGGCCAAGTAAAACCAGCTAGCTAACAAAATCTTCCTGCAACATACTTGTCAAACTCTCAAGTGCTCTTTTTAGAGAAACACAAACTCTTCTCAACTTCTGAGAGGTGCTAAACCTCTGAAACATAGGCTGCATTAGGACTCTTGAAGGATTTCATGTTATTCTCCATCGACATCAAACCAAACTAAACTTGTGGTTGCTCTGCAGGACCTCGGAAAGACTGGGAGCCTAAACAATGGCAGAAACAAAGGTTGAATCTCACGTAAATAAACCACCTCAAAGAAATTCCTCTCCCCTTCCACCTCCATGGCTCAGGAGCCAACTTCTGCCTCCACAACAGCAACCACTCTCGCTACAAACAGCTACTAGGAGGTCCTCATCACACATGACCAGTCTTCCCACAAAGTCCTTGCTTTTGCTCTTCCCCAGCTGGGAGAGCTCTTCTTCTACTGGCCAACATTTCTGGACATTTCTATCCCCTCAGCATCTTCTACCTTCCCTCTCCAATCCCCATTTTCTTCCCATTGCACTTTCACACCAGTTCACCCTATCTTTTGGAATTCCTTGCCAATGGATTAGCTCAGCAGGTGACTTTTATCCTCCAGAGTCCTTTGGATACAAAATTAACACCATCTGGGCACCTTTACAGATGCACACCTTCTGCCGAGACCTAATGTTAACCAAACCGAACAGCTACTTCCCTTGTTTTAAGGACCTCTTTCCTCTCTGCTGGAATATTTTGCCTCCATTAAATCCCTACATGTACTTTTATGACTATAATTTCCCCCCTCCCCCCCCCCCGAAGTATTACGGTGTTTTTCTGAGACTGTTCAAGGACAGTATTACTCAAGACCTTGAGTAGCCTGAGGGGAGTAAGTGGAGACTTGCTTCATAAATAAAAATTATTTTCTTATTAGAAGTGGAATTTGAGCTGCATCAATAACTTGATTATTTGATGCCTAGATCTGTTCTTGAATATTTTTCTGCCTCACAGCCACCAAAAGCACTCAAAAACCTCACTAATGACTTATGGAACATAATAGAAAGTAATTTCCAAACAGTTAGCCTAATTGGTTGTAATCTGACATTTTGCTACAAGCAAAATATTAAAAGTTTAACGCCAAAACACATCCCCCACAAAGTAGAAGAACAGAAGCAAAATGAGGTCATTTGAAAAGGAAGAGAAACTTGAATCACCCTTCTCTAAAAGTATATTCTAGTTCATTGTTCTAAGAAGTTGGAGGGAGGCATTTGAGCGAACAGCCTGCACCCTCCCTGCTTTGAGACAGCCTGCAGCAAAGTCTTTTAGGAATTCTGCAAGCAGCTTTGAAAAGTGCCTTTAAAAATATAAATCCATACAGGATTACTTCTGACTGAAATCAAGTCAGTAATACACTGCTTCCTTTTTTTTCCGATTCACCAGCAGGAAAGCAAGGGTTCATTAGCAAATGTACAAGCCAAAAGTGACATACAGCTTTGAATGATTTATGGTACCAGCTCCAATGTGACAGACAAAACTGGAGGAAAATTGAAGACGACTGAAGCGATAGCTAAGTGAGGGTTTAAAGTTCCACCTCAGGATAGGACACCTTTAAAAGATTTGAGGTGAAAAAAAGGTTTTGAAAGGTGAAGAGAAATTTGTTAATGTTAAATTTACCATTTCTGTCACAATTAACTGTAAATGAATACATCTAGCCTAAGAGTGAGATCCAGCTACATTCCTTTGTATGGATCTTTTCCTTTGGAAAGCTCTGACATCTAGAGGAGGAACATACCACCTATAAATATTAGCTCTTGACTCTTGGACTACTCAATAAATGGCTCCTCCTGTCTACTGAGATGTGGAACCTGACCATTTCACAGCAGTGACATCCTGCGCTTCCATGCGCCAGCAATACTACAGCTAAACCCATAGAAGGAAACTAATTTTGGATTCTTTAAGTCTCTTAAAAGAAAATGTCCAACATTTTCAGTTTTGGATTACTGCCTTTAAGGTAGGTGTTAACAAAGAAGTGCTTTGCCTATTGAACCATAATCTGTCATTATGTACAATTATGGTTACTAAGCATCTTTGGTAGGTGACTGGAATATGCAATAAGATCAAAGGCAAGTTGAACGAGTGTCGGAAGTGGAAAAAACAGGAGAAAAATCACTTTCAAAATCTCCACAGAATTATCAGACTTGAAATAAAAAAACTCCACAACCTAAAGAGATTGGCTTGCTTGTGATGAGGTGAGATAAACAACACATTGTGCACTCTCATATGCAGGACAACTGTTCTTTTGGCCACAGGTCCAAGATTACAAGGAATAAACTACAGGTCTCTTGCAAATATATTTTGCAATCCCTAGAAATCCCGTATGCCTAGAATGACTGCGGTTACTCTGTCACCAGGCATTGTTTCTGGCTGTGTTATCCCCTCTGTACCTGCCAGTGTCATCCTTCCTCTCTAATACCCAACAGAAAAAGAGAACATGCTGTTTGCTGGGTAAGTACCTCCAATAGATCTGCATCGTATCTACTCAAGCCTATAGATTATGAATTACATAGGGCAAGAACTATGAGCTCTCTCTGGGCACATGTTCTATTTCACAAAACTGCATTTATTTATGAAGTAATGAAAAAAAAAGTACAATATGGGAAAAGAATATAAGTTTAAAATAAAACAACCCAAACAACTCCACTTTCTCAAGCCATTATCTACACAGTAGCACAAAGAAATCCATAAAGCCACTGCAGCTCATTAATTTTTCTTATTGTGTAGCTATGGCCACACAAGCAAGGGAAAGAGCTAAACGTTTCAACATTCAATGTTAAATGGGTGTTCAAGCCAACAGGTCAGGACAGGCTACTCGAGAGTATTCCAGAAAGCATACAGTGAGCAGCCACGCTCAGTTTCGCACTGAAGCTTTCTTCTCACCTGTTGGTGTCCCTGGCCACATCCTCGTACACACTCTGCACTCCGATCTCCAGCCTTGTACAGCCGTAGGATAACATGTCACTTAAATGACGCTTCAGGCAGTAATCTGGTCTGGTCTCTATGGTTATCCCAACGCATTTTGTCAGGCTTCGTTCTGAATACCTGCAAAAAAACCCATCCTCTATTAAAATTGTGGAGGTGGCACTGGAAACTTGGGAATAGTTTCCAATCATCTTCCAGGTGAGAGTTTCTATGTCACTACCAGAATTAAAATCCATGTTAAAACCCTCAAATACATCAGTAGCCAGGGTGCCCTCAACCTTCTGGCAATGCATGGATGAAATAATACAGAAATCTGCACACTAATAAAAGTCTGGGGTTTGTTTTGTATGAAAAACAACTGGACTGTGTCAACCCCTCAAGACTTTTTTAAAAAAACTTGTTAGGAAGACACTCCCAGACCAGACTGAGCCTTCAGTATTCATTTGCCTGGAAACAAAACCTGGACAGAACGGAAAGAGTAGGCAATGAGAGCTGTGTGTGCTTTTAGGGACAAACCAAAGGCGATCTGAGCACTTGCTCCCATTCAGACACTGATGATAATACAAGACCTCACGTTGGGGAAAGCTGGTAGAGTCAGTACGTATTCATTTCATTACATTCCAACAGTGTACAGATAAATTGCAGGGATGGGACAAGGCACAAACAAGATCCAGCCGTTTTCTCACAAGAAAACGTACAAGACTGTCCATAAAAAATTCTACAAATCACTTCCCCTCGTGAACTAGCAGCATGCTCACGACCTCACTGAACAGACGCTGAGGTCTAATGCTGAAAGAAAATTCATTGTTACCCTTTCCCCCCCTCCTTTCCCATTTATCACTGGATGTCTAGCAAAGACTAATTATTCCAGCTAGTAGAAATGGTAAGTTAGTGACCTATGAGAGTAAAACAACAGAAAAAAGGAACCCAAAGCAGCCTTGAACTGAAGTTCACAAAAGGAAACCATCAACCAACATAACCTCCAGCACCACCAGCAAGGATAATATTCCTTTCCATACAGCAATTAATTCACTTGACTGTCTTTCCCGCAGAGTATGGCGGTTGTGTAACAGGACTGCAGCACAGGACAAAGGATTTACAGCAGGAAGAAAGAAACTTCTTGTGAAACCACTTGAAACTGCAGAGATAATCTGGATAATTCCCAAACTGGGATGTAGGCAGGATTAACAGCCACTGTTTGGGAGCTGTATCGGTCTCTTTAATGGTCCCAAATGATGAAGATCTCAGTATTAATACTAAATGTTGCTGAAAAGAGGACACCTTGAGTAAGAGAAGTGTTATGCTGATACCTGAAAGAATATTGCACACTGAAATCACAAGGATGACTAACTTCAGCTCTTTATTAGGTGTTCTATAAAGATTCATCATCCAATTTCCAGCCCCGGATAGCTGGAAACTTCTGAATCAAAATAAAGCTCCAGAGCCTACCTTAGAGCATGATGAAGGTCTGATTTGACAAAAAAAGCCCAAACACCCCACCCCGCTCAAACCTCCCCCACACAACCCCTCCCCCCAAACGTCCCCCACCCCACCCCAAAACAGCAAAAAAAAACCCCAAGTGGGCTCAGACTCACTAGCAAAACTATCAACTCCCTTCAAACTGATGAAGTCTAAGATACGTAAAGACCAAGATATTTGGGGGATACACTGTAATAGCTGTCAAAATAAGCATCTTAAAAAAAACAAACAACAAAAAAATACGTAGAAGATTTCAGAGTTTGTGGCTCACTAATCTGACACTAACAGAACGATTGTTTATCACGTCAGGGAAAACATTGCCAATGTGTGATTCATTAACATCAGACTGAAAACCGCCCACTTTTAAAGACGTGATTTGCAAGGATGAAAGCAAGAAATTTTAGCTAAGGGGCAGGGGGGTGGACGACGACATGGAAAGTCACCAGATAACTCACCCATCACACCAGAGGGTACATACTTATATTAAGCACCTACAATCAGGCTAGAAATACTGAAGGGAGACAAAAATCATTACATCCCTGTCTCTCAGCAAATTTATGGCCAAGATATAAAATGCTGAATATAACTAACACCAACAGACCCTAAACTATAACATCTAAGGGCACCAACAGAATTTCAGTACCGTGTAATGGTTGGTAGTTGTCTTGCCAACTCTATGCCGTGAAGAGAAGCGTGTCTTACCAGAAAAGCAAAACAAAGATAAACCCAAAACAGATAAAGTAACAAAGATGGCATTTCCAAGGGAAGTCATGAGCCTTTTCAGATCACCATCCTCTGTAGAATAAACATTTTCAAGCCAAGCCACAAGTCCTCTAGCTCTCCCCAGCTCTCCTGAAGACTTGTGGTGAGCAAACAGAGCACAGCCTCATACTGTTTTATCTAACTAAAATAAAAGCTTGAATCACATGGTCCATGTTTAATAAAGACTACAGATTCCTTTCAACTAATTGGAAAAAAGTGTGTGACAGCCAGCCTTCCACTGAAGGGGATTCTGGCAACACATCTCCATCATTTCCTGAATCAAAAAAAAAAAAAAAAGAAAATTGACTTTTCTTCTGTCTTTTGTCAACTTTCAAACTTTAAACACTCGTTTAGATATTCATCATTTTTCCTATTTGCAAAATGAACATGTCTATTTCACTTGAAACCTAATATGAAAAGTAAGGACAGGCACAAATTGCAAGATTATAAGTTAAGAAGCCAAACACTGGAGTATCAGAAGCAGCCATGGATCAAAAGCTGTACTAAATCTACATAACCTGTCACTTCATGGAAGGAGTTATCAAAGGTACCCATAAAAGCTGCACCAATTATTATTATGCAGCACAAAGCTGCATTATACAACTAAATATACAACTAATACTTTTTTTTTTTTTTAAATAAATCTGTGTTTAACATTTAGTTTCAGTATTTTCCTACACATGGCCAGCACCTCCTTTTCTGGCCAACGCAAGAGTAAGCTATTAAGAGAGAGCTTGGAGACCTGAAAGGGGCAGGAAATACCATATAAAAGATTATCTCCTAAATACTGGATTTACATCAAGGCAGTCAGTGATTTTTATTTTTTTAAAAATCAAACTGGCAACACCTTTTATTTTAAAGCAGAGTCAGGATCTGAGAGATATTTACAGCCAGCACAGAAAAAGGAAAGACAAACTGATGTACGCTTAAGAATAACACCTTTTTAGTGGAAAAAGCTTTTTAGATTTTTTTCCTTAATTTTTAAAGGAATTTATCTTTGAAATCTGGTCCTGATTTGCAGATCAAGTCATAGTTTGGGGTTGGTTTTTTTTTTTAGTTATTATTAATCAGTGATTGATATTATAGTAGATTGGCTATTTCAAGACTGACTTTGCTTCTGCCTCTCCTACTTTCAGTACCCAGATTTCATCGTGACTGCCCAAGGGAAACACGGTGGCCTCCCACATTTCTAGGAGGTTGGGTAGGCACATTTTTCACATTTTTGCCCTGGCAACCTTCCTGACCACGGAAGCAGCTTCCACAAAGACATGCTCCATAATGTTCCCAGGGACCCAGGCAAGGCTTACCTGCCTGTAGTTCTCCTTCCCACCCTCTTGAAGACAGACCCATTTTCAGTCACTAGGGACCCTCTTTTTTTTTTTGCCTCTTTTTTGCCTCCAAGGTGAGGTTCAGCTGCCTCACCCATGCCTTCCACAAATCTGCATGTGTCCAGTTTGCCAGTGGTGTCCAATGCAATCCTCTGCCATGGGCACCACCTCTCACCCCAAATCACCCCCTGGCAAAAGCAGATCTTGCAAATTAAGACAGAGGCAAAGAAACACCGCGTACCTCAGCCATTCCGTGTGTCCTTCATTACTGAATGGCCTGCTGTACCCAGCAGCAGATCCACATTTTCTTTTGTCTTCATTTGCTAACAACGTACCTATGCAAGTCCTTCTTTCTGCCCTATAATCCCTTGGAGTTTCAACTGCAGCTAAACTTCCCTAACGTGCCCTCTGCCTGCCTGTATCCCTCCTGGGTATCCCATACCTCCTTTCACCTTCTGTAGCCAGTCCTTTTTTCATGTTTGAGCTCCATCAGGTCTTCCACATTAAGCAGTTAAGCCAAGGTGGTGGTCTGTCATGCCTGCTTGGTCTCCTGCACATCAGGATGCATCACGTTAGCAATCTGAGGAAGCTGTCCTGGAAGATCTGCTAAACTCACCTGGGCTTATTCACCTTTCAGAGCATCCTCCCATGGGACCCTGTCTTTTGGTTCCCTGGGAAGATTTAAGTCTGTTATCCTGAATTGACATCTTTATTCTGCTACTCACAACCCTTGGGATCTTAAGCGGTAACATCTCAGGGTCATTGCAGCCAAGACCACATCTCTTCCTCAGCCAGGAATTTGCACCTCTCTGAGGCACTGGATGAGCCAACTATTTCAAAACAACACCATAATACACTCCAGAAATCTCCTAAAGTAGTTGTGTTTCACCATCTTGCCATTCTAGCAGGTATCAGGGTGTCAGACTAATTTTAAGAAGTGTGGCATATTGTTCATTAAGTGCATATATTCTAATGCTTACATCATTTTCATATCTTTTTTTAGCAGTATTCCCACTTTTTAAGCATTCTTCTTGTTGTCTTTGATACCAAAAACAGCCACAGAACTTTGCAGACACACCAGTACTATATCCAGATGGAATATGATTTGCCTATTCCTATCCAATTTTCCACTATTTATACAGTCAAGGGTAATTTGGCTGCTGAATCATACAGAAAGCTCATGATAATGCGACTTAACTCCTAAATATTTTCTAGATATTTCGCTGCTGCTTAGAATAGAATCCTGCACCATTCCTAGAAAAGCAGCTTTACATTTTCCCATAATAAAGTACACAGCTTACTTGCATACAACTTAATATGGAATACAAATGTATCCCTTATTTGTCCATCTCCAGTATTGATCGCTCCTGCCAACCCTTAGAAATTACTGTTTTAACACAAGTATTAAACAGAAGGCCCAGAGGCAAAAACAACAGAAACCTATTAGAAACCATTCGGGTCAATGACAATAATTTTCTGCCATGCCCGTTTTGAAAACCAATGTAATGGGTGACACGTTGCTCTAGTCTTTTTTTTTTTTTTTTTAATGTCAAAATACCTCACTGTATTAAGTCAATTCTCTTGCAAAGGTTTATGCATATTACACTTCATTTCTCAAAAAAACCCTGCAAGCCCACTAACAGGATACAGTGACTTATCACGATAATGGACATGATGGATTTGCCTTCACTTGATCTTTAAAAACAACAGACACTCAGCCACATATCCTGCAGGAATGGCATGCTAGTGAGGCAGATACGAAGAGGGAACAGTCTCTACCCAGCTAGGCAGACAGCCTGAAAAGCAGGTACCTAGAGCTCTGAAGAGTGACTTCAGGATACTCAGACACAAAAGGTTAAGACAACCTTGATGATGACCAAGACAAGCAAAACTGTTACTAACTGAAGATGAAGAGAAGCAAAATAAGAGAAAGCCCTGAGAAATTAGATGAACTCAGGCTGGAAACCCCACCCATGATGGTCTTGTTCACCTGATTTCCAGGTTCAATCTGGCATTAATATTTATTATGTGCACTTCTTCTGGAACTTGAGAATGGAGATGGATTTTATCTTCTTAAGCAACTACAAACATCCTACAGTATTTCTCCTCCTGCCATGGAACAGTCTTATTTATTATTTGTAATACAGCAGTGCTGAGGAATCCCACATAATCAAAAGAATAATCAGAAATCAAGACAAGTGTATAGCACAAGATGACAGTGGGGTAATTTTAATAACAGACTGACCACAGAAGTGAATTATGCAAATAAAACAGATGCTAAGGCATACAGATAAAGGAAATGAGATACAGAGAAACCTTAAGATTTATATAGACATAGCTATTGTAAAGTCAGTTATTTTCAGCATGGTTACAGAACTGTCTGAAATAGGAAGTAAAAAAAGATATTATTAATTTTAATCATCGGGGAACATTTGACTAAATTTTCAGAGAAAGCTTGTACATTAAGCAGACCCTGAAACCAGAATGTGTCTCAAACAAGCTCCAGTTTTTCAGATCAAAAAGGCAGCTACCTCTCCACCAGACACAGCAGTTTGACATAGGGTCTCAAATACTTCCTCACTTCAAGAAAAAACAGCACAGTTCTGGCATAAAACAACTCGTTCAACAAATTCTTTACTCGCTCTCGATTAAAATTTGGTCTATAGACAAAAGTCTTGTCAACGAAGAGACCTGAACATCAAAAGACTCAATTATATATAAACTATACTACAGCAGCTTCCAAACTCCCTGGTTGGGATCAGAGTGGCAGGATGCCAGGCGACACAGAACGACTTACCTCATCCCAGTAAGCTCAGAAAAGATAAACTGTAAGAATAAAGCAGGTGGGTTAGCACTGTGCATATACAGCATATTAATCACGTGCCTTTAAACCACTTACCTGTTTTACACATTTCAGAATGGGAAAGTATATAATGAGGAGGTAAACAGAGACAAAGAGGCAAAAAAATGCACAAGCAGCAGCAGAAGCTCAAAGCACAAGAAGGTCAAAGGCAGCATCAAAGCGAAACACTCACCGAGAGCAAGCAGCGTTCAGGTGTACCTGTCCATAGGGAAAGAAAGGAAGGATGAAAATACAGTGACAAACAAAACTCTGCTGCAGGCAGGAGCTGCACAGGTAAGCACGGGAGCAGGAGCCTCACTGTCTGCGGGAGAAGGTCTGGGGCTCGGCCCCCTCGGCACCTCAGGAAGGGACAGCCAGCACAGATGTAGGTGAGCCCAACAAGAATGTAAATAAGGAGCCTTCTGGCAAGGACCTGCTAACTGCTAAAAGAAAACAAACTGCTGAAGCGATACGACTCAAGGATACCAGAGTAAAATGATCATGGTAGTGGGAGATCCCAACCTCCTACTCATGGTGGATCCCCTGCGTTCGGGGAGCATGCGTAGTGAATTTAAAATGAACCGTACCTTTAAAGTGAAGCGAGAAAGCAACTAACAAATAATTAGTTAGCAGGTGTAGACTTCGGGTGGAACTAACCAACTTCACTGTAAAAATACATGTTGTGAGTAAAATTAGGTGTGCAAGTTAGGAGGAGCGACCCCCCTCGCACCCAGCGCCACAACCAACAAACCTGCCTTGTAACTCCCCTCTAGTTGCAAAGTTCGGTTCCGCACATCACTTCCAAAGCCAAAGAAAACCTCCTTAAAGGTGGAGATGGAATAAATCATGAAGATGCTCATATTACTTAATCATGATCACTGCTAGTGGATTGCCGGACAACAGCAATTTCCACCAAGCATGGTGCTCTATACGCACACGCACTGGGCTGAGCGGTCACAGCTTGGCTGGGAAGGCACTGCTGCTCCTCTACACTTCAGTCTATGCGCAGGGTGGGGGAGGGGGAAGGCAGTTGCAAACTTGCCTTACAAAAAGTGCTTAATGTCTTGTGGAAAGAAAGGAGTGTTGGAGGGCTGAGTGGGGGGAAAAAAAAAAAAATCAAGAATTTTAATTGGCAACCTAAGGAGGCCTTGGCAGAAGGTTCCTGGTCTTAATTTTGCGAACTAAAAGATTGTGAACATCCAGCATCTCAAACAAGTCTAACATCTGGAAAAAATCCCCTTCTTGTGCCCTTGACTACATGGAGCACAGTCCTCAGTGTAACACAATTACAGGTGTTCAAGACAGTGATGCCTACACACGCAGAACGAAGACAAAGAGTGACATCAGTGGTTTCTGGAGAGGAAGCTGCCGATATAATACACAAGTATCTTATGTACCACATCCTCACCTATTACTTAAATGACCTCCTTTTTCCTGATCTCTAATAGCTTGGCTTTACCACAATGTCAATCTCTGAAACACAGCTAGCAATAATTAATTCACTATCTACAATTTCCCACTAGTAAACAAAACCAGGTGGCATCTTATGCATCTAACATGTTTCAAAAGTTTCATGTTTGATGATTGCCCAGAGCAGATATTTGTGAAAACTCAAATGCCAGCTCCTTGGCTTTATACTGCTCCCTTTTTATTACAATTCAGTGTTTTCTTTATCACCACTACCAGGAGTACGACACACTGCTTTGGTTTCTTAGAAGCATCAGTTTCTCAAGGTTCAGTTTTCAAACACTGAACAACTTAGTCACTTAAAATACAGTCATTTATTGATTAAAATATAATCTTCTGATTCTGATAAAGTAACAGTATTTATACCTGCTAAAAAAATTAGGAAGAACAATATTCCCCCCCCCAAATGCCACTAACACATAGGTTATATGTAACTATGCTCCCTCCTGCTGTGTCACTTGGTGTTCGAAATCCAGGATAGGATCAAGTGTTCAAAACAGTATCCGTTCTGAAGCAAAAAAACCCTAGAACTTACCAGTTTTCTCTCTTTCTTAATTTGTTTACTAAGTTGTAACCACAACGAATGGATCTGACATCTGAGAATCCTCCAAAGAAAAAGCACAGCACGAGCAGAAGTGGCACAGTTATGTTAACACACTGCGGGTCTAATCAAAGTAGGGCTATTTGCGTGGACTAATTAAACGCCTGGCTGTAACAACAAGGAGGTAATGATGTTGGCTGCAGAGGGAAGGGGGTAGGAGGCTGGTTTGGTTTATTTTTATATCAGTCACAGCTTTCATAGAGCAACATCACGTAGAGGACCTCTGGCAAGAAGGCTGTAGCTTTGCTGGAGGGACCCTGCCGCCTGTGACAGCCAGTACAGAGCCGTGCACGAGAGATGCTCTGCTCTTACCATGCTGGGCTAATAAACGCACAATTATTTCGAAAGCCATAATCACTGCCTATTCTTGGAGGACATCTGAGCAGGCCCCGAGATGTTTGTCTTAGCTCAGGAGGCAAAAAAAAAGGACACTGAACAGAAAACCCTGATGGGACCTTCTAACATTGCATGCTTATTTTCTGAGCTCCCATCCATTAAGTTCAAGGCAACGGCAATACAGATAATGCTCTTTCAGCAACAAATTATCAGCAAGCTATAACTGAAAACACCAGGGTGAATAAGCATATGCTAGAGCGAAATATTTCAAACAAGAAAAATCACATGTGTGGCTCTAACAGGAGCCAAGTTGCGGCCTCTTTTTTACCCATCTGTGTCAAAACTAAAGGTTGGGGGGGCACGGGAGCTAAACCAAGGCTAACATGGACAAGAGAGTGCTTACCTCCTCCTCCCTTAGGTCAGCTCTCTGCCTTTCTCAAACCCGTCCCAGTGAGCAGAGCCATATTATTCTTGGAAACCCAAGTCTTCACATTTACCCCAGAACAGAAGCAATACCACAAGCTTCCAGCTTCCTTGCACAGAGGCTTAAGGAGACCCGAGTCTTTGAACTGCTTTCAGATGGCAACTGGAGTGCCACCAACAAACTGACCTCGTCTGCAGGTGGAACCAGGGACCTGCAAGGTCCAGGAACACAGAAACATTGTCTTCGGCAAGTCCAAAGGTCTGTTGAGCCTGGTCTCCCACCCATCTACAGCTGTTGCAGATGATTAGACCAGACCAGTAGGACCAGGGCAAGCTGCAGTGGTATTTTCCTCTAATACTCTTAAGAGTTGCCAATTATTTGTTCTTCAGGGACTCCCTGAGCCAGAGGCAATATCTTTAGTAGTAGTAGCTGTCTTCAAGACTTATCAGCTCTCACTGGGCGTTTTTTCCTATGAATGTGTTCAGTCACACCTCAGCTTAACTATGCACGACATGAAGGAGAGCCTTCTTTCTATTTAATTCCCATTTTACCCGATAGCCCTCGTGGCATATAAGATAATTGGTGTTTATCCTTTCTCTGTTGTCTCCATGCCGCTCAGGATTTCATCGACCTCTACTCTATCGCTCTTAAATACTTCCCCTCCCCACCCCCACCCCACCCCGAGTTCCACAGTATCATTTCCCTTCTCCCCTCCCTTATTTTTAAAAAGAAGAACTCAACGTAGGTTCAAGCTGTGAAGGCACTGCTGAATTATGCAGCAGCGTAACAGTCCCATTTTGCTCTCTATTCCCTTCATTATAATTCCTCACACTGACTTGGTCTTTTAACCAAGCATCATGCCTGTGTTTCTCTCAGTTGTCTACTACAACTTGAAAATCTTGTTCCTGAGTAGCATTAGCCAACTTGGAGATCATTGTTTTGTAGTAAAATAAGGGAACATATCACTATATCGACATTAATCATCTCACCCAGCATGGTCAAGACCACTATTCCAGCACAGAATCCTCTGGGACACCACTGATGACTTTCCTCTGTTGTGTAAATTATTTATTCTGTCTCCTAATACCTTTCAATTACTTATGCATGCAAAGGCTTCACTCTTATTCCCACAGTCTTTAAAGAGGCTTTGGTGAAGGACCTAATTTTTGGAAATCCAGGTACACTTACACGTTTGTCAAATGCTTCAAAGAAAACTACAACCTAGATGTTTTGTTGAAACATTAACCCTTTTCAAGTAGCCAGAGGAAAGGAATTCATCTGCCATAAGATGAAAATGTGTACTATGGAAACAAGAACCTCTGAATCCTTGTTCTACATAAAGAGAAAGGTGGTTTGGTTTTTTAGCAGCCAAAGAAAACAAAACCTGCTATCCCAATAAAGACAACTGTGGTCCAACACATCAGCAACACATTTCTTCCAAGACGGCTGAAAGAAGAGAACATATTAAGTGTTTGTAAAATGTCCACTTCCTAAGCCCATACTCAATTTTTTCAAACGAGGAGCGTACACACTTTCCTTCACCACGAGACTAACATATGAATGCCAGTAAAAAAAACCACCCAACCCTCCACCTTATACGTGGAAGATTCAGCTAGTGCAGCACACTGTGCTGATCATTCCAGCTTGGATCTTCAGCAGCCAAGACCAGCAGATCAACAAGTCACACACGGATGAAACAATTGCTTGGTTGCCTACGCGCTCAACCAGCCATTCTAAAACTCCTGTCCTTGTTCGCAGGACACATGTACAGACTTTTAAACTCCTTTGATTACCACTAATAACATTTGAAAATTACAACCAAAGAAAGGAATCCATGAACGTCATCCTGAAAGACCTGATAAAACTGCAAAGAGGAAGAAGTGGTTCAAATGACCAGAAGCTTGAAGGTGACCAGAAGCTCTGGGCTTGCTATGAAGATTTCCTGTGCCAAACAGCAGCTCCTCTCCTATTTAGAATCACAGAATTACAGAATCATTTAGGTTGGAAAAAAAATCTTTAAGATCATAAAGTCCAACCATTAACCCAGCACTGACAAGTCCACCACTGAACCATGTCCCATGCAAATTACATGCCCTCCCAGGCCACCAAAAACCACACAGGTCACTTCTGCAGTGGGAAACAAACCCATGCAGGAGGGTTACCAACCCCGAACAGTATTATTTTCAAAACCATTTGGCAGTTTAAGGTGCAGAAGAGGAGCTTGGAAAAAAAAATACACTCAGCACAATGACAGAAAATTAGAGACACTTTAAGCTATGAAGTTTTAGAAAGAATCAAATGCATTTCTCAGTAACAGTTTGGGAATTTCTGCCAGTAATCCAGGATAAACACTAAAGACAGAGTCCCACTCTTTTGCCTTAAGCACCAGTCCTGGAAGTGCAGCATGGTGGCCTTAACCCACACAGTATTTCAAGGGAAGAGAAGCAGAAGGCTGTAGGCTGCATTTGGTTAATATTTCGTTTTGGTCAATTTTGCTGTTCCAGTACCTTTTCAGCAAGCAATATAAGATCTAAAAAGAAGTAGCTTAGTCCCATTTCAGCTGTCTCTTATGTGGATTCCAGCACAATTTCATTTGACCTTTAGTTAAATTCCACCTCCACCAGGCAATCAATATCAGCTATTCCTACAGGACAGGTTTTACTCTACGTCCCTTTCTCTTTTTATCCGAGTGCACAGAAACAGATAACACATCCTATGAACAACAAACCATGTCACCACAGTGACACTGAAGTGCAAGCAGCTCATCAGCTTGCTACGTACAGTGAAACAAAGACTGTTATAAAACTTCCATGAGGAGATGCCCAAGACTTGCCCTTGATTTCTCACATCTTCACTGTTCAATTTGGTTCAAGGAAACCTGAAAGAACAACAATTTAAATGCCTGTTGCCAAATCAATACGACCAACAATAAGGTCATAATCACAGAGACAGTTTACCACAGAATAGTCAATATGTAGTTACAGACGCAGGCTAAAAAGGGAATCAGGAGAAAAAAAATCCTTATATCTAAAATTATGAAAGAAGTGACATGACAGCCTCTTTTATTAAATCCAAACTGAAGTTCAAATTTTTCTTGCTACAGTTAATGAGAGAGAACGAACTAGGTGAGACTTAGACGTATTTTTTTTAAAAAAATGCTCTAGTTCCAATTTCAGTTCCGATATTGACTCACTGTGGCCTAGGGAAAGTTGCATATTCTTAGTTAGAACCACTTCCAAACTGTTATTGAAGTAAAAAACCACTTCTGCCACAGCAGTGCTGCATATGGTCCTCAATGCCCTAAAAGCTATTGTTGCATAAAGACAGCGTCCAGTAAAAACCTTGCTTTGTAGTTTCTGCATCTACCTATTAAACAGAATTCATCTCACCCCCATCTAACACTCCAATATAAACATTTAGCTTCAGGAAGGAAAAACAGCTTGACTGCTGCTTTGAGGATACAAAGAAATTGTATCACTAAAATTATAAACAGAGCTAATAAAAAGCAGTCATCAGCCACAACTGCCAGTGAAAAGCTATGGTTTTAGTGGTTTTAGCTAAACTTGCTCTCATGCCAAAGCAACTCCCTCACCTATAAAGCTGCAAGACGATCTCTCCCAAAAAAAGCACTACAAGAACATCCAGGCATCTGTTTCCTCTGTGCTTGTAAAACCCCGTGTTCAGGAGGAGGCTCACTGCAGCAGGCTACAAGCACTGAAGGCGCCATTCCCCCGGCTCCATTGCCATCCATCGTAGCTCCAGCTACAGTGCCAACAGCTGCGCAACTTTTAACAGTCATTGAGCTCATTGCTTTGGAAAAGTGTTTCAGCTTTTAGCTGCTACAGTAGCTTCAAACCGCATCGCCCTGCCTCAGGCACAGACATCCCTCACAACTCCAGGGAAGATGCACTGGTCCCAAGGAGCATGTTCCTGCTAAGGAGTGAAGCCCAATGTTTCCTGTCACGGCTATGCCCCCTGCGAATGGCACAACCTGCCTTACAGCAAGATGAATACACCAGAGAGAAGACAGGAGGAAAAAAAAGAAAAAAAAAAAAAAAAGAAGAAGAGTACAACAAAAGGTGAGTGACCACTTGTGTCTTCCTAGAGGTAGGGAAAAGCAAAGACCTGGAAAGGGGAATGGGAGCAAGAACCAACACCGGAAGAAACAGGAGTGTCTTGCAAAAAGCCTACACCACATCAAAACCAGTCACGAGCTCAAGGAGTCAGAAGTCAGAGCTAAAGAAAGAAACACCTCCTGCCCAGGTCTGCAATGGAGCCAAGGCTCAGTGCAGGATCCAGCTCACAGATGCAAACACCCACATGGAGCTGGGGCTCTCATCTCCCGTGGCAGTCAGTGTGCCCAGTCAACAGAGCCCAGAGGGAGACACTGACCCAGCAGCGGTGCCCACTTCAGCAGGAGCTGTATCCTTCTCTAGGCTCTGCTGACCACATCTCCGCTTGGCTGGAAGGGGAGATCAGGCACCCAGTTCACACGGAACCATCTGAATTGAGCTGTCTTAACCCACAAGCTGAACCCACATCTCACCTCAGAGCTGCTGGAGAAAAGGCAAATCTTATTTATAAAAAAGGAATAAAGGCCCTTCCCACTGATTTTAGAATTTTTAGAGCAGCACACAATCGATCTCTGGAGGTGAATCAGGCAAAGGTTGTGGAGAAAAAGGAAGAATTAGGTAAATGTATATCCAAGGCCCAGACAGAGGGGGACCAAATTAAGGCTGCATAAACACCCCCAGCTCTGCCAGTTCCCAGCTTTTGAGTACTTGACTTCACAAACTGATGGGTCACAAGGAGGCACCGAGTCCCAGAGCGCATTAGCTGCAACACATTGCAGAAAGGCACATTTCAAAAGCAAACAGCCTCGGCTCTGCCTAGCACAGCGTTCACAAGGAACAACAGTCACAAGGAACCCAGTACTTGCCATCCTGCCACAAAAGTATGAAAATTAAACCTGCCTTTTTTTTTTTTTGCATCCCTACTACACCCACCATGTTACTAGAAAATGACTTTTCTTTCAGATTAATTTAGCACTGTTGAAAGGCAGTGGATCTCCATTTACAATATCAATGAGGCAAGCACAGCACAGCTGAGGGAATTATAAACCGCATCTCACTATTTTACCAGCCCATTTTAATTCGGGCTGGAAAGCAATCTCTGCTGAAAGAAGGAAAAAATGTAGCGCAGGCACTGTGTTAGCTCTCCAGGGCATGGCAGTATCAGCCTAGGATCACCTGCATCCTTATGGAGCTCATAGCAATCACTAATGTTTGATCTTCTGCCCACTGCCACGGGAAAATCACAATACAACAGCAACTAAAGGCAGCGCTTCTGTAATACACAGGATGGTGTAATATTTTGTGTCAGGGAAGAAATTAATCCAGAGAGCTTATTTAGTACAGGCCATGCTGTCTCTTCGTGACATTACCTTTAGATCACCAGCACAGTTTGAACTAGAACCGTGTAATCATCAGGCCAGGTTCATATTCATACAGGTGACCAAGCCATGAATCAAACTCCACCTCCAGTCACCAGTCCCAGCTGACCACTCAGACCCCATCCTAGCATTAACATTTTAGTGCAGGTCACCGGAGAACTTGTTATGCTTGCCAAATTACACATGCACAGCAGTGAAGCAGCAAAAATGAGAAAAGTATTCCCTTTGGCAGGTGTTCAGCAGTAATTTGCTGAAAATGTACAAAAAAGGCACTGAAATTCATTATTTAGCTTTGACAATGTCATGACCGCTAGGGCCATCATCCTTTCCACCAGCGTAGGATAAAATACGGATCAATAGCATTTACAAATATTGCTAAATTTGATGTAGCTCATATTTCTGTTGCGAATAAACACAAAGGTTGAAAGGTTCCACCCTTAAACCTTTGACAAAGATATATTTGGTTCCAGCAACCACCTTAGAAAACCTAAAGTCAGGTACTACCAGATGTGCTGTTGCGCATGCAGAGAAGTATCTGGTGGCTGTGGCTTCCTCATTGCTACTTTCCTTCCCCTAGTCTACATTCAGTCACAAACCTGAGTAATTTACATGCAGGAGAAAATGCTGTGGAAATACTGAACAGGGCAGATAGCTGGATAGGCAATCACTTTCCATAGCTGCAGGATGAAAAAGGATGAACAGCTACCCATAACAAGATTTGGATCTGATGAAATGACTTGCGCTTACATATCTCCTGAACAACACACATTTCAGCAGCTAGAAGTTGGGTCTTGGCAGTAGAAAATAAGCAATGCAAAACCAACAGCATGCCAGAAAAGGCCAGCCAGCTTTGGGGTAAATCTCCTCAAATTCTGCCAGCTGGAAAGACATTATCCATACCAAAAGCGTTTAGGGGTACAAACCCTGCACCAAACAGTTTTCAATGACAAACATGGCTCCTGCGCCATGGAAGAATCATAGAATCATCATCACATCCGAAGCTGGAAACAAAGAAAACCTGCCTGCTTCTCCAGAACATTACAAACTAGTCTACAAATCTCCGGGAACAAAAGGAAATTTACAACAGAGGTTCAGCCTACATTATCTGGCACTAAAACAATGGCCAGTTATCTCCTGCCTGGCACAGAAAAATCACTGCCCAGTCAGATGTCCCGAGGGATTTGACAGACAAGCTCCGATGGATACAGCCACAGCAATTTGTAATGTTGCTGCCTCCTGCTATTCACTTCCTTCCCTGCCAGAAGCTGCTGCCTGCACAGGAGGGGATGCAGAACCAGTAAGTACCTCCACACCTCAGTTGCCCAAATTACTCCTAGAATAGGAGTTTCAGCCAGCAATTACTGCGGTTTGTGCTGGAGCTGCTAGAGCTGCAAGAGCCTACCTGTCACAGTACCTACTCATTATGGCAAGTCAAGAGGTGAGATCTGACTATCAAATTCTGGAGATTTGTAGCGGGGCAATTTAACACGCTGGGCTTCCTGCAGCCAAAGAAGTAGCATGTCTTCTTAAATCGCTATCCGTTCCAGATTACATTAATTTGTCAGAGGGTGAACTCTGGCAGCTGAAGGGTGGACAACTATGTTTAGCTGCCTGTTTTGGAAGTGGTAACCTCAAGCAGAGGGTCAAGGTAGATAAAGGGAGAACAGTAACCTCTTAAATCGCCCTGGCATGAATCACTGGAGCCAGTGAGTCAAAGCGCTCTGTTATTTTTGCTAGAGTCACAATTAGGACTCAGAAAGCACAATTAAGATATATTAGTGTAACAAGCAACCATATGTCAATTGAGCCATCTGAATTGTAGGAGAACATCTTTTTTGCCTATACTAACCACATGGTAAAGCATGTGTGCTTAAACCTCTTTCCTTGAGAGTCAGCGTACACTAGAATTTCTCACAAGCCGGGCCAGCAAAACACAGATCCAAAGCCAGCTGCATCAGCACAGGCACAACATGCTCCCTTGTTACCCCACATCATTTCATTGCAGGTCTGTGCCCTGAAAGTCAAGCAGCCAGGCTAAATCCTGGTAAAATCACAGCCCTGGCAGCAGCAAGACTAGACCTACCTGCAGAAACCCACATCTTCTAACAAAACTCCCAAAGCCTTGTTTGGGACGTTTAAAACAGACTTCAATTTTGACAACGGAGTGCAATGCTCTGAAAGCAGGTTTATCCCCCACTACTGAAAAGCAAAATTATGAGTTGCTTAGTCGTCCACCTTCATGATCACTCAATTTCTTGTGGAGAAATTGCAGCTTCTATTAGAAGAATTACTAATAGATGAGACCTAATGTTGGTATTTGAGAAAAGAATGTAGCAATCTTTCCAATAAACCCACTCTCTGGTAACCACACAGAAACATCTTGGATGGGTTGCTCTGATCCAGTGTGCTCAAGAAGAGTGATTTCCAGCTGGGTTTCAAAAGGCATCAGGAGCTTCACTTACCAAATCAACTGCTGCTGAAACTGCCAGTGCTCAGGGTTTTTCTCCCTTCCTCAGATGAGCTAAAAGGTCTTAAGCTGGAAACACAACAATCCAGCCCTAAGCAGCGGTTACTTAAAACCCACATTTTCTCTTTCAGCAAAGGCTCTAAAGTAGCTGCTCACTGCTTACCAAAAGATCAATACGGCTTTTGGGATACCTAAAGGAAATTTCCTCGCACATAATGAAGATGTTGGTAGCAGCGGGAAGCATTGCTGCCTGCTCACCAGCTCAGCAGAAACAGCTAATGGTGGAAACACAAAAGGACACTCGGCAAAAGCAATCAATGACAAGCCTAAGAAAAAGGCAGTCTCACAGTGTTGTCTGGTGTTGGGAACTGAAATTTCTCCACAAGGAATCAAACGCAACTGACAGCACTCACTTCTGCAAGTTCTGGGCTTCGACGAATGATGGAAGTGGAAAATGAGCCTTTTAAGAGACTACTTACTGAAGAGTGGATGTAAAGCCGAAACAGCCTTGGATTACAGACCTATTATGGAAATAGTTATTATGTCTGCTGTGTACCTGAATATTGTCACATAAATATCAGGTACACAAGACACTTGAGTTGCAGAACATGAGGTTCCAGCAATTTTATCCCCTTCTTGCTTTGCCATTAACAGTGTGATTTACAACCAGATTGAACATCAGGCAAAGTACGATACCGTTAAAATTATTTTTAAAAAATAATTTCTGTGCATTTTTAAATACATGAAGAGAAGCCTTGATATAGGCTTCATGTTCCAGTCCAAGGAGCTGCAGGGGTGCACAGCCCAGGGGGACCTTTCTGACACCCACCTTTCTCAAGACAGGCGAGTTCTCCTTTGTCCTTATTCACTGATTAAAAGTCAGATCCTGGCTCAGAGAAGAGGTACTCAGCCCTTGGAGTTAAGTGGTGAGTCATGGTGGCAGTTAAATATGCTCAGCACCTCTAATGACTCATGGGTCAGGTGAGAGGAGCAAACTGATGGGGAGCAGCAATTCTCATTTGCATGTGTATTCTACACCTTCTTGGTTCATTGTCCTCAGGGAAGAGCAAAGGTAGCTGCAATCAAGTCAACACTTCGGCTTGATGGGAACAACTCCCAGAGAAAAATGTATTTCTCTAGTGTACAAAACCAAAAATCTGTCTTACAGTGATTCTTTAACAGTAATTACAAAACTCCTCCTGAAGAAGGGGCAGTTATCACCAAGTCCACAGTCTTGCTCGACAGGCAATCAGAAGCATGCTGAAATCTCCTAAGTGGCATTCTCAGTAGATAAAAATTAAAACTTCTCAGTCTTGTTGCACAAACTCTACAAAACAAAGATGCCCCCTGGCTCTGCAATTCTTTACTCATTCCTTGGCCAGCTTATTTCTCAAGCATAGCAAAGCACCTCAAGCAAAAACTTCTGTCTGAATAGGCTAAAAAGTGTTTATTACCTCAATAGGGAGGTGCTACAGAAGTATTAAACACCAGCAACACTTTCTCAGGGAAGGTATGTCCTTCCTCCACTCGCAACAGAGTCACTATGAAACCCTAGCAGTTTCTCTGTTTATCTTTTGGGAAAAAAAAATAAAAAAAAAAAAATCACACTCTTGGTTGGTGAGTTGACACAGGTAAACACATTCACTTCCATAAGCACGTCCCATTCAGGCATTTTGTAAAAACCAAAATCTTAACTTGCTTCAGGTCCACTCATGCAAAAAGAACGTCTGCTCTATAAATTGAGTTCTTCAAATCCCCCAAGCTGGCTGTCCTGTTTATCCAGAAAAAGTTTAAAGCAGCAGCCTAGCTTAGATGCTCTGAGCCATCCCATGAAGATCCTACTCCTTCCACTGACTATAAAGCCAGTTTCAGACCGATTTATTTGAAGTGGCTGGCTAGAGCAGTGCCCCACTTCTGCAAGACAGATCACTCCCAGTCCCACATCATTGCCCTCTTAGAGGCACTGCTGGGTTTGCAACTTCGTGATTTACCATGAGGCTGGATTTACCATAAAACTTTATCTCCCAGAAAGCCAGAAGCTAACTCAGAATATCAGATGGAGTCCATGGGCCAGCACAGTTTGAGGACTTACTCCTTTAGTCAGCCTTGCAGTGCCGGTTGCTGGTGAGGAACAGTAGAGAACTCCACGGCAGGCTCCGGTTGTACCGTACTGGTTGAAATGGCTCACTCACTTCCTTTTTATCAGGTTAAATAGGACCAGCAGTTGCAGCACGCTGATCAAGACAAAGTCTTATATGAAGGAAATTCAAAATTACATCAAGAGGAGGATGTCAGACTGATGACGCTGCAGTGTTGCACATTTCAGACCATATAGGTCAGCGCGTCGCTATCACTGGAAAGGCAGCACTGGCCATAGAAGCCCAGCTCAAGTTTAGGATGAAGTAAAGAAATGACTGGACAAAGGGGGAAAAAAACCGTGTTCGTAGTTAGGTGGACTGTAGCCTCTACAGATAGATGCTCCACTGGCTTAAACAAAGGTCATGCTCAGAAGGCCTTTTAAAAAAGCATGCTGGCTGAAGGTCTTTTTCCCTGTTAGGGAATTCACTGTACAAAATCCAAAGTTAAGTAATGATGTGCACAAAGAAGAAAAATTTCAGTGCTACCATAATACCATTCAAAGTAAGGGTGAGAGAGACCAAATCCCAGGTTACTGCTGCATGCTGTGTCCACAATATAAAACAAGTAAAATACAGTTAGTATTCCCCATGTAGCGTGGCCTCTTGTTGATGGAAGTAGTGAGGGAGAAGGGCTGAATTCTCATGTACAAAGATAAATACATTCAACCTTGAATGTTGATTTCAAGTGTCATTGCCCATCTCAAAACAGTACTGCAGTGACACAGTACAACAGCTAAACGCAAGACGCAAAAAAAGTAAAAGGTCTGATTCATCTTGAACCAAATTTTCTCACCTCTAGAATATTTAGGAAGTGCAACTTAAGTAACTCCCACATACCTCCATTTACTAAGCATTTAACATGAAATTTATGTTAAAAATATAAACCTTTATTTATCTGCTGGGAAAAAACCCCACCACACTGTTAGCGCAGGTTTTCTCACATTGCTTGATCTGCATGCTTGCAAGGCAGTACACTGACTTCAGAGTCACTTTGGTTTTGCACGCACTTCAAATTACTTGGTCACACGGCCTGTGTCATAAATAGTTTCCTCATCTGCAGAGCAAAGGACAGGCTACTCAAAAAACAATTTTAGGTCCAATAAAATTAGCTAGACACTGCAGCAGAAAAAAATAAGGAAAAACCACATCCCGAACCACCTGATGTATGTTATAAGCACAGCACTAATTTGAATAGATAGCTCGTTATGGAAGAAAGGTTTGCAGGCTGTGTCCTTCAGTGCTCACAATCAGGGCACTAGAGCAAAAGAAAAGCAATTCTTTTCTCAGCTTCTTCATTATTTTATCCTGATAAAATCCACTTGAGAAGAGCAGCATAGCACTTTTTGTGTGGCTTTGAACGACAAGAAAAAAAAATTAAAAACCCAAAGAAAACCAGCAGAAGTGTTTGCTGCCCTCCAGAGGAAACCTAAATGAAACGACAGCTTTAAAATACGAAGGTAGACATGAAGCTAGGCAAGGATTAGTCCTAATCAGTTTTAAAACCACTCTTTAGTAGCTAATGGCATCAAGGAAAATCCGCTGCACTCAATGATGACAAGGCAGCAAACTACAACTGTCAGTACAGATGCTCACCTAGTTTTAACAGCCCCAAAACATCAAATCCCTCCTTTTTCTTCTTAGTTTTATACCACAGAATGCACGGAAAAGTTACGTTTTAATGACCCGAAGCAGACGTAAATAAATAAACCACAGATTTTCAGTTCATCAATTGTAAAAGGAGAAGAGCATCTCCCTGTCACACTGAAATACTGCAAGGGTAACTGCATTTGAGACGGCAAGGGGCTTGGAGCTCCAGAGCACTGACGCTCTTGGGGGTGAGTCATCCCTTATGGGAGCTGACGTCTGGCCTCCCTTGAAGGCAGGATCAGTTCCCCTTCCCAGCTGAAGGAAATAAATCCCATGGCAATGCAATTTGTCACAACTCCAAATCAAGGTGATGAGGCATGAAAGGTAGAAGTCCAGATGGAATGCCAAGAAATTAGAAGAAGCTTAGCATTTCCTAAATGAGAAAAATAGATAAACCACGGCCTGATCTGCTGGTGCTACGCAGTACACAGAGCAATGCTGCAAGCAGAGCTATAAATATTCCATGCCTAAATAAATATTGGGATAAACAGTGCCTTTCAAAAAGAAAAAGGTTTTGTCTTCAGTATTTTCTGTTGTTACGCCAGTTAAAGAACACTTTTAAACAATTATATCAAGGAAAACCAAGATGCTTACCTGACAGCCTCTGCTACATTATTGGAAGTGTGACCTGATAAAGCATCGTGAAGGTTTCTGATGAAGTAATCTCTGTAGTCTTCGGGCAGGGCCATGAACGTTCCGCCCATCACAATAAATTCTACTTTATCCACGCTGTGGCCTAGCTGTTTCAGCTGTAAAATTAAAAGTACCAGGAAAAAATTACCAGACAGGGACTTACTTAAAAGACTTCTCTGAAAACCCCGATTCTTATACTGCATTTCCTTCTGTAGTTGTCATATCTTAATGTCAAATCGTTAATACTTTTGTACAGATTTCTTATAACCTCACCTCCAAAAACCCTCAAAAGTTATTTTTCTACAGCAAGAATCCAGGACTGATATTGAGTCCAATGTAACAGGTTTTCTTGACAAAACAAAATTATTTAGCCTAGCATTGTGCTGATGGGGTTGCACTGGTTCCAGTTTGAAGCTAGCTTAGGCTTAGATACGGCCAGTAGGAAAAGTTTCCTCACATCCACTTCAATCCATGTGGAACTAATTTTCCTTACAAATCTGCAGGAGAAAAGCACTACACTGAATCCATGCAGCATTTTCCAATGGATTTGGAAATAAAGAGGAAACCAGTTGAAGGAGAACACGACTGAGAAACCCTCCAGCTCTTCTAACTCTCCAGCAAAGACTCCCAAAAAATCATTTTGGTAGGAAAGCCACTATTAGAGTACTACATCCTCCATGAAAGTAATTATCAAGAACTAGCAACTGCCACCGAAGTTCACTAAAATTTTGTTGTAATAGGATCTCCTATTAGTAACCAGGTATTCTTCAGAACAGATAAGAGGTTCAAAACTCATCATTTACCAAATAGAAATGGCAGACGATTAAAAGAGTCTAAAAATATTATCTTTCTACGGGGATCAAGTCAGTTTAATGTAGAATTATAGAATCACAAAAAAGCTGAAGTTGGAAGGGACCTCTGGAGATCACCTAATCTGATCTCTCTTCTCAACACAGCATCAGCTACAGCAGCTTGGTCAGTGCTGTGTCTGAACAGGCTTTGAGTGTCTCAAAAGATGGAGACTGCACAACCTGTCCGGGCAGCCCGGTCTAGTGCTCTGTCACCCTCGCAGTTAAAAACTTATTTCCTGATGTTCAGATGGAATTTCTCCTGTTCCAATTCGTGCACATTGCATCATGCCCTGTCCAGTCACTGGGCACCACTCAGAAGAAGGTTGTCTCCACCTTCTTTACCAACGTGTACGAACACCTGGTGGTAGGCTGCAACACTCCGCCGAGCCTTCTCATCCCCAGCCTTGACAGCCTCACCTCTCTCAGCGCCTCTTCAGACACTCTAGTCCCTTCATCATCTTAGTGGCCTTTTACTAGACTTGCTCCAGTACGCACATGTCTGTCTGTCTGTCTTCTGTGGAGCCCAGAACTTGACACAGCTCCCCAGGTGGAGTCCCAGCAGTGCTGAGGCCAGAGGAAGAATCGCATACCTTGATGTGTTGGCAACACTCCTAATGCAGCACAGGAGGCTGCTGGTCTTTGTCTCAAGGGCACAATGCTGCTCATAGTCAGCCTGGGGTCCACCAGTACCCCCAGGTCCTTTTCTGTCAAGCTGCTTTCCAGCTGGTTGGCCCCCAGCACGTACTGGTGCCTGGGGTTATTCCCCCCCAGAGGCAGGACTTGGCATTTCCCTTTGTTCAACTTCCAAGACATTCCTGCCAGCTCATTTCTCCAGCCTGTCCAGGTGTCTCTGAATGGCAGCAGCATCCTCTGGTCTATCATCCACTCCTCCCAATTCTGTCTCATCTACAAACTTGCTGACGGTGTGCTCTGTCCCAACGTTCAGGTCATTAACACAGAGGTTAAACACTATTGGCCCCAATATTGACACTGGGTACTAGAGACTGGCCTCCAGCTGGACTTAGTGCTGCTGACCACAACCCTTTCAGCCCACCAGTTCAGGCAACCAAGAGGCAATTCTAGCATCACAGAATAGTTAGGGTTGGAAGGGACCCCTGGAGCCCACCCTGCTCAAGCAGGCTCTCCTACAGCAGCTGCACAGGATCACATCCAGGCAGGCTCTGGACGTCCCCAGAGGAGACTGCACAGCCTCTCTGGGCAGCCTGTCCCCGTGCTCCGGCACCCTCAAGGGAAAGAAGTTTTTCCTGCTCTCCCCACGGAGCTCCCTGTGCTGCAGTTTGTGCCCGTTGCCCCTTGTCCTGTCGCTGGGCACCGCTGACAAGAGCCCGGCCCCGGCCCCCTGACACTGGCCCTTAAGGTACCTGTGTGCATCGCTCAGGTCCCCTCTCAGCCTTCTCCTGCCCAGGCTGAACAGCCCCAGCTCCCGCAGCCTTTCCTCACCAGGAAGATGCTCCAGCCCCTCATCAGCTTGGTCACCTCCGCTGGCCCCTCCCCAGCAGCTCCCAGTCTCTCTGGAACTGGAGAGCCCAGCACTGGGCACAGCACTGCAAATGCGGCCCCACCAGGGCAGAGCAGAGGGGGAGGACATCCTCCCTCGACCTGCTGGCCACGCTCCTCCTCATGCACCCCAGGATCCCACCGGCCCCTTGGCCACGAGGGCACACGCTGCCGGCACATGGGCAGCCTGCTGCCCCCCAGCACTGCCAGGCCCTTCCCCGCAGAGCTGCCCCCCAGCAGCTCAGCCCCAGCCTGTGCTGGTGCGGGGGCTGTTCCTCCCTTGGTGCAGGACCCTGCACTTGCCTTGGCTGGACTGCATTAGGTTCTTCGGCCCAGCTCCCGACCCTGCCCAGGTCTCGCTGCACGGCAGCACAGCCTTCTGGGGTACCAGCCACTCCCCCTAGCTTTGTATCATCATCATCATCATCTCATTATTTTCATCACAATCACAATGCATTCCCCTTTTACTGTAAAAATTTACCTGTTCCACTCTGTGTCTTGTCTGGAGATAGGGGTCATATCTAGCCCGAATAGCCCTCATAGATGTTGGCTAAAAAGCACAAGGAGATTAATTTTGTAAACTCTTTTTAAAAAGCACAGTGAAAAAGAACAAAAGACAACTTTCAGCACTGAAACATGTTCTGAAGTCTTCAAATCCTAAGTGACCCTAAAGTCTTCAAACTCACAAGCAAAAAGTCCATCCATCTGTAAATATGAATTTGGCTCCTTACATTTTTAAAAATTATAACAAACCCCCATTTTTGCCAGAGATGGTAACATGACATAAAAAGAATGAGAATTTTCCGAATTTTCAGTGCAGTGCAAGAGGATAGATAAAGAATCTTTATAGCGAGTCACAAAAAATATTGCAAAAATCACAATGTTTTTCAAAATACTTTTTCTGTCCCATGCATTTTAGTTTCTCTTCACTGTTATCCAACCAGTGTACTCTAGAGCTCAGTCTAAACTTCAATGATTCTTTAAGCTAAACATATTCTGTCAATTGAAATCCCTAACAAGTCTTTATGTTACTAGCTTATGTAAGCCTATTAATAACACTCTACAATGAGGTTTTCAAGTATTTTGTGTATCCTGGATTCGTTTGGTATTTCATATCTATTATATTAAAAGCTCTAAAGGATGAGGACTCTTAATCATGCAGAACTCCCACATGCCGTTAGTACTACACAAGTGAATCCATCCTATCCAAACCAACATGAATTACAAAGCAGTTACATATACACAGGATTTTCCTACTTTGCACTAACAGGATAAGCTCCAAGTCATTGAGAAGTAGGTAACAACAGACAAAATCCATTGTAAAAGGATGCTGCATCACTGGTTAGCAACTTAATCCAGTTTGTATTTTACCTCATTTTGTGACTTTATATGGGTACTACAGCTATGAGTTGTTTTCTTAAAGCCAGTCACAATAATTTAGTCACATGCTGTTAAGCTTTCTCCAGACAATAGGAGAGCACTATTTTGGAAATAGATACATTCAGTGAGGTATCACTGCAGACAGAGACATAAAAAGGCATGAAGATAATTTCAGAGCCACTAACAGCTAAATAATGGGCTTTCTTCCAGAGCCTGACCTGTGTTAATCCGCAGGGTCCTGTAGGTTGGAGAGGACTGAAAGCAGGTCCAGTTAGGACAGGATGCTTAGGGCTGTGTCCAGTCAGTGTTTGACTATCATTAGAGATCTGAAAAACCTCTCTAGATACCTACTGAAGTGCTTGACAACTTTCATGCTCAAACGTTCTTTTCCTTTTATTACAACACAGTTTTCCACATTCTAACTCACGTTTGTTGCCTTTCATCTTTTCACTGGGAAGTTCTGAGAAGGAGCGAGGCTCTGCCTTCTCCGTACCTTTCCCTTAAACCCACGTTGAGCCACCAGTAAAACTATGTTTCTGCTGGACTCTTTAGTTAGGGAAATTTTGACACAGATTGGTAACTCCTGTAGGAATCACAGCTAGCATTCATTTCAAGAAACTGCAGGCAGCAGCGTCCCATGGGAGACAGCAGTATCACCTTCAACTGCTCTTACTCCCTCACTGGTTTCCACAGCTGGACATTCAGATTAACAGCTGCTCCCACACCAGCAGGTCATGGAGTACAGCCATGACGCTGCACTTGCCCTGCTCAGCATCACAGGCTGCTCACTCCTGCTCTACAGTGTATCACATGCGTAACAGTATCAACAGCAGCAAGGTGAAGAGAAAGAAACTGCTGTGACAACTGAGAAGAATTTCCAGTGATATAATCGAGCTGCTTTAGATCTCGAAGTTTATGAAGTCTGCTTTTGCTCTTTATTCTCGCAATGTGAGTGAATTTGTAGAAATAAAGAGCAGCCTAACCCAAGTTTATAGAGAACGTAAGCAATGCATTATGGCAAACCAAAGTAATACCTCATATCCAGTGTAAGACTGTGTTGAATATTCAAAATCAGAATCAGGTCCACCTGGGCAGTATCTGCAAATATAAAAAGACAGAAGACAGCAAACTCATACAATTGCAACAGCTTAATTTGCCTGAGGCACAAGTACACAGGAGGGTGCAGGCTGAGCAGACACTACTCTAACTACCCCCACTACTCATCAGAAACACGGGGGAATAAAAATCCATGACAGTCTGACCGCAGCAACGTGCCAGCTGCTCTCCTGGCATTTGTGAGTTCTCACACAGGTAAAACCAAATCTACCTGAGGAAGGCCTCATTAGCTCAAGCGCTATGGTACCTTAACGCTGCAATACAGCCTCTAGAGTAAAGCTAGCTCACTACTCAGGACAGAGCACGGGATGGATGGATGAATTCCTGTGTTTCTGCATCACCGGATGTAAATATAGGTACAGCCCCAAACACACAGGCTGGAGAGAGTGATACTGTGATAGGCAGTAACATTGACAGGTACTTAGCCTATGCACGTTTACAAATGCTAAATATACAGTGCAAAACAGTCGTTTCATTTAATTTTAATGAGACTGAGATGTCAAAAACCCAGTTCAGACCTGCCAAATGACTACATCCACATGAAACAACCTGGTAAGGCCTCCTAGTTGTAAAACATACTGTGAAGGTATTTCTGGAATGTGCCATTATTTCAGGGAGCTGCCATACAGTTCTGGAGTAATAGTTACCCACAGATTATTAGGTTTTAAAAAGTAATTTTACAGTCATAAACAACTCAAATATTTTCCACTATTCTATCAAGAACATAGTCTCATTTAATGTAAAATATGATTTTGTTTGGCATGGAAAGACATAAAATAGAAATATCCTCCGGTTACACAGTCTACATTTCTTTCCCAGAAATTCAAAGAATTTAAATATCTTTATGGTGAGAAAGCTCATTTACATTTGTTTTCTGAACTTAGAAACGCTATTTAATGAATACAGCATTCTAAGACTACTTCAAAAGAATACAGCCCGTCTACCCTTGATACCTGTACAGCAGTTTGGTGTTAAACTACAGTTTCTACACCTAGAGGCTTGTTTGAAACACTTATTCTTTGATGCAGCAAGACAGACTTGTGGCTACCACAGCATGACTGTGAGCCAAGAGAGGAACGATACGTGGCCGACAGTAATTAAAAGGTATATAAATGTATTTTTTTAAGGGTCCTTAGCTTTCTTTTGAGGGCTGTAGGATTAACAACCATTCTACATCCATTCTGTGCTCAAAGATGACGTGAGACAGGCGGGTTGACAACCCCTTCTAGTTTAGCTGCAGGCACTGAGCACCTCCAACGGAAAAGGTAATAGAGCAGTCAGCACATTTTACTTATGGTGCAGACCTCAAACGCACAGGCACCAAGATACTGCCATCTCTATCAAACCAGACACATGCGGTTCACAGTATAATTGATTGGTTTCCTCACTGTCCGCCCTGCAAACTCAACCCAAGTCATCTGTCACGATTATAAAATTAATTACCAAATTACCATGGCCAAATTAATTTGCTAGCAAAAGTTGTGCAATCCAATTGAAGACAATTCATATATGTAATTACCTGGAACATCTCAAACAGAATAGCTGCTCATGCAAAAACAAGAACAGAGCCAGTTCACTCTGTGTTAGGCAGCTGGTAGTGAAAAACACTGATGTTTTGGGAGTGACAAAGCGGGAAAGAAGAACATTGAAATAGATGAACAGATACGGTTAGGAAAAAACCCAAACAGATGAGATTTCAGGTGCACACACTCCTAAGTCAAACAGAGGTAACGTACCTCAAGGTAAACCCAGCTTGGGTATCTCAATTCAAATAAAACTCAGAAACTATTCCCTTATCACCACAAGCTCTTGGCAGCTGGAGGCCTTTCCTTCCATCTGGCTTTCATTTCATTCCAGAGTCACACTGTCACACCAAGCAAGTTTTGGCAGACAACACCTGCATCTCCTCAGGTAGGTCTCAGTTCAGCAGTCTGCAAACTTTTCAGACCGAGTGAGCCTTGTTTCTTCACTGTAACAGTTGTCTCCAATCTGCTCATGTACCCAGCCTTGCGCATGACACACCTAGGCACCCTAACACAGTAATGCACCTTACATTTGATCATTAATATAGTCTCCCAGTTACTATATTCACAAAATTATCTACTCAGGTAAGCAGGGTTTGGCCCATGAAAGAAAAAGGTTCCCTCCTTGACGAAAAACTGAAAACAGACTTTTTACTGTAACGTGCAGGTATCAGCAATCTGTGACTGCGCTTGCGTGGAAAGGAAGCCTGTCCCCAATACAATACTACTGCAATACTAGATTTATACAGAAATACACGAGGTCAGCTAAGCTGTCGTACTTACACACATATGTTGCCTGTAAAGTTAATGTGTGGGCACCTGTGTGGTTTGCACATCACAGCCACAACAGCGATCTGCAAGAAGTAAAGTTACAGAAGAGAGAAGTTATTGTAATTGCTTCTGAAGTTACTAAAACAAAGCGCATCCTGAAAGGCTATATACACATACATGTGAGATTCTATTTAAAGATGTTTTCTGCTCAGTCTTTCACCTAGAATATCTGTGCATTAGCTCTTGAAGAAGATAAATATATCAAGAAATAGGAATCCCATTATTTAATATTTTCACAATTCAGAATAAACTGGCAGTCTGTTACAAAGAACTGGAAGATGAAACAGGGGAGAGATGAAGAGAAACAAAGAAATATAAACCAAAGATAATAAAAATAGCTTCCTCCCTCCACCTAAGCCAAGAGTTTTTTACTCAGCTGACCTCACAACTGCTTCCCATACACTTAATGCAAGTGTAACACAAGATGCTCTCCTCCTTTGTGGAAGGGCCCAGTGGGAAGAAGAGACAGACACATTAAGATTTTCTAGTGTCCACTAACAGTTGGACTTTACAGGCTCAGAGGTCTTTGCCAACCTAAATGATTCTATAATTCTAATTTGGGGCACCCAACTCAGAACACCTAATTTCCAGTTTTCAGTAATCCTGGTTGGAGTAAGAGTTTAATGAACTATTCTATAGCCAGAACGAAGAAATTAAAGAAACTAAGCTTTTTTTTTTGGTTTTGGGTGGTGTGGGTGGATGTTTGTGCTTTTGTTTGGGGGGGTTTTGCCACAGGTTTTGGGTGTTTTGTTTCATTTTTTAAGTTATAAGAATAACTTCCTAGATTTTTGTTTCTGTTTTTTTTGTGTTCATTTGTTTTTCGGTGTTTTTGTTAACCTGGCTTTAGGCATGCTATACATAGAGTAGGGAAGCTTAAAACCACACAACTGAATGTCAGCTGTACCTCTATTACCCCTTTCAGCCTGAACTACCTTTCAAAAGAACAAGTTAAATACTAACATTTTACCTTTGTTCACTAAGAGGACCTGCAGATTAAGCTGTACTGTTTCTACAGCAACTAAAAAGCAAGACATGCTGCTCACAAACAAAATCTCCACACCTCCTCTTTCTCTTCTCCCACGTTTTGAAAGCAATAGCCCTGTGGGCACATCACCACGGAAAAGACAACCTGGAAGGTGGCAATGCAACCAGGGCACCTATATTAAACCTCTGGACATTCAATATCCTGCTCTTTGAAAACTATTAAATACAACTTATTGATGAGAGCAGAAGAGAATGGTGACGGATGCACGTGCTTACCCCGCTAGCAGTCCTTATAGGCTTGGCCTTCAGCTTTGGTACCAGCACCTTGCGGTACTGCGGTGGAACAGCAGCGATGATGTCAACCAAACGTGGCTGTGCCGAAAGTCCGTACTTCGCCGACGTCTTGGTTTTCAGCCTGAAAGCAGAAATACCTCAAATTAACAACTCCATTCTGACCTGCATACCCATAACCCACAGCAGTCCTACTGTACTGCTGTTCAGTTACAGGGACATCTAGGTAGGTTCTCCCAATCTGCCTTTCCAGGCAACTTATTTAAAAAGCATACAGTAATTCCTTGCAACGCCTGCATTAAGATACCAAAAAATAAATTCCAAATAAAGTTGATAGGCAACAACTGCCAATGTTTTTAGTTTCTGTATATTTTACTCCTAAACATGATTTTATCAAAACATTGTCAAAGCTACCAATAGACTCTGGCTTACCCATTTTCAGTGATTTAATTCTTTTCATGTCTTCCATGTGATCAGCCCCTACACACGTAGCCTCTAACTGAGTTCATTTCTAAGACATTCATGTCAGTTATTTCCAGCATCAGCCAAAAGTTTGCAATTGCATCATGTAAATGCAATGGAAACAGTGGGACAAATTCAGGTTTTATTATTCTGCATATGTAAGGAAGGAAGAACTTTCTGTAAACAACTTCATTTATAACGCATTGCTAAGAAAATCAGATTTAAACTTTAACCCTATGTTCATCTCTCCTTCCCCTGATGGAACAGAGTACTGAAGGATGAACACAGGTGGAAACATAAAAGGGCAGCGACAAATTTCTTAAAGAGTTTTTCCCCAGTACAACCCTTTTGTACTCCAAGCATTGCCTATGAAGTAGCAAATCACCACAGAATTTACAGATCTTGGTGTCTTTATTATCAGGTAACGGTAAAAGAGAAATGACAGTACCCTGTAAAAATAAAACACGTTAAAATAAAGCCTGAATGTAATAGACTGTACAGGACGCGTTCATTACTGATGAACCAGCTCTTCAGTGTCACCCCAGAGTGACTTACTTGTTCAAGTTCACATCTTTTCCCTGCTCGTGAGCCTCAATTAACTGCTTTATGATGTCAGCTATCGTCATCATCATCAGCTCAGCATGGCTGAGGTCTCCTGAAACGGGAACAAAACAACAAACCATGTGTATAGCCAGTGCTTTCTAACTGCTTGTAACCAGAGGCATACCTGCTCTGCAATTCTTTTTTAATATTTCCCACAATTGTTGCCTAGAGGGAATTTTGCCCCTGCATATCACTCTTGACTTGCAGCACTCCCCGAACAAGTAACAGTCAACACCTTTTATCACTGACTTTCTTTTACTTCTAGGACAAACTCCACCTCCTCTCATCAGAGCAACCTGCACAACAGCTAGAAATAAAAAGCCATTGGAAGTTAAAGATGGTTAGTAGAATAGTCTGATGCTACCAGTACAGGCGGCAAAGAACAGAAAACGTTCTGGGAAGGATACTGCGGCAAACCAAATGAAGATGCCAGCTCTGTGAGCTCCCCGCCACCACAGAGAAGGTATGGTGTATCAGGCGGTGCAACCAGTGCCTTAAAGCTTCCTCACTGCACCTCACAGACCCACTCCCTGCTGCAGCAAGGGAGTATAGACTGTATAGACTGCATACATTGCTTGTGTTTCTTCATTACCAGCTTCAGGAGAAGAAGGGCATTGCTATTAAGAGATCCATCCACACTTCCTGCCAACACCATACATTTATTTCACCTCATGCAGCTCTGTCTACACCAGGAAATCTTGGAAAACTAAAACATGCATATCAAACTTGTGAGAAAAGCCACGAGCAGGGACATAGCTGGGTGCAAAACCACTCAGACAAGCTTTTGTTCATGCCAGCTGTGCTGAAATCCGGCAGCGTTTACACCCACCCGGAAGGAGCACGACAGTCCCATCTGGTCCCTACCCTGTACTGCCCTGCATCACCTTTGCTGCCCCATATTCGCCCCCCAGCTTTTCCCCCCGCCCCGCCACGAGGGAAAAGCCCAGCAATACCCGGACTGCCCCGGCCCCATTCTGCACCTGGCAGCCAGGGCACCGGTCTGGAGCAAACAACCCTCCGAACGCCCACAGGGGTGCAACGGGCTCCGCCTCGCAGCGCCAGCAACCGCTTCAGCAGCGGGGAAACAGAACGGGTAGCTCACGGAAGGGGTGCCCAGTCCCTCCAGCCCTCAGGCAAGGCCGGGGCTGGCCCTTCACCCGCCTCCGACAGCACACGGAGGCGGCAGAGCCGAGCCGAGCCTCGTCTGCCCCCTCCCCTCACAGGCCCAGCGCAGGGGGGGCGGCACAGCCCTGCCGCCTCCCAGCTCCCACCCGCGGGCCAGGGGAAAGTGTGAGGAGAAGGCCTGTCCCACGGGCCCGCCGCCGCGCCCAAACCACGGTAAAGGGCTGCGCCTCTGCCCGCCCTCACACACACCGGGGGCAAAGCCCTGCTCCGCAGCCCCTCCCCCTCACTCCCGGGGCCGAGGGAGGCAGACAAACCCCTGCCCCGCCGCCCTCAGCTCCGGGAGAGAGGCAGGGGCCAGCCTGCCGCCAGCCCCTGGGCACCGCGACCCCCTCAGGCTCCACTACCTTTCCTCTTCTGCTTCATGCTGGCGGCACGGCTCCGCCGCTCCCCTCACGGGCCACACCAGAGACTCCTGCCGCGAAACGCTACCACCCCGCACCGTCGTAAAAAGTCGCACCTCCAGCCGCGCTGCCGGAAAGCGAGGGGAGGGGGGGGTAGAGGCGCGGCGGCGCACCACTCATGCGCACACGGCGGCCGAGGCGGGGCAGTGGCGCCGCCCGGGGAGCGCCATTGTGCCCCGCGCCCCTCCAGCGCTGGGTGGCAGCAGAGCACCGCCGGCGGGGGCCGGGCTGCGCTGCCCTGCCGGGGGGCGCGGGGCGCTGCCGGGGGGCGCAGGGCGGGGGCTGCCACGGGTTCAGCGAGGGTCACCCCGGGCGGTGCCGGCCCCGCGCTGGGGTCACACCAGCCCCAGGCAGCTGCGGGCCGGGGCCGGGGGCTGGGAACTGCCCGGCGGGAAAGGGCCGGGGGGGCTGGGCGGCAGCGGCTGGGCATGAGCCGGCAGCGAGCCCAGGTGGCCGAGGCCAGCGGCACCCTGGCTGGTGTCAGCGATGGCGTGGCCAGCAGGGCCGGGGCAGGGACCGTCCCCCTGCGCTGGGCACCGGTGCGGCCGCCCCTCGAGCCGTGGGGTCCGTTCTGGCCCCTCACTCCCAGACAGAGCTTGGGGGGCCGGAGCGTGTCCAGAGCCGGGCAGGGGGCTGGGGCAGGGGCTGGGGCACCAGTCTGATGGGGGGGCTGGGGGGTCAGCCTGGAGAGGAGGGGGCTTGGGTATTTTTTAAGATTTGGTTTTATTTCTCATTATCCCACTCTGATTTGATGGTAATACATGAAGTTCATTTCCCCCAGTGGAGTCTGTGTTGGCGGTGTCCAGGCGGTCTTTCCCGGCCCTGATCCCAACCCACCAGCTTGTAATTCTGTTCTCTCTCCCTGAGCAGCTGGGTGGGCACCTGGGGTCCCACCAACCTGCCACCGAGCAGAGGGGAGAGGCCGCCTGGCTGCAGAGGCGGAGAGAATGGGCAGCAAGGAAAAACGGGCCACCAAAAAGAAAAAAAATATGATGGAAAAAAATGAGGAGAGACGCCAGCAATCATCAGGCAACCCGCTCTTGTGATTTGTGGGCTGGTAAAAACCTTTCCTTGAAAACAAGCTGCTCTGGGGGCTGACCAGGCTTTGGGCATCACACTCCCAACTGATGCGCGCTTGGGGACCGAAGGGTCAGCAGGGTTTGCAGGGAGGGGAGGGGGCACCCGGAGGTTGCTGCAGGGTTTGTAAAGCCGCTGGAGCCTGCTATGGTGCCTGAGGTCAGCCCCCACAGCCTGGCAGGCAGCTTGTCCGAGGTTCTGTCCGTGTGCATGTGTGGTGAGACCATCCCACCCTCCCCACCTTGCCGGATGGGTTTGGCAGCATCCCGCCTATGCAAAGCAAGATCCCAGGATGGTGCAGGTTGAAAATACAGTTTATACCATCTGCTCCCATTGCTGCCTCTCTCCTGCCTTCCAGGCTTTTTGGAGAGCTGACCGGTTTACTTCCTACAGGACGCACTGGGAGTGCACTGCAATGTCTGGACCTGTCTCTACCTGTGATTTTACCTCCGCAGGGGTCTTCCAAGCATCCTGTGCCAACCAACAATTTATCCATGGTGCCGAGAGTGGCTGGACAAAGTGTCTATCCAGACATGCCTCTTCCGCCATCACCTTTCTCAAACCTATTGCAGCAGCGGCTGTGCAGCAAGGGACACGTCAGATGTGGCCACACAGTCAGGGCTTTACTGCACGTCCTGCTTTGGGCTGGTTGGGGCATGAAAGCGATTCCTTCCCCTGAATTATCTGGTGCTACACGTACTACACAGCATCCGTGTGGAGGATGTCTTCGTATGTTGTTGGGGATGTCTCAGAGCACAGGACAGGGAGGATGCCTGTGCTGCACGCACGATAAGGTGATCAAAGAGCATGCCAGCAAGGACAAGGCAATTGATTCCAAACTGATTCCCATACCCTCCTCCCTCTGCTTAATCCACAACCCTACACTGCCTCCTCATCTCCTCAGCCCTTCGTTCCGTGAGCTGAGCTCTGCTCTCCATGCATTATCAGCTTCATCCACCTATTACAGCAACTTTTTATCTTGCATTTAGCTACTATCATTAGCTGCTTTCCCTTTGCCGCAAGGTCTCCATGCTCTTCCATAACCATCCTTTAACCTATTATAACCCCAGTGTTGCTGCAGAGACATCGCTCTCTGAATGCTCTTACTTCCCCGGCAACTGCTCACATTCACTCATCTTCCATCTTGCCACACAAGTTGGATGTTTCCAAAAATCCTGTTTTAATCCAACTGTGCTCCCATCTGCAACTCCCATCAGCTTCAGTTGCACATGTATCTTTCCCCAAGTTTCTGTTTCTTTAGCTCAGAAAAGCAATAATGAGGAAAACTTATTTTTGGCTACAAAGCAGAACTACAGTACCAAACTGTGCTGTTGCTCCCGGCAAGGAACACCAGGTAAATGCAGGTGGAGTTTTGGGCAGAAACTGATAGTAAAGCTTGGGTAAGAGGGCGGCTGGCATGTTTGGGTTTGTTCCCCACATCTGAGCAGGGCTGTAGCCTAGGGCTCACATTCTGATCTTGCTTGTACTAGTGGAATTCAGATGCAGCAATGCTGATTCATTTGCCTCTGGGGTTTAAAAGGTACTTTCAGTTCTTTAATCAAAGGCTGTGGCTAAGGAAAGTTGTGCAGGATCTGGAAATGCCAAGCAGTGCAGGGAAATGCACATCTGCAAGGAAGGGTGCAGGCATTAACAACCTTCTTCGGTACTTGTTTAGCAATTTCTTATCAGCGTATCTGGAAGCACACTATAAAGGCAGATAAATAAACATCTGCCTCTGCAGATCAGCAGCCCAGGGCAGAGGCGGCAATGGAGACCATCTCTCTGTACCTTTTGTCTCGCTTTCAGATTTTGACCCATTTTGTGACATCAGGAATGATTGTAAACTGTGTTTTAAGCCCATACATTTTTATTCTAACATAATGGGTAGGAGTTACATCAAGGCGTTATGTAGGTCTGCTGTTATTTCAAGGATAGACTACTTGGCTTGGTACATTCCTGGACATTACTGTTAGTTATTTTACAGCATCATAAATACAAAAACTTTATAAATCAGAGAAGGCCTAAGCCTGAAAGAGTATAGTGAACACTTAAGATACATGAACTGCTGCAGTGAAGGTGCAGTGCCTGCAGTAATGCCTGAGCACTCAGCTCCAAGACCAGCCAGATGCTGGGAACTTTACATTTTCAGCAAGTATGCTTGTTGATGAGAGGTTTGCATCATTTCCTTGCGTAGCCATTTGCTGTAACACGGACCTAGCGCTGAACTGCTGCCACAAGCCTAACAGAGACCAAAATAAAGCTGGAGCAACAGTTTGGGCATAAGAAAGCCAGGGAAACACCCATGAAGCAATCAGTTTAACTTGGCTTCCTGGAGGAAAAAGCTTGTGAGAAGAGATTTGCAATACCAGGGAATGATGCCGATGTATGTTTTTGATGGGATTTACCCCACCTCACTTCAAATGCTCAAAAATTAGCTTTCTTAATCAAAATTAGTCAGTCTGGTCTCTTGCATAATCAACAGATTGTAAGATATATGCGATAATTGCCATCTGCAAGTTCCTATTTCAGCTGATCACTTGAGAGGTGACCAGCTTAGACTTCACTAGCTCCTTAGGCCATCGTGTTAGCCGAGATGAACTCCCTCTTCCAAGCATCCAGGGCAACTAGAAAAAGAAAAGAACAAAGTCTGGGAGAGGGAGATGCACTGAGTCACATCATTGATTTGGAGCTGGAATTCACATGGCACTCAACCAAGTACCCCAATGGGCAGAGTCTCCTGCTAGAAGCTCTCTCTTCAGATAAGACCCATGGTGCCCGGTCTTGACAATGGTCAATGTTCCTCACGCCAAAAGACTTGAAACCCTCAGGTGACCCAGTTCAGAATAATCTGCTCACAGAGCAGAAGTCTCCTCCTAATCTTTGTTGATCAGGAGTTGGCATTTTCTCTGAAACATGATTTCTAGTCTATCAGTGTTGAGAATCCAGGGCTGTACTTTGACTCTTCCTAACACATGGAAAGGTTCTGTTTTACCCCACCTTTCTCACTCCTGGATATGATAAGGCAACGAGTTACAGTTGCTGTGCATTCAGTCCCCTTATCCTTAAAAACTGCTATTTGTTACATTTACTGGATGTTGCCTTAATTGCAGAAAAGACAAATAAGAGCACATGATTTACATTCTCTTAAGCAATTAGACTAGTGCCAGCTCCCCACACAGAGCCATATGCAATGTTGTAATCCAGAGTGTGGGGTTTGATTTCCTTCTCTCTAACATGATTGAAAAGATTGAGTTGCCTTGTTTAACAAGAAATTCAGTCTCCGATAAAGCTCTAACTAGGTTTTTCTTGAAGTGTTTTCACCGAGCCTCCTTTCTCCTGCATATTAAAGGCTTTTCCCTGGAGTGCTGTGATGCTTTCTTCACAGTCCAGCTGATTTGGCATCAGGCTGTAGGTTACAGTTGAGGGATCATGTTAACATTGGTGGTAAACCACTCACTTTGTAGGGAGGGTACAGTTTCCATCACTCAGGTAGCTGCTAGTCCTCCCTTGTCTTACACAATCCCCTCAGTGCTCACAGAGACAGACAACTTGGGTAATTCACTGGCAAAGCATCACAGAGCAGCTCAGGCTGTAGGATACAGCCCAAAATGTCTAAGTGACACAGAAGCAAGTTCAGATGAGGCCCAGCAGCTCTAGCAAGGATCTACGCAAGTGTCTCCATAGTCAAAAGCTTAGGTGAACTCTGCAGAGTCAACATATGCAGAAAAGAATGAGAATATAGCACTGGCTTGAGAGCAGGAGCGCCAGGAATCCAGGCTGAGAAGCACAACAGGAAAACAAGACTTAGACTGTACTCCAGTACTACTTGGAAATGGGAGATCCCACCTGGAGATCCCAAAAGCCAGCAGGAATCATTGCACCAAGTACGGTACTTCCAAAACAAAGTATAAAGCCATTGCTCCAGCACCTTTCTATCTAAACTAGCTGCAAGGCAATGAAGATTTCTTTTGGACAGCCTAGGAGAGAACAGACACAGTACCTCCGTGCCCATTTCTTTGCATTGCGTGGGACGGTCAATGAAGAAAGTCTTTTCTAGCAACAGTCAAAAAAAAATATGAAGCTGGGTCCTTATGGAGGACTCAAAAGCAGCTGTTCTTCACTGAGCACAGCCTGTGAGTCCGGTGACGTTACTGTTGTTTCCCCAGTGCCAGGCAGATAAGTTTCTGTTCTGCTGGGAGGAAAGATGGTCTGTATCCTCCTTTACTCTGTGTCAGATCCTTGGTTAGATGGAGGAATGTGCCAGGGCTGAGCCTCAAACAGTGGAGATGCTAGATGAAAGAGAAATAATATAAGAATCAGGCAGATTAATTTAGTCAGAGAATTCAGATCCTAAACAGATTTTGGTACTCAGCCAATTCTTGGGATTTTGGTGGCATTTAATACCTTAAATACGTTTAAAAATCTGGATTGAATGGAAAGAGTTTCCATTCATCGATTCATTATAGAGAAAATAATAATCGATCAAAATATTTTTACTTTTCCTGCCCACCTTTCTGACAGTCTGCAAACATGCCGTGGTAAAGCCCAGCCGGAGCACTATCTGAAGTTGGTAACTTTACCTTGGGAAAAGCCTGGCAGAGATCACAAAGCTCCAGGAGAGGTCACTGAAGGAATTAAGATAGGATTTGTCTCTGATACAAAAAAACACCAACCCCGTAATAGTTTTGCCTTGCAAATTGCCCCTAATCCAAATGCAAGCCCTCAGGGATAATTTACCTTGGTAGTTTTTATACCACAGCAACGGTGTTTGTAGGTAGCTTGCTTCCCCACGAACCCCAACCCTTTCCTCATGCACAGTTTTAAAATTTCTTATCATGCAGAAGACAGGACACTGCAGGTCCCTGTGCCATGACCCTCCACCTGTACAGCACTGTTGATAATCAATAATAAATAAGGTGGCCAGTTCTCTGCAGGAGCTCCCCTGACTCCATCCCCCCCCAGCCTCTTTGCCAGCACTAAACCGCACCTCAACAGCCGTTGCAGAGATTAAGAGACCTAACCCCCTTCTTCCCATTCCCCGGATGGCAGCGGTGGGAGCTGAGCACGGCATTCCTGGGAGGCCAGGACACTGCTGCCAGACCAGCGGAATTCCCTCGATTCCAATCCTATGGATTGACTGGAACAACCCAAAACACAGCCAAGGCGCAGAGCCTACGCTTAACTCTTCATGGCTTGGCCCAGTCCAGCGTACAACCTTCCCAAGGCTCTGTCCAGGAGATGTGACTTCAGGATCAGGATAGAAACCTTGTATTGCTCTAAAAATACGAGGGACTGTAACCCTCTCACCTGACTGTGATGCTTTCCTCTCCTGGCTTTTATGGCCAGGATGCATTTACATACTGCTTCCTACATGCAGAAGTCTTCATGTGTTTTCCTTGGGCATCATCTTACCCATTCCAGTGCTTTCCCCTACATATCATCCTTCACCTGGTTTTAGATCCTTTCTTTCACCTCCCACAAAAGGATTTGTGATCATATGTGCACTGTGGATCCTCACGGGGGTTAGCCTAGGGACCTGCTACAAACGCCAGATGCTAGGGAGATCCAAACGGATGCTGGAGGTCTCTACGTGCTCCGTTATGTCCCTTCTAGATGGGGTCACCAATGATTACTGGATAGTCACTGCCCTGTAGGAGCTCCCCTCACTCTACCCCTGTGATCTCTTTGAAAATCCTAACAGTATCACATCAGAAGCCTTTTTCTTCTTTGATCGCTCCACGTTCTTTAGCCATTACCCTTCTTGCACTATAAAAAATCATCAGGGGTCACAGATTGCAACAACCCACTTGTGAACTAATAGGACTTTTACCAAAACCTGCACAAATGTTGTGTGCTTCTGAAAGATACCTTCCCAGCAGGCTGCAGACACTGAGGACCTTCAGGAGATACTGGGCGTATCAAGAGATGAGGTCATCATGAATAGCTGCCCAAGCCAATGCTGGACTGAAATGGCATGAAATTGGTTTTGACGGTGTCAGTCTGCCTCCTTATTTTTGGAAGACATTCACAGATCAGCTGTTTTCTCAGCTGTTGTCTCCCTGGAGTTGATGGCTTTGCCCTGTAAATTGCTGAATGCTCTGATTCCAACCCAACTGTACCAGCTCCTCCTGGTATCTATCCAGGACTTGGCAGAGTCTGTGGACCTCGGACTGAGCCCGCTGTCACTTCTGATCTAAGATGTCATGCTCTGCTGTTGAGTATTAGTGAGTTAAACCCATGTGAAGCCCGTGCCAGCATTCGATAGCAAGATGACAGTCGTGACAGACAGGTGGATCTAGCAAGTGCTAGATGTGACGTCTTTGGCCATATGTTCTTTTTTGATGCAGCAAATCACTGTCATCTGGATTCCCACCATCCAGAAGCCTCCTCTGCTTACAGAAATATTACTGCCAGCACCATCCCCTTCCCTCTGTGCACTTAATTTAGATATTGGCAATCTCTACAATAGCCTCCGCAGGGGACAGGGAAGCATACTAACATGGAGACCTGGTGTTCGTCCCTGGGAAGTCTTTCTTTCCTCTTTCATGAGGCTTTGGCACTGGAGCTCGGACAGGTGCGGGTCGTATCCCAGCATTCCACTGGGAGCTCTGGGCCAGCATCTTTGCTGCTGCTTTGGAGGGCAGGTTCCCGGTTGACTGGTGAGTGGCCCAGCTGGGACGAACTGGTGGTTTTGGAAGAGACTCAAGATCTGCAGAAAGTGATAGCTAGGAAGAGAAGGCAGTAAGTGTCATCCCAACAGCTTCAGAGGAACTGAGAATGTTGGAGTCCATTGAGAACTTCTATAAATTCTATACATTCTATATATATTGCACAAATTATATTCCTAAATTATGTTCCTGAATGATACAAGCATATCAGCATTATTTGCAGTGACCCGTGCTCTGGGGTAAGTTTACCTTAAGGACAAAAGGACACGGTTAGAAACTGATGCTAGTAAAGCCAAACCCACATTAATTGATTCTCCACATGAATTCATATGTTAATGCACAAATTCTCCGCCATGCATATGGCTGTGACTGATCCCAGTCTTGCTTGCTGTTTGAAGTCACATAGTGTAAAGCATGAAGTTTATTTTAAATTACTGTTCAATGAACATTTTACTAAATAGTATAAAATTAAGGGGAAAAAAATAAACTTAGCAACACAGTGATTGTTTACTACTTGAGAAAGATCCCAAATATTCAAAAAGTGCAGGTTCTGCAGACAAAAGCCTTGGGTTTTTTTTGACTGATACAAATGATTTGTAGAATAGTGAAGAAACATTTACAAACCCAAACATTTACATAGCAACTCATTAAAAAGCAATGTGGGCTAGTAGTCTTACGTGAAACTCGTATCCATAGTAAAATGGTTGTGCAGAAAAGCCAATGCTGTTCTGTAATTCCTGCCTGCCTGTTTCCCCTTTCCATTATTTGATTTGGCAGCAGTGGCAGATAGATGGTGCTTTGTGCCTAATTGTCTAGTGACGAATAAGCTATCCAGCAACTGCTGAGTATCAACCTAAAGAATATCCAGTGATTACACAACTGCCCAAAGTGGTCCAGGTTCTTAGCAGTGCTTGACCTGTGGCAGAGATGGTGTGATAAAAGCAGCTGCAGGTTTTTTTTGTCCTAGCAAGAAAAGCACTTACCACAGAAGTGGCAGTAGATGCAGCACCAGATCTGACTAGTCCTTGTTTTTCAGCTCTTGCATTGTCAGTGGTTTGGTTTTAGAGCTCACAGGGACAGATAGGCTTAGACTATTAAAGCTAGGCTACACTTTTAAAATTAGGTGACATATGTAAACTGAGTTTGAATATGGAAACACTATACTGAGTTATTTTCACTCTTAGGAATAGTCCCATGAAGTTCAGCAGGGTTTCTTGTGTGGATAAATAAAATTCAAAATAAGGTGGGCAGAATATAAATATACACCGGACAGGACAGGACCACGTCTCAGATCTTCATGTTTACTACACTGACGCAGTGCATAAATGTGATTCATACTCAAAACATCAATTCCTTGTCAATATGTCATAGGAAAACTTATTCCTGACTTCAAATGCTGCAATCTTATTACCTTAGGATATAGGCAGTGAGGCAAGAATGACTGATCCTGTCAAAAAGATGTTATTTAGTAAGTACTAAAAATAAGTCAGTAATTCAGGAACAGCTGTGAGGGTGGAGCAGTCTCTCGAATAGAAACAAGCAGACAGCCTGAAAGGCAAAACCATCCCCTAATTGCTGACATTGCAGTAATTTGCAAAGCTGTCAAAAACATCCATCAAATGTTACCTTCCTAATAAAGTATCTGGGAATTTTGACATTTGGCCATGAAGCTGCTGCCTATTTTGCTGAGAAGCTGCAGAAGACTCCTCAGTGGAAGTCCTCAAGGGCCTGTGTAAAGGACACTGATGTGGCAGCAGTGACGCCTGCGAAGGGACCTGTAGGGCCAGAGCACAAAAATCACAGCAGGGCAACACAGTTCCACGTCAGAGCCAAGAGGAGGCCCGGCACACAGATCTGGTTTCCATGTCCAGCCCAGTAAAAGTTCCGAGAAGTCACCAAACCCGTTGCATTCTTCACTTTTCTTTATATAATACTGGGATAGTAGGCTGCTGAAGGCAATGTGAGCAACAAGGTGGTATAGACAAGCCGTAAAGCCTTGATCCAGCAAAGTGCTTAAAAAGATGGTTAACACTGAAACTATACATATCCTTAGAGTATGGTGTTTCCCTGGCTAAAGACAGAGCAGGTATTCCCTCCCCACTGTAGAGACATGGGGGTTATATGTGTGTTCATAAGAAAGAACATGGCCCTTCATCCAGAGACCTAATTAACTTAATTTATTGTAATTTACTATTTATTGTAATTTAGCTAGTTTACTTTCATTTATTCTAAATTAAGTGTGAGCCTGGTCACATTTTATGCTACTGTTTCCATGATTACTAATAAACTCCAAAACCTCACAAGTTTACTAGGAGGAGAACTGATTCACCACATGCAAACCTGGAGCCAGTGGATGTAATTCCAGGACTCAGGTCATCACCCTAATTATGTGTTTATTGCATTTTGGTGTGCTGTTGTTCAGCCTCTTGAGCTTGGAGCTCCACATAATAGCCCTTTTCACATCTTCATCATTGGCTGTAATATACTTTATTCGCACCTACTTTCTGCACCAGGATTATTGATATATTTAAGAGCTTCATTTTAATTTGACTTGATGTTTGCTTGCTTGGGGCACTTATTCTTTCATCATAGTCTGCTCTTCTTCTAAGGATTTACTAAAAGATTTGAGCATTAAGCCTCTTTATTTGGACTTGATTAAGTAAGAGTCTTTACACAGGTCTTCATTTCAACAAGGTTTCCCAATGCTACCTTAATAATAAATGGCAATTAATTTTGGATTATTCCTAGTGAGTTATATATATTCTTTTTCCATCCATCAGCCTACTGCAACCTAACCTTTATTGTCATGTAGTGTTGCAGTCATTAATGGCCAGTGTAACAGCAGGCTTATACATCAGAAAATAAGAAATACAGCTCTTCTACTGAAATTTGGACAACTTTAAACTCAAGAGAAATACAAGCCTATTTTCAATGTAAAGGCTAGGAAAGAGTGACACAGCAACACAGGCTACCCCTGATTTTTAACACAAATAGAAGCCCGTGCTACCAACATTGCATAGCACAAAGGCATGGAGCTCTGTTCTGGGCTGATGTCACCAAGGTGCCACCCCATGAGTTTCAGAACACCCTGGGTTAGGCTGTCCTAAATGCCTAGGAGGGACCAAGGGAGGACAGTGAACCTGTCAGGCCTTGGCAGCAGGCAGTGGCTTTAAGACTCTCCCCAGGGCTTTTTGTGGGGTGAGGGTTCAGGACCCACTAACTCTGCGTGCTTCTCCAGACACCCGTCTGCGAGCATTTTGTATCAGCTGAATGCTTTCTGGTGACTATCTGCTGCAGGGATGATAATGTTCCTTTTAAACCGTGAGCAACCAACAGAAGGTGGCACACACATATGCACTGTCCAACCCTGTACTGCTGCAATTTGTAGCAAAAACTCACACTGATGGTGTGCAGAAGGGTTTGGGCTTCATGGTGGGAGTCAGACCAGGTGCTTGTGCCTTCCTGACTGGGGGTTGCAGTTAAGTAACTTTGAAGAACACATAACTTTCCTAAAATCTGCGGAAAGAAAATCAAATTCATGACTTTTTACCCTGAAATAAGATTCTTTCACTTCTGGACTGACAACAAAAGAACTTTAAATTTGAAATGGGAAGCTGTGGTGGAAAGAAAGGGCACTCTGATCTAAGGGTGACAGAGGAAGCCATTGGAGAATGGAAATTGTAAGACACAGGCTGAATTATTTTTTTAATTATATTTTTCGTTCTTTAACACTGAATCTGTTTCCTTGCTCATACAGACAGGCTGTATTTGGGTCAGGAGCATGCCTCCCAATCTCAGGAGACAATGCCTCTCTTTTATGTAAACCTTCCTTAGCTCAACTCACATGCGTTCCTTGGCTTTTGTCACTTAGGAAGCATGCTTCCATGTCTGCAACCCAACCCCTTCCCCCCCCCCCCCCCCCCCGGCCCCGATACACTTGTGAGCATGTCCTCCTGGCAGTTATTTGTGGCTGTATCTACAAAAGCTTAGACCCACGATGCTTTCTGGAAGCCTGACTTCCCTAGACTCCTTTCATGTGAAGATGCCCTATTTTACCAGCAACGAGCACAATGAATCCTCAGTATTAAGACCTTGGGGCTGCTTGCTCAGGCTCAGCGCAATGAACAGAGAATAAACTAACATCAAACTGCAATGATCAAAAGTTGCGAGAGCAGAAGAGAAGCTTTGGGAAGAGATGCAAGTGTCGTAAGAGAATTGATCCGGCACTTTGTAAAGCATGGAAACAGACTGTCGGGATGCCATGCAGGAAGCAAAGCGAGGGAGGAGCAGATAACAAGGTCACTGTCTACACACAGACAGCTTCTGTCCTGTTCCCACAGAAGGCAGAGGGACTGTATCTAGCCTGCAATGAGAGATTGCCCCAGGGCAGCCAGACATGGGGTGCTTTGTGTCCTACTTCTGCCCAGGTATCTCCCTCAGGGACAGGCAGATGTGCCTGGCAGCCTACCTACAGCAGGAGCAAAGCCTCACAGGTACCTCAGCTAAGTAACAGCTCTCAGCTAAAATGCTCTTGGGTAGACCTGACACTGCGCCCTGGCTGATGTAATGACAAGCCGGTGATACTTGCCAGTGATTTTGCCTTCTGGAGCTTATTAGATCCACGGCCCGCTCTCTTTTTTTTCTCAGCTGCCTGCCAGCTAAGGTCTGGGGTCTCCCCTCCTCCTTTCTTTCTCCTGCAGAGTAGAACAGAATAGTATTAACAAGTGCTATGGAGTTGCTTCCCTGGGGCTGAGAAAAAGAAAATCCCTTACGGTATTACCACCCAAAAATACATGGTTTAAGGTAACACATTTTATCTTGCACCTGAGTCAGACCAAGAGTGCACAGATACCATGGCTCAGAGGTGGGTGATAACTTGCTATTTTTAAAGTTATGGTAACTTTATAGCACTCAAATACATGCCCTTAGCTTGAGACTTACTGATTTAAGCTAAATCCACTAACATGTTACATCAGCTTAGGGGAATTCACAGAAAGGCAACTTTAGCTACATCAGTTTGAGAGTTTTCAGTGATGCCTGTAACATACATAAGGCTAAAGGACTGTCCCTCCAACAAGTTATTTATTCACTGTTTTTATAGCCAGATACTTCTTGTATATGTATATACATAAATTCATAAATTTATATGTGGCTTTTCTTAAAGTCAATACAATAACTGGCAGAACAGGAATATTCCAGAGCGTGAAAATTAAGTGAAGTACACTGGAATGTGTCCAGTTGCCACATTTTTCCAATATCAGTAGTAAAAACCATACTATGAGGAAGGTTTTTTAAGAACTCAGGTAGATTCATAAACACACATGCTCTGAAGGCGTTCATTCCCCATCCACGTTCAAACTCTTCAATACAGAATTAATTAATTTAAAGCAGCAACTCTGTTGTGCTCTCTGAGTGCATCTCCCAGCTCCATCACCAGCATCTCTGGATTCCTGGAAGGCACGCTAAAAAGCACAGTATGAATACAAAATCATGAACAAAAAGGGGGGAAACAGACTCTAAAAAGCAACTTTTATCCTATAAAGAAACAGAGCCACACCACATAACACACACATCCTCCAAAGCAACACCAGCACAGATCTGGTATTTACTCATCCCAGAGCAGCTGCAGCTCAAAAACCATAAAGACAAATCAGACATTATTTCAAATAGCAAATTGAGGAAAACTGCAATGTGTTTATAAACACTTATAAAAAACTTCACTAACCATCAAGAGAGAAAATTCAATCAAAAATATTATTATGGGGAATGAACTGGTCATCTTGGTGGACTTGACAGTGTCAAGTTTATGGTTGGATTCCATGATTTTAAAGGTCTTCTCCAGCCTAAATGATGCTATGATTCTATGATCTTCAGACAGAATGCAGACCTGGCCTTGTGGTTGTAAATTAAGGTATTAACCTCTACTGCTGTGTGCTAGTGTCCATGCTCCTGGTGTCACAGCATCGCCCTGCAGCGGGTCACCACCATGATCTCACTTCAAGGTTAGGAAAACATAAGCAGTGAGGATGAGTTTCTCAAGGCTGCAAAGGAAAAGGGCATCAGAGCTGGGAGGAGGACAGCAGGTCTCTCACCCCCGGTGCTGAACTCGGTGTTTCTCACCCTGCTTTCCTCCCTTAAGGAACATTTTTAATTCCCACAAACCTAACAGGCAGACAATACTGGGCTGACTATTCAGAAACATGAAAAACAAGAGACAAGCGTTAGGATTTGGAAGGACAGCAGAACCCTGTGCCCTTCTCACGCAAGCAAGCCCCTTTTTGTCAGAAACTGGGCCCAGGCTGCTGACAGAACAATTACTGAAAGTAATTATTTTCTCGTTGGGTAAACACTCCAGCACAATATGCAACTGTTTTTAGAGCCAGCCTATGTCCATAAATTATCTAACTGAATTAGCGCTGGCTTCCAGAAGCTCAAACTGGTTGCAGGGGGGAAGGAGCTTGCCTTTTGGCTGAGCTGTTGTGATGAGAAGTAGCAAGGCTCCTTCTTGAGGCACAAGGACACAATTTTGGCAGGGGTCCAGCACTAGGCTAGAATTGGAATTCATTATTCATGATAAAGTGGGAGGCAAATCTTTTGATTTATTGGCAACAAGCAGCGCAAACACCAGATGCCTTCCAGCAGAACCGCACATGTATGGACCGAAAGAGCGAGCCCTCCTGGTTCTTTTAGGCAGACTCTGGTCCCAGAGAAAATTTGCTAACTTGGTTCCACGCTTTAGATAAGAATCTTCCACTTCACCTCTGCAATATTGCTTTGTGCCCAGAGACAAATCCATCCTTGCTTGTCTCTGTTTGTATGTCAACAAAAAGGTACCTGGACAATTCAGGCAGAAAATAAACCAGACCTACCAGAAATCATCCTGATGATAAATTGCACATATACATGCAGCAACAGCAAAAGTCACAGCTATAATTCTACTGAGGGATTTTGATAACCCCTTCCAGGCAATTTGTAATTCAACCCCTGTCTGTATCTCATCTCTATTGTCTCACCACTCCCTTGACTATGCATCTGATCATTGCTCTTCTTAATTTCACTGCTCAGTGACTGTGAAGCTTTTCCCACACTATCCCATCTAAGCCAAATAACCTCTCAGTGAACACATTCAGGGATCTCCGTCCCATCTCCTTCATGCTGCAGTGATGTTTGTCACTGAGGCTCCTGGGTGCCATTCAGGTTTTATAGTACAAGCTCATGCCTTTCTGAGCAAGCAGCAAAAAAAATCCATCAGGAAAAAAACCCAAACAAACAAAAAAAAAAAGCAGCCAAGCCTCCATTATCATCCAGATTGCAAATTAACACCGGTCTGCCATTTTTGGGGGACTACCAGCTGTGGCACAGTGTTATGATTCTTCTCCCCAGTGATGTGAAGCACCAGCACTGTCCAGGCCAAACCCTGGTCCATTTGCTCTACATAAATCTATTAGTTTTTCAAAGGTAAATACCCAATTATAGTCTTATAGCCTGAAGTATATGTTTTGTCCTCTTTTAGGACTCCCTTTGTCTCTGCCTCCCTGCATAAGTGAGAATTGACTACAGCTTGTTACACATCCCATGTTTCATTTTTTTTTTAGCTAAGCAAGGGTAAGTTCTCTGTCATGAATTCACAGTGGTGTAGTTCTGATACTGCTGTGGAACAGAGCATGTAGCTAATGACTCTTCTCAAAAGGCCAACAAAGAAAGAGATGAGAACTCTGCCATTTAAATGACAACATTTCAGCTGCAGTGTGGACACCCTGTTATGATGAACAGGAGAGTTCTCGTCTCTTTTTGGACCAGAAAGCAAGTGTAGAGTGAGGGCCAGCTCAGAGATGTTAACCCAGTCCAGAGCTAGGAAAAACTTTATTTTTTCAGCACCTCATAAATTTTGCAAAATTTAACCTGACATTAGGCAGGTTAACTTTGATTCAAAGAAGGAGCCAGTGACTAGTCTCACACATTGCTTTGATGATGGCGTCAGGTATTCCTTTGATGTAATCTTGTTTATTCACAAAACATTTTCTACAAGTCCAGTTTTCCTCAGCACAGCAGAACTCAAATGGAAAGAATGGTTTGTTGGCTCACCACTTTCTGGTCAACCTGCTGGTCTACAAGTGCTCTCTCCAGTCCTTCTCTCTCAGCCATCACTTCGGCTTTCTGCTGCTTCTCTGCAAGTTTGCTGCATCTTTTCACGCATGCTTATGACCTCAAGAAAATACTTGTTCCTCTCTATATGCATTCAGACTGCAGCAAAACCAATGTCCTCTTCCAGACTACCTTTGCAAAACCCTGTGTTTTGGGAAATCACTCTTATTGTTTTAGGAATCTCATTTTACATAGATTTCATTGCTTCAACATTAATTTTTCATGAAGAGTGGTTGTTATGCCCTTGAGCTCCAAGAATTCATCTAATCTGAAGAATAACTATACCTAACACAGCCTGGGGGCTCAGAGATTTTTATCTTGGTTCTCTGTTCTACTTTACAGCCCTGTGCACTGGTCAGGCAGGGTCTGCCTGAGCCTGTAGGCTGCAGTGAGGTAGATCATCTTGCACAGCATTCACAGGACACTCCTAACTCAACTTACTAGAGACTCACAGTTGGCAGAGCATGACCTTCATCAGCCACCCAAAACAATGCTTGGCATCACAGAGGGGCACTCTGACAACTTTACCATTGCGCTACCATTGACAGACAACCTACAGCCGCCCAAGCCACCCATTAGCTGCTGCTGCCACCTCCAACAACAGTCTGCGCTTAGGCTGGGAGAGCTGGGGTGGCTCAGCCTGGGGAAGAGAAGGCTCCGGGGAGACCTTAGAGCACCTGCCAGTGACAGACCAACCTGATCTCCCTTCACAACAAGGTGACCCTCAGTGGATGAGGGAAGGCTGTGGATGTCTGCCTGGACCTTAGGAATGCCTTTGACACTGTCTCCCGCAGCATCTCCTGGAGAAACCAGCCGCTCATGGCTGGGACGGGGGTGCTCTACACCGGGTTAAAAGCTGGCTGGGCGGCCGAGCCCAACGAGTGGTGGGGAATGGAGTCACCTCCCGCTGGTGGCCGGTCACACGGGGTGCTCCCCAGGGATCCGTGCTGGGGCCGGTGCTCTTTAACATCAGTGATCTGGACAAGGGGATCGAGCGCAGCCTGTGGGTGATGCCAGGCTGGGGGGAGCGTCGCTCTGCTGGAGGGTCAGCGGGGGGGTCTGGGCAGGCTGGATCGATGAGCCGAGGCCAATTGCGCGAGGGTCACCCCGGGCGGTGCCGGCCCCGCGCTGGGGTCACACCAGCCCCAGGCAGCTGCGGGCCGGGGCCGGGGGCTGGGAACTGCCCGGCGGGAAAGGGCCGGGGGGGCTGGGCGGCAGCGGCTGGGCATGAGCCGGCAGCGAGCCCAGGTGGCCGAGGCCAGCGGCACCCTGGCTGGTGTCAGCGATGGCGTGGCCAGCAGGGCCGGGGCAGGGACCGTCCCCCTGCGCTGGGCACCGGTGCGGCCGCCCCTCGAGCCCTGGGGTCCGTTCTGGCCCCTCACTCCCAGACAGAGCTTGGGGGGCCGGAGCGTGTCCAGAGCCGGGCAGGGGGCTGGGGCAGGCGCTGGGGCACCAGTCTGATGGGGGGGCTGGGGGGTCAGCCCGGAGAGGAGGGGGGTCAGAAGAGATCTCACTCTTTACAGCTACCTGGAAGGAGGCTGCAGTGTGGTGGCATTTGGTCTCTTTTCCCAGATAACAACCAACAGGACAAGAGGAAACAATCTCAGGTTGCACCAGGGCAGGTTTAGGCTGGACATCAAGAAAAATCTCTTCACCGAAAGGGTGTCCAGCACTGGCACAGGCTGCCCAGGAAGGTGTTTGTCACCGTCCCTGGAAGTGTTTGAAAAACATTTTATGTTTTAAAAAACATTTAAAACATTAAAAAACATTTAGAAAATGCATAGATGTGTTGCTTAGGGACATGGATTAGTGGTAGATTTGGCAACGGTTGAAGCTGATGATCTTAAGAGGTCCTTTCCAACCAAAATGATTCTATGATTCTATGATCCTATGATAGGACTTGGGGGAATGGCTTCAAACGAAAGAAGTTAGATTTAGATTAGATGCTAGAAATAAATTCTTCCCTGTGAGGGCAGCGAGGCGCTGGCCCAGGCTGCCCAGAGCAGCTGTGGGTGCCCCATCCCTGGCAGTGCTCAAGGCCAGGCTGGACGGGGCTGGGGGCAGCCTGGGCTGGGGGCAGGGGTCCCTGCCTGTGGCAGGGGGGTGGGAACTGGATGGTCTTTAAGGTCCCTTCCAACGTAAACCGTCCTATGATATGATTCTATGAACAGTCCAGCATGAAAGCTGGAGTCTGACTGCTCCTGCTGCAGATAGGGAGCCAGGTGAAGTGCTGAAGACCCGATCCTTGGGCAGCTGCCTAGAGGCAAAGGATGGAGGACGCAATACAGAGCCTTAGCGGGACGACTTCTGGGAAGTGGCTGCAGAGGTGATTCTGTCGGCAATGAATCCACAGAAAAGAAGCACCAGAACATCATTATGTGAGTGGGAAGCTGGGTCAGCACCTGAAACGGCGCACCTGTGTTGCTAAATAATCATTATAGATGAGACTACACACTAGCAATTACTTTCAGCTTAAGTGATATTAAAGGGAGATCTTTGATAAACAAGCAAATCTCACTGAATTAATTTCTCTTGCAATAATCCTCTATAATTACGGATAAATGCCAGATTTGCTAGAACACTCAGCATTAAAATATTCTCCATTGCACAAATGGAGAGAGGCTCAAATCTCACTTTGGAGAAGAAAACAGTCAGTGTGCTTACTGTATTAGTGTGCATTTGTTTCTGGTTGTCAGCTGCATCTACAGCTCAGTGCTGGAACAAGCAACTTTTAAACTTTTCCAGCAAGGCTTGTCCCACTTTTGACACTGAGTCACGAACAGCACAAGGGAACTATAAACCTCACAGCAACATTTGGAAGCGGCTATATAGAAACATTTAGCACAATTGAAAAATAGCATCTGGACATCCATTTGCAACAAGAGGCATTTTGTCAAAATACTTCATTAAAAGCCTCAAAGAACTCTACCCAAAATGGTGCTAGGGTTTGGAAACATACCAAAGAAAGAGGGTGAGGTGGAAACTGGAAAGCTCTTTGAAGTAGTGCGGTATCCTAGGACTAGGGGACGCGGATTAAAAAATGATTCATAAAAGGCTTTTGCTCAGACACTGGGAACTTTGTGGAACACCCCAGAGGAGTGGTGGGTCCTGCAAAGTTAATCACATTGAGAAAGAGTCTACGTGAGTGCACGACTGCTTAGCCAAATAATCACTCTGCTGGGGTAATTCATGGGTTGATTGTTCCTGTGCACAGGGCTAATCTCAGCTCTATCAGTTATTTACTTAAAGTACAGTCTGGATCCTTTCATTGTGGCTCAATTGGTTCCCAAGGTTTTTGTTGGCACAGTGCAGAGGAATCTCCTCCTCTCTGCGTGTTCGGTTGGGTGAGAGTCTGTGCTGTCCTTTTCACTGGGACTCATACAGGAACCAGGCAACGGTCAAGCTAATCCATTTACCTGTTCACCAGCCGCAAATTAATGACAGTACTGCCAAGTTGCACAAGTTACTGCACATCAGCTGAACTGAGGAAACTGCTGTGAGCCCCTGAAGGACAAGAGGTGGTATTAACAGAGACTCAAACGAGAAATGAGCCAAACACTGCAAGCAGGTGATTACCGCAGCCTCCTTGCAATTGCTCCTACTGGTGCTTGTTAATGCACAGAAATTTGACCACAGATCTAAGATTCTGAAAATATCTTATGCCAGATGTGTCAAAGGAAAACAAAAGACAGGCCCAACACATGTCTATGTGCAAAACTATGCTTCGGGATGGAAATGTCTTTCTCTTGACAGCTGCTGACCGCACAATCCTGGGGGCCCAAGAACTGATGGATCTAGGCAGATACAAATACTATTCACTACTTAAATGTTCCATAGTACATACATACTCTTACACCTGCACACCCATTCAATCACCTAAATCTCTTTTGAATCAGATCCTTGAAGTGATAGAATTGTATTTCATCACAATTAATTCATTCTTCCTCTTCTGCACAAAATATGCAATGCCTCTCAACCTTGCAGCTTCATTTAAAAACTCTTGAACAAACTCTTGTCCTGATTCCTCCCATTACAGCTGTGTAACGTCCCCAGGAGTTATAGCCTATTTTATAGGCAGCCACTAACAAGCTGTGCCCATGCTCTGTGCTGAAAGGACACAAAGTAGTGCAGCTGCAACTACAACAGGACCAAGATCAAGCCAAAAAAAGCCAAAAGAGCAGCAACGTGGGTTTGCAACCAGCTTGCTGAACTATAAGGCTTCCAGGAAGCCTGGAGCACAGTCAGAGTGAGCTTGTAAAGGACACAGATGCCCTATGTTGCAGAAAAAGCAAAAGGGAAGAGAGATCAAGCTCTTACGCCTGCCTAGCCTGCTCGATGGGATGGTAGTTGTCGAGGTAGTTGAATCGGATGGTGTCCGTAGGATGCTTGTCTGATGAACGCCACGGTGGGAGCTCTTTTTTCTCCTTGTTTATCTTCCTTCCTGGCACAGAAAGTTTTGCCTCTGGGATGTTGCTTCTTACCGGTTGCACATCAATAACTACAAACTCATCCTTTGAAGGAGTCTAGTAAAAGACATTAGAAGAAGAAAATAAGTTTTAGCCTATAATGAAAAGGAGATCTATTTTGCCTAACTTTAGACTTCTAAGAATTGGGTATTAATTCAAAAGTAGTCTCTCCAGGTTCTGTTATGGTCAGTGGACAGAAATAGGTACCCTGACAGTGCATACCATCACCCATGTCCCATAATCTGTGTTGAGATGAACTGAGCTGCTTTTGACGTGAATTGGCTTCTCTCTATTGACTACAGACAATCTACAGGGGAGTTTGGTTAAAATTAAGAGAGCTGAGTTTTGAATTCAGGGCAGAAGAATCCCACCCTCGCAGCCCTGCAAACCAGGCATGACATCAATGAATGCCAGGAGAAAGTGGTGGCTACTGAGTAATGCTCCACCGCCCCAAAATGGCCCTGCCACCTTTGAAGAAGAAAGAAAGAGACAACACTAAGGACTGTAACAGGCATAATGGGTATTTTTTTCCTTTCCACTAGGTAAATTCCAACTCTGAAATGTCAGCAGGGGTGATGCTGGGTACCCCACCTCTGCTTATCAGACTAAGGCAAGCTGTCATATGCTCTATAACCTGGGGAAGAGAGGGGAACAGCCTTGAGTTCTGGAGAGGGAACTCTAAAGATCTGCTTCAGAACACCCAGAAAGGATAGCAGCATGAGACCTTGGGGACTGCTTCTCCTAACCAGTGAGATTTTCACTTCTCCCCTACCAGGGATGGATGATGGGAAAGTAAAACACATGGTAACACATGAGTTTAGATTCTACTTTAAAATAATGTGTCGTCCATTTTACTAGTGGGAGATTACAGAAAGATAAAGAGCCAAAGGGGTTACGAACCCAACCAGCCCAGTTTTCCCAGTGGACCCAGACATCTCTAGAGGTGGTAGGTATGTACCTTTGGTCTCGTGACATGCAGCTCTTTTACCATCTCAATGTAATGTTTCTTCCAGATTCCTTGCTCAAAGGGGGTTGGAGAGAAGTTGATGTACCAGCCGAAACGCAGGCATTTCAGCATCCAGAGCTGATCCAGTTCAGACAGGTACTTCCAGTACCAGCTCACCTGTGAATGCTCAGTAAGGTGAAAACTTTGGGATCTGAAGCATTCAAGATTGCAGCCAGAGCCTTCTGTGCTGTGGATGCAATTTCCTTATGTCCTTAAAGTAGTATAATTCTTTAGCACTGTTTATGCTCCATTTAAACCTTTAATTAAACCATTTAAACCCTTCAAGGTCTTCATGACATGCTCAGTGCTGAAGTGTTAGCTGATCTCCACCCCAGCACAAGGTGAAACAGTCCAAAAATCATGGGCCAAGAGGGAAGGTTTCAGCTTGTTTGGGGCAACTTCCTGCACTTTTAGTCAATACACAAACAGTAGTTGGAATAAAGCCTGTTTCCACCGAGAAAACAGCATCAATAAACTCAAGTCTGACAAACCCATTCTGAATGTTTTCTCCCTGTTCATGCTCTGCTGTTACACTCCATCACACAGTCACCTTGTGTACAATGTTTGTTCCAGCTTAAGGACAAAGATCATCTATTGGCACTGCCATACTTACAATAGCAGCTGTCCAACGACATGACACAAGTAGCACTGTAAAGACCTTTCTTTCTGAGGAAGTAATTTCCTAACCTGTCTTCTCCCTGCCTGTGAATGAATAGTGTGAGTTGCATCCACATAAAACATGAAATGTTGGAGAAAGATACTAAAGCAAGCTTTAAACAAGCTTAGGTTTTGATATATTTGTAGTATTATATAAAGTACTATGTTAGGGCAGTAATAATGTCAACAGTATCTGAACTTATTCATTCAGAACCACTTTGGGCATCACCTCACAGCACTTTATCTCATGCAAACATATTTCTGGAGTCTTAGCAACTGTGCTCAAAAGCACATCTGTAAATTCTCTGCTTCTCCACATCCAACACTTTACCCTCAAGCATTTTAAAGGATCTGTTTTTCTTAAAGCATTGTGAGCAGTTCTTTGCAACTAGCACAAGTCAATACTTTTCAAAGCAATTAATGATTCTGCACGCAGTGTAGGGCACTTCAAAAGAATGTGATTTTCAGAAAGTTCCAGACTTCTTTCCTGGGAAGAACTGGTCTTGTAAAGTGCCCAATTTTAAATGCCTTAGAGCTGAGCATCTAAAATTACTCTCCACTTTTGCAATTCTTGGCCAATCTGGCTTTATTTAGGATTTGTGGAAGTGTTGCATTTGGTTTCATACAAGCGTCACTAAGCATTTGGCACCAGGCTGCCAAGTCAGAAGACATCCTTGCATTATGAAGAACAGCACTGGTTATGTCTTTGCTGAAAACCAGTGCTGATTTGTTTTTTGTTTGTTTCTTTGTTTGTTTTAACTAGCTTGACCTGGCTTTCTGAACATTAGGTATGTGTTGGCTTTTTTACCTGTGCACATCGACAGAGGCTCCGTGGGTCCAGGAAAGAAAAGATGTACAAAGACAGGACTCTAGGCAGCCTTGTGGTAAAATCTAGAGCCTCGGTGGGGACTCGATCCTGTAGCTGCTGGGAACAGAATTTCTGCTGTGACAGGGAGCAGCGTTCCAACAGGTCCACGAGGATCCTCCGCCTCTGACCATCTGTCCACTTGTCAAACTGAAAAAAGGAGTTTCAGGTTCTGAGAAACCAGAGAATCCGCTTCTTAAAATAAAGCACATATTTAAGGCAAGGGAAAGTGCATAAGCAGCAGCTTCTGGTGACTCATTCAAGAGCAAAGCACGTAGGAACTGGGAACAAATGGAGAGGTTACATTAAAAGAAACTCTGAAGCCATGTAACATATCATTTATAATCCTCAAAGGATCCAGGACAGCCGAGTCCAGGACACACTCATGCTCACAAGACTCTTTGCTCCTGGGACGAGCTCTGAGACTTGGATTCACTCATGGAAAGGAGGAGACTCAGATGTGTGTTTGCAGGATCAGGTCGCAAATTGCCATGAGTGCACTGGTGATATTGGAGTGCCTCACCATTTGTAAAGTATTTATTCTCACAATCCCACTGCATGGGAGAGAAATCCCCACTACTGAGAAGTGGGGCAAAGAGAAACTAAATCAGCTGCCCATGTCTCACAAGGAAAATCTGCAGCACAGGTCCGGCAGCACAGTAACTAAGATTTTTCACAGCATTTCTGTGCTTATGACACATATCTAAAGAGGAAGATTAAAACGTTGTGGGAAGAAATGAGCACTTAGGTAACCACACAAGCATGTATCGCTTTGCTCTGATGGCAACAATGCTGGATTGAGCGGAGTGGGGCAGAGCTGTGTAAACAGGGTGGGAGCAACTGTGGCGGTAGCTGGTGTTTAACTGGTGTTGATACCAGAGGATGGAAAGGGCCCTGTCAGCAGGAACCTCCAGGGAGGAGACTGACCTCATCACCACAATCTGTGCAATCTGCCTCAAAACCTGTAAGAGCAGTCCTGGCTTGGAGGGCAGCGCGGAGTGCCAGAAGGGAGGCAATGTCAAAGGACCACGGCGCTGCAGACAGGATCAGCCAGAATCCCCGCTGGGAACTGCAGGCTGCAGAGCGTCAGGGTTAAAGATGGCTTTCTGGAGGTGAAACGGATTTCAGAGAAGTCCCACTTCATCCTCCGTCCTAGCACAGCAAGAGCAGCCTCGACCCAAACTCACCTTCCTTTCAAAGGGGAAACAACTGTTTGGGGAATCCCCCTGTTTGGGGAATGCTGCTTTTCCCCATTTGTTTCTTTCTCATGCCTTGGCCATCCCCAAAACACACACCCTGCTTTCACAGGACTGTTTCCTGAAGCCAGCTTTCCACAGCTGACAACTTTCTCTCGATAGGTCAAATCACAGCGCATTAATTTATGCATTTAAACTCAGGGGCACGTAAAGTCCTTAGTTAAATTTACCTCCAAAAATTAACAGTAACAAGAAAACCCACGCAATTCTTCCAAGATTTTTTTTTTAATATTGTGGGTAAATGGTTTAATGTCCAATGTCCCTTCCTTTCCCTTTCAGAATAAAACAGACAAGAAATTCAGGTTGGTTTTTTTTCCTCTGCTGCCCACCCCCAAAATCTGCGGACAAGTGGAGGACTGGCAGAATAACAGTTTAAAATGTGCTGTGCAGATGAAAGGTAATTGAGAAGTAATTTCTTTCCAGATCATTCTAAAGAACCCTTTGTTTCTTTCTTATTTTTACTTGGATGTATTTAATTCTAGTACTGAAGAATAAACTCTATGGAGTAAATAGCTCTTCTCCTTGCAAACACCTCTGCAAGACCTTCAAGAAGGTCAGCATGAAGAAAGGGTTGAATTAGCATTCCTGAAATCCCTGAGAGATGAAAAGCTGAATAGAAAAAAGCTCCCAAATGTCCACGCTTTTTCAGATACAGACAGTGAATTAAGGAATTCCCATCCCTTTTCCTCCCATCCCTGTTTTGCATATAACTTTCACCTCTAATGATGTTTAGCAGAGTACTAAGGAAAAACTGAAGCAGGACCTTTGGATTTGGGGCTTAGGAACATGTTCCCCAACGATAAAATCAAACCAGAGGGGGAACAGAGGAGGTCCTGCCTGTCCCCTTCTCACCCTCACCTGTCACACGGTGAAGGGGGAAAGCTGCTGCTGCACACACAGCTTCTTCCCCATTGCATTCAGCAGCAGCCAAGTAGTTAAGCAGGCATAATTTGTCACTTTTCCAGTATTAACAAGCATGTCCCCATCCTACATTTGGCTGCCTTTCTCCACAGTTCCTCCCCTCGCATGTGATTACAGCAACCCAACCAGTTGGACCGGATTCCCCTTTTCCAAGGGCTGCACCTTCTCCATCCCCAGCCAGGCACACTTTTTCCCCTTGCCGTGCCTTTCCCCCAGCCCTGCCGAACAATGTCTCCCCAGGGACTGAATGACATAAGGCTACGCTGGCAATGCAGAGAGCTCAGCCCTCGCTTCTGCGATCAGTTTACAATTAATCCATGAGTGCACACACACAAATAATGCAGCCTGACACTAAGGGGAGAGCCCAGGACCTCAGCACTGAAGCACAGAGGCTCTGCCGCTTAACCTAAAGAGGCCCCTCTCTGCTGTGGGAGGCAGGTTGCTTTACTGACTTGAATCATCCACTGAAATGGGACATAAGCCTCATCTCCAACGCAGCATATCAACATGAGTTCATGGGGTTACAATCACATGCACGCATCCCTGTGCTCTGCAAATGTAGGAACGAATTCACTAGTCAGTGAGGCTCTTCTGCAGAATGGCTTGCAAGTAGATGGAGATGATTTACCTAGGGAGAAGCAATTTTCCCCTCCCTCCTCAGCCATCTTCCCCTGATGCTAATGAAGGGATTTGTTGGAGACCTGGGATCTGGGTGAGAAAAGAAGAGATGAAGCAGACAGGCACCTCGTATCCATAAGATACACTAATCCACCCAAGCAAATCCTGAACATCTCTACTGCCAAGCAGCTCCGCGTCAGCCATCAGCAACTAGCCCCTAGGATCTGTTCAGTTTTGCTTTCACCACTGCAGTTAAACAACTAAACCTGAAATTTTGCAAGAGGAGACTCCTAGGAAGGCTGCTGAGAAAGGCAAGTTGGCAGCCTAGTGACAAGAAGCACCCCTGAGCAGGAGTTGTTGCTCCTGCACCTTGGCACCTAGCAGGGGGGCAACTCTTGTGTAAAGAGGTGTCTACAGGTGGGGTCTGCGGTGACTAGGGATGGGGTTCAGCTGCCCAAACACCAGTGCCCTGTGTTGTGGGGTACCCTGCAAAGCCTAGAGCTGCCACTCCAAGGGTGACATTTGTCTGCAAGTCCTGCATGGTATCTGCCATGACATGAGAGGTAGATAACACGACCAAGAGGTAGACAATGTTTATGTCCCCTCTATCATCCCCTTACACTCCAAAACAAGGTGGCTAGATCCAGACTGTGTACTTGGCATGGTTCCTGGCCCAGGGTAATGTCCAAACTGTGTCTGAACAATGTCTGGAATAGTGCTACTGGCCCAGGTCAAAACCACGCCAGAGAGCGTGCTAACAGTTTTGTAGTGTGGATGAGCAAGTTCTAGCACCTGGGAACATTCAGATGTGCTGTATAAATTACTAGCAGAAGATGTAGCCCACAGGGTGAGCTGAATCACTGTCTGAGCTCCCCTGACTTGTCTACATCTTATTTGGCTGTAACGGAAGCTGAGACGCTCAGATCACCTGGAGACATTGAAACTGAGGTGTCTTCATCTACAAGTTCAACCACAGCTTCACTGTCAACTTATTAACCTGAGTGTCAGCATGACAGCACTGAGCATTAAGGTAGGGCAAAATGCTTTTACGTTTTTTAAATCAACTGGAGGAATTTCTGGCTTGCAGAGCACAGCAGAACAGGAGGCTGAGAGGCAGCACGTCAAGGCAGCTGCCCTGGGTGCAATACAGACTAAAGGCAACTAGAATAAACCAGAAAAATTAACAGAGAGATGCTAACGTTTTCACAGTTTAACTATCAAACTTTCAACAGAAAGACAACAGCACAATTTCTCTTACATGTATCTGGATAGTATTTGGGTAAAGAAGTTGGTGTGAAGGGAATTCATCATAAATGCCTCCAGCAGGACTAAAGCCTGCAAATACTCATGCATGGGAACAGTCATGACATGGAACAAGAAGACAGGCAGTCTGCTGCCACTAGACACCACCACTGCTTTCACTCTCTGCATCAATAATATTTTGCAAAGCTGAGCGTGACCTGAAAGAGCCAAAAAAACTGTAGAGGGTCCCACTGTGCATCTTGGATACTGCAGGTGACAGCATAGCCAGTCCTATGCCCTTTGGGTCTGTCCAGCAGCACAGAAACAGAGACATGAAATCCCTTCAAGTCAGCTAGTTCATTGATTCTCAACCTGTGTTTCATGGACCACAAACAGCCTGGGAGACATCAAAGATGTTCTGTGGCACAACTGGAAAAAAATTAAATTAAAATGCATATACATAGTCCCTGAATGCATGCAAACAAAGTCAGGAAGAATAAAATAAACAGTGAGCATCCAAATTTTAATCTAATCCTTATTTGGCTGTAAAGGAAAACCACCATGGCAAGGCCACACAAGGCAACCTCTTCTGACTTCCCAGAAGGTTGGATGGTCCTTCAGTGTAAAAAGGTTGAGAAACACTGAGCTAGCTCATCACCTGCTGCAAGGCACGATGCGCTCTACACAAACTGTTCCTGAAATGTGTTTGACTAACCTGTTCTCAAAAGACTCCAGGGATGGAACCTAACCCCTAGGCAAGCTATTCTGGCAGTGAACTGTCTGTAGCACTGGCTTTTCCTTGTGCCTAAATTATGTCTCCATCGTTGCAACTCAAGCCCATAATTTCTTGCCCTATTCAACGTGAACGCAGATATCAGATAATTACCTTCCTCTTTTTGGACATCTTTTGTGTGTCATTGGAAGCTGTTATTACATCTTTGCTCCATCTTCCCTACAGTAAAGGGATTGTTTTCGTATTTTCTGGACCTACGACTGTTCTCACATATGACTTGTTCTCAGAAGTATCTCCAGTTGGTCCTCAGCTTTCTCAAAATGCAGGGACCAGAACTGGGGATGGCTCTGCCTTTCAGACAGCTCCTTGGGATATTTCCCTTTATTACAGTTATAAGATACTGTCAGTTTATATTCCGTTTGTGATCCACCATAATTCCCAGCAATTTTTTATGCAGAACTGCTGCACACTTGGGTTTTCTCAGATCTGCAGTTTTTATAAATGCCATTCTTACATGCAGCACTTTTCACTTGCCCTTATCAAACAGCCGATTATTTCATTCTGATTTCTAATCTTCAAAGTTAATGAAATCCCCCCTGAGCCTGGCATCATCTGCAGATGAGTAAGTACTTTCCATTCCATCATCCAGATGCTACAGAAAACGCTTAACAGTTTTGGACTTCCGACAGACTTCAGCCTTCCAGTTTCACAATAAAGCATTTACAGCTACACTGAATATGTGAACCAATGTAAAACCTCCTGCCCAGAGCACTGTGATTTCTTGACACAGTCTCTCTCGAACTCAGAGTGCTCTAGGCTTTGCATACCAGATGTTACAATGTCAGAGGCTTTGAAGGGAGTTAAAAGCAGCTTTTGTGCTTTCTGCACCCTTTTCATTGGCATGATGGATGACAGAAGCACAAGGAGAATTAGGTCTGAAGGAGCACGATGAGAGCTACTGATCTAATGTCATATGAGGGATCAAAAATTTAACCTTTCAGAAGATGATTCAGCACTCTTTTGTGTGTTTGGAGGAAGGCTCTTTCCAGATCTTGGCTCTTTCAGTGGGGGTTCTAATGAAAACATTTTTGCCCTTTTGCCAGTATACGCTCTGGCATTTTGAAACATCCCATCATTTTCAAGAGACAGCTCTGTCAGTTACTAACTATCATGCTAGAAGGTGTTTTTTGAACAATAATCGCTCAATTATTTTGTTTTCTTCGTGTCCATGAAATTCCTAATTATCAAAACGCACGCATGTCATCAAGTTATGGAAAGCTTATTTCCTATAAAGATAAATTAACTTTATGAGCTTAAAATCAAAATACTTATCTGTAAATACCAGTTCATATACAAAATAATTCCATGAGTGACCTATCAGGCATAAAGAATAAGCATCACAGTTCAAATAAAATTACTGTGCAAATACTCTTTACCAAAGGGTGCTGGTAAGGAGCATCATTCCTATATTTCTGTTCCACTTGTGTATCATATGTGACCATGTAACTGGTTCTTTGGTTCCATTTATAAAGGTGTGCACAGGGCTCAGCCATACAGTTACTACACATTAATACATTCAACTGAATTCATTCGTTTATTGCAATGAAGTCCCTGAGTCTCTATTCCTGTTTGCACAGGACACTGAGAAATCACAGCTGCTTTCCCATAATTGCCTGTAAATGGATTTTGCCTTATAAAAGAGAAAGTACAAGGCGATATTGAAGGGTTGAGCTTAGGACTAGGGCAAATTTTGTGCATGCTCTGCCATCAGCTTTCTGAGTAGGTCAGTTAGAGTTGTATTCCTTTCAAGCAACCAGCTGTGAGTCCTTTCATAGGCTATGGAAAGACAGGCATCTCCAGAGGGCTGATCTTTCATCCTACTTTAAGTGAGATTAATTACCCTCTGGAAGTACCACTTTCTCTCTGTTGACTCTTCAAGGAGCCTGTGATGACCAGACTAGCCAGGCTTAAATATTATGTTTCAGACATACACACCCGGCCAAAGAAACCCCATCCTGAATGCCTAATGTGAAGTCATTTGTGGTTGGGGCAGACAAACCCTATCTCATGTCTTTCTGTGCCTCATTTTTCCATCTGCAAAACAGTGTGACAGTACTTCCCTGTCTGATGTGGGAGCTGTGAAGATAACGACAGTAAGAAATTGTGAGGTGCTTAGTGATTACTGTATTAGGTACCATATGTGTGCACTCAGTAGATAACATGTCATTTATTACAGGTTTCAAAGACCTGCTAGCAGGCAGTGGCAATACCTAAATGTCAGCATCTTCTTTGAAGACTTCACAGACTTTTCCCAGGGTTTCTTATCCCATTTCAGGTCATTCTGATGATGGAATATGAATTCCCAAGTTCAGAGCTTACAGAATGTGGGCACTGAGGGAATTTCACCTCTGCTTTCCTCACAAGTAGAGCAGTTGCAGCTCACTTTCACATCAGGAAAATTAACTGCATCTTCAAAACAGGATAGGTTTTACATTCCCATCATAGTAATGTCTTGATCAGTTGAGAAATCTAGTTGTATTTAAATATATATTTTAAAAGTTTACCCATTTTCCAAGCAGGGCTCTTCTTTCTTCAAATACCTATAAAACATACACACACAAATAAAATTTAGTATTTAAAGAGGATCCAATATGTCCTAAGAAAAATACAGCCTGAAAAACAATCTACGAAATATAAACAGAATCACCGAATGGAAGAGTTTGGGAGAAACCTATGGAGATCCTTTAGCCCAAACTCCCTGCTAGGGTCAACTAAAGCAAGTTGCTCAGGGCCACATCTAGATGGATTTTGAATTTCTTCTTGGATGGAGACTCCACAACCTCTGTGGAAACTTGTTACAGTGTGTGATCACCCTCACAGTAAGAACATTTTTTCTGATGTTTAAATGGATTTTCTTGTATTTCAGTTTGTGGCTGTTGCCTCTTGTCTTTTCACTGGATGCCACCAAGAACAGTCTGGCTCTGTCTTCTTTACCCCCTCACATCAGATATCTATACACATTGATAAGGTCCTCCATGAGTCTCCTTCTCTAGGCTGAACAACCTCAGATCTCTCAACCCTTCCCTATACATCACATTCTCCAATTTCTTAAATCATTTTTTGTGGCCCTGCACTGGCTTTGTCCCATTAAGTCTATGTCTTTCTTGTACTGAGGAGCCCATGAATGGACACAGCATTCCAGATCTGTCCTCACCAGTGCTGAGTAGAGGAGAAGCATCATCTTCCTTGACCTGCCACCTACACTCTTCCTATTGTAGCCCAGGATTATGGTGGCTTTCTTTGCTGGCTCATGGGTAACTTGGTATTCACCAGGAACTCCAGGTCATTCTGTCCCAAGCTGCTTTCCAGATAGTCGGTCCATTTCTCCAGCCTGTTGGGGTCTCTCTTAATGACTAGAACAACCTACTTAGGGATGTAGTAGAGTCCCCATTGCTGGAAGTTTTCAAGACACAATGGGACAGGAGGCTAGATAATCTCATCTAGGCTCCCTTTCCCATGAAAGGTTGATGGTCAGATGATCTTTTCAGGTTCTTTCCCATCTGGGCTGTTCTGTCTTTCTATGATTTATGAGAGCACAAATATCTGGTCTATCAACTCCTCCTCCCAGTTCTGTATTGTCTACAAACTTGCTGAGGGTGCCCCATCATCCAAGTTGTTAATACAGATTTTAAATGATCCTGTCCCCAGTGTCAGTCCCTGGCATACTCTACTAATGACCAGCCTCCCGCTGGAATCTATGCAGCTGACCACAATCCTTTGAAGACAGTAAGTCAGTTTTCAATCCACCTCACTCACTATTCGTACTTCATCAGCTTGCCTATGAGGATGTTATGGTAGACAGTATTGAAAGCCTTACTAAAGTCTGAAAATCAACCAGTTTTCCTGCACCTCTCTTCTCTCCAGGACCACATCCCACGTGATTCTTCCACACAGATCCCTGAAGAGGTCAAAGTCCGCCCTCCTGAAGGCCAGGGTTGTGATTCTTCATATCCCCAACCATTTCTTCCTTCTTTGTAAATATGAGGTCCAGCAGAGCATCTTCCCTTGTTGGTTCCTTGATGACCTGTGGCAGGAACTTCTCATCAATGCACTCCTGAAACCTCCTGAATCGCATGTGCTCTGCTGTGTTCCCCTTTCAGCAGATATTGGGGTGGTTAAAGTTCCCCATGAGGACCAAGGCCCGTGTCCAGTTGTCTGAGGAGGGCCTCATCTACTCCTTCCTCATCTTCTTCAGCTCTACAGGCTGGCTCCTGTGGAAGGTTCCTTTCACTGAAGAAGACTCCCTGAAGTTCGGGGGCTATGTGTGCATGACTGAAGGATAGCTCTGCAGACCGACTGCACTGTGCTACCTCTCATCTCCAGCTCCCTTCTTTGCAGCTGCTGCACACATGATGTGCCAACACAGTGCTCTATTCTCTTGGCTATACAGTGATGTGTGGTGTCTCACATGCTTTGTGAGACCAGAAGCTGAGCTTCCCACCTCTTTATTTTAGAAATCTCAGTTCTCCTGAGTTGGAGACATTGGGCACCTGAAGTCTCCTAGAACGGATACAGCATGGGTAGTTATCACACAGCTGTAGTGACGGCTTCAATCTTAATGCAGCAAGATTGTTATGAGTAAGATAGTAAGACCAGTCTTCGTTCCCTGGCCACTTTACAGTGACAACTAACAAGAAGGATGATCAGTATCAAAATACAGCAGAGGATTTATGATGTTGACCTTTATCCATAGGGAGCTAGACCTGAAAGCACTAACACGCGGCTTCCCACTACCACAAAACTGCCTTCTATACGCAGGATTGTGACCTGGGAAGTGAGGAAATGCTGTAAATTATTTTCCCAGAAGACAGATCAAAGAGGAAAAAGCTCAGCTTATAACTGCACATGAAAACAGCTATTAACCACAACTAGGAAACATGCTTGATCATTATAAACTCCAAACATGTTATTGCTATGACAGCCTGCAAAGAAGGTTCCTGCAGAGAAAGACATTATCAATGCTGATGTCTGGTGCAGCAGTTGACAGTGTTAGCTCTGTCTCTCTCAGCAGGAGTGTCACTTGCGAGGGGTGGGAAATGACATTTCTTTTATTTGTATGTTGACAGTTATTATTTGCTTTATTTGCATGTGGGACACTTGGCAAAGTAAAAAAAAAAACCACAACCTTACAAGCTGAACCTGGAAAAGGATTTGCCACAAGCAAGTGATGAATAGTTGAAGATCTAAGTTTTGTGTTGGATAATTCAAGGGAAGCAGGGAACTATTTATATAACTGAAAGCAATGTTAATGGTCTTTGATCAAAGAAAGACACATACTTGCTTTCAGCATTCTTGGAGATACATCTGAGCCAGCTCTGTCAGAAAGTTCTGCCTACTCCAGGCACTTGGAAGCATTAATTAGCAACAGAATGGCCCAAAATTGGTATAATCATCCACTGCCTTAATCAAGCCCATGTTTACTGTCCTCTCCTCCAAGGCCTTGGAACTGTACCTATAGCGTGCCTAAGCTGGCTGGCCTTGGATGCAGCCTGAGGCCTAGGTTGCTCCTGAGATCTGCTATCTCACATCCATGTCTTTTAAATCTTTTTTTAAAAGATTTTTTTTAAATCTATTTTTAAAGGTAGTTTTAAATAAGCTCAAGTTCAAGGCTGTCTGGCAAATCCCTCCACAGTCCACCCTTTGCTGCAAATGCCATTGGGGGCTCTTCTACCTCATGCCTAGCAGAAGGCAAATCATCTCCCAGCTTCCAGTCCTTCCCTAAGGACAGCACAGCCCTGCACTCAACAGGACTGGTGCTGAAGCCTGTCCAGTTTTGCTGCAGGCGAGCAGGTTGCCCTGTCTCCTACCTTTACTTCATCCTTAAGTTTAGCACAACCTTGGCAAATCTAAGGCTCCACCTCTGGTTTTCTGCCCATGAATGATGCATAATTTGAGGTTTCCTAATTCTGGCTTCTTGACTTTGGCCTGTCCCTGATGGTGATCCTGGCTTTAAAACAATCATGACTGCCCATGTCTCAGTTGTAACACCCTGGAAAGTCTTTTCTGTTCTAACCGCTGCTGTAAGGGCAGAAAACCACAGATAGGGGCAGCAGGACTTGGGATGTACAATACACAGGAGAGAGCTGGGTCCTACCAACAATGCAGACAAATGTACTCTTGAGCATGTTTGAGAATCCAGGGAAACCTACAGGAACTACTGGTGGAGTACCCCCAGAATTACCCAAAATTAGACAGGTAGCAGATTTTCGATACTAACGATTCTTGGCTCTGCTCCTAACAATTGTTTAGATAGAGATTAAATGCTTCTGCCTTGGATCAGCTCTGAATTCCCACCACTCCTGCCCCTCACTGCCTGATCTACTAACAAGTACATTTCTTACACACCTCTCCTCTCTACGTTTTCATCTTCTCCCTGTTTTTCACATGCCTTTTCTCTCTTCATTCTTTCTCTTAGCTCAAGAGTGCAAAAATGAACAAAGATATGATTGTATGAAAAAGGTGCCTTCTCAATCCCTAGCTCCCTATATATGTCAATTAGATTATCTCCTGATTTCAGCTGTCAGCAATATTTTTGTTGATGCTATTTTTTTTCCTGCTAACACTGCAGAGGAGTGTAGTGATATACAAAAAGGAGTTTCAGGCAGGTCAGTGCTTTAAAACCTGGATCAGAAATAAGCAAACACTTTTAATCATGAATTTCATCACTGAGCACAAGGCTCGGAGCTTATGGTATGTTCTTTCCTACTTGGAACATCATGAAGCACTGGAGTATACAACAATCCAATATGAGCTCCTAAAAGTTTTGCTGCAGCCTAATGCAACATCAGACTGCCTAAGGAGCAGACCAGTAAGAAGGTAGGAAAGGGTGGTTTTACCCACATACTTATTTCTAGTTAGATCATACTTTATTGCACAGCGATGTGCATCCGTGAAAATATGTTTTAAAGGGTGTAGGAAACAGACATTAAAATGATTCAAAGGCTGGAGAATATGCCAGATTGAAAGGACTTCAAAGAGCTCAATCTGTTTAGTTTATCAAAAAAAGTTCAAGTGTTGGCTTGAAGCAGGGTAAAAGTCCTTCCACAAAGCAAAAATACTGGTTACAGAATAGTTTAATAAGCTGGCAGAGGATGATTTAAATGATGGAAGCTAATGCTAGAGGTATTCAGACAGGAGACAAGGTTTCATCTTTTCATGGTATAGGGGATTAATCATGAGAATATTATCAGGGAAGTGATGAAATTTTCATTTCATAAGGAATGAAGGTTCTTAACCCCCAAGGAAGTCTGGATACCTTTGTGGAAGATACCTTTTAGCCAAATTCTAGTTACTGAGCTGAAGACTGGGAGAACTGCGCAAAACAAGAGGGCCCAAGAAATCCAGGAAGCCAGACTACATGATGTAATGGCCCTCTCTGGGTTAAATTCTATGAATCATCAAGAGAAATTTAAACTGAATTCTGAGGGAGGTATATGCTCCTGGTGATACATGAGCCAAAACCCCCACAGTTACATTAGCAGATCCCAGATATAGTATACAGTGTGGGAGGTTAGGAAATGCATCTCATTATTTATAAATTGAGTGCATCACTTCAGTTTCCAAAATACCAAGCTAGCCTCATCAGTGCAAGGCTAAGCAGAGAACCCAGGGCATGCGTACCAAGGTCTCTCCTACAAGTTGAGATGGAGCACTCTGGCCACTCAGAAACTTACACTGACACTCAGTTTGCTCTGGGGTTAATCTGAAGTCTTCTGGTGCAGAAAAAGAATCATTTGGTAAATTTCACCAAGAAATGGATACACATTTATTGTTTAAAAACAACTGATTTGGCAAAATAACAATACTTGAACTAAATTCTTCTGTGCTTTAAACAATGTACATTAGAACTTTCCATTTTTACATAACATTAGTTTTTATATATATGTATACATAATAAAAGACTGTATGTGTGTTTGATATATACATACCTCTAATCTTTAAGTTCTTATTAGATTACTTATGACCTATACAGGCAAAAACATAGTAAATTTTTTCTAGGACATGAGAATCTGTGAAGTAAACCTGAGAATTTGTCTTGGGATTTAAGAATATGCAAAACCGACTGGACAAGATCCTGAGCAAGTGCTCTAACTGACTTTGCCTTGAGGGCTGGACTAGATCTCCAGAAGTCCCTTCGACCCTCAACAATTCTGTGATTCTATGAAATTCAGCCATTTGCACAGAACTTGCCTTGTCATTCATGAGCTGGTGGTTCAGCGGAGTCCACATGCTCATCTTGGTCTGTAGCTTGGGGCCATCCACGTTTCTAGGAGGTGCAAATGCCATAGATTTAGGAGATGGTGGATCCTCTGGTGTCTTGACAGCGCCAATGGCTATGAAAATTGAACAGAACAAAGACCAATATTACCTCTGTGCTACTCCATTACATGTATGTAAGTGAAAAGCAAACAACTGTAAGAAGGAATCCAATGATTTCATAGCACAGCAATGATACAAGTAAGATGTATTTGGAAGTCAGTTAGGGTAAGGCCTTTCATTTTCTCTACCCACAGTAACTGTGACAGTAAAGGCCAGATTTCCTAATGGAATCTCTGTGCGCTAATTTCATATAAATAATTAATAATTAAGCGGGTCTTCCCCATCACAAATATTATTGAATATGCCTTTGATTTTTACTGGATGAATGATCACAACAGGGTATTTGCAGTGAGCTAGAAAGTACACAAAAATTCTCTTTCGAGTTGTTGGCACTGAGAACTGGAGATAACTTATGCATCTACTTAAGTGACACTAGCTTGGTTTTTACTGATTCTGATGGGCATATAATGCCAAGTCTCAAAGGGCCAATTTGCTTCTCTGACACTTAACTGAAAGAATAAAACACAGAGTGGTCTAGAATTGGCTGCAATCTCTCAGGGTCCTGTGTTCAGGCAGATTGGTTTAATGGTTTGGACTGACTGTGCTGCTCTTTTAAACAAAAATTTCATTGTGAAGTAAATTGGGCATTTAACAAAATTTTCCCTTCCCTTTTGTGCCACAAAGTAACTGGACTTCGTTCAAAGTCATTTGTTCATAAATTCTTGCCCAAACATAGGAAAAGCTTTTTTTCCTTCATCTTCTATCCTGCAGCTGGATTCAGCAGGATAATGTCATTGCTCACCTCAGGCATCCAATTTCCAGGCTGGAGGCTTAAGCTGCAGGAGCCTGAAAACCAAGTCATTTCTTTACCACATTAAAAAATATCTCAGTTCCCTGCATATAGTTATTAGGCAATTTTTCTGTAAACACTTCAGATCACTTTAAAGCTTTGCGGTGGCAAGGTGATTAATAGGACTTTTGGAACAAAAGAAAAGGCAAATCTACTAAATAACTCCAATATTGTGTTGCCAGTCTACCCTGAACTCAAGCAGCTCAAAACCCACCCAGCAAAAGGATCTTTCTAGCTAATGCAGCTCTGAGGTTCACAAGACATATCTTTGTGAAAGCCCAGTTCCCCAGACAGAATTCCTGTCTAGATCAATGGAAGATTGATCTTCAAAACCCACTGCAGGATCTGTCCAGGCACATGACCTTTTTGATTAGTTTTTCCTCCCTTTCTTTCCTAAGTTATTATGGAATCAAACAAATACAAAGAAAAAAGAAAAATCTGTTACATCTTTCTGTATCTGGTGATGTAATATGGTTCGTGGTTAGAAAATAAGTTCATTACAAGACTCTGAGTTCTTTCTGTTTCTTTGTTTTTGGTTTTTTTTGCTAGAGATCCTTAAATATCGTATTGTCTGCACACTGCAATTTTAACTTCCCAGAGAAGCCACTGAAAGCTAAAAGACTTAGTAAGGTTTCAAAGCTGCACATTCGGTAGTTGGCCAATGTTAGAGGTTTCTTGTGTAACTGAGTAGGTGTATTAGGGATACACATTTGATGGGATCACTTACTGGGTTGTTTTTTTTGTTTTGTTTTGGTTTGGTTTTCTGCAAGGCCCCTGCCCTTTTCAATGCACAGAAATGCAACATTACAAGCTACAGAAACAGCTCCACTGCCAAAAAAACAGGTTCAGGCAACCATGTCCTGTTTTTCAGGGACAACCTTCTACATTAGTCACAAAAACATCAGTTGTCACTGCAGCACACTCCCAACCCTGGATTCACGTTCCAGTTTCCCTACGCAGACATGCTTGCTTGGTGCTGGAGCAGCTGCGTTCACAAAGCACCTCTGTGAACTGGTGTGTTAGCAGCTCGTAGTCCAAAGAGACAGTTGTGCCTCTGGACCCTGCTGAGAGCCTTCCGTGCCAAAAATGTGGCTCAGAACCTGGCAGAAGTCATATTCCCAGCTGCACATGCTGTAAAACTGCCTGAATCGCATTTGATGTTCGAGCATGATGTGTAAACAGGGCTGCAAAGGCAGGTACTATCAGGCAAAAAGGTGAGCGTAGCCAAACGTTTTAACTTTGTACCCGATGTGCCAGCCTGCCAGCCCTCCCTCATTAGCCCTTGGCTAGCACAGTCACACAACCACCATTCACTCTGCTCCTCACCTCCTCAGCTACACAAAGTCGTGACAAGGGGAGGGAGGCAATTCCACGTCCAACCTCAGCAGCCTGTGTTTACAGGATGAATTCTTCGGTGAAGTCAGAACTGTGCAGTGTCACTTTAGCACATGTGTTTTACTGGGGTTCCTCAAAGGCACATTGTACATGCTGGGACTCCGTGCCCTTACTTAGTAGGTGACCTTGAACTTCATGGGATGCATCAGAGGAGCCAGCAGCGTTAGAAAATCTAGAAGCACCTTACCTGTAACATGCAGCTAGCCTAAAAACCGGACTGCAAGTTTTTTATAGGCATTCTAAGAAGAGACTTGTTTTACCAAAGTTTAGCTACCTGTTCCCTAAAGGAAAACCTGCGCTTGTCTTCACCCTGAATGCCCTATCCCTGGCAGGATTGACAGCTAATTTGGTTTCCTCAAGAGCCTAGAGTAACTCTGATCAGAGTTAATCTCTGACACCAGTGCTAGCTTAACAGTTGGATCTGATGATCTTTGGATGGATCTTTGGACTCGAAGATCTTTTCCAACCTGAACAATTCTATGATTCCATGATTTTGTGACACTGAGGTGGCTGCAGCAGCTTGCTCAGTGCACATTAAAAAGCAGCTGGTGCACTGTGCAGACCAGTGATTGTCAAGCTGTTTAGCCAGGGCCCCACTTTTCTTCTGCAATGGTTGTTATCTTTGGACTGGCTGCCCAAAATAACATTCCAGAGATTGCTCCAGCTTGTTCTTCATGTATCCTGGGATGAAGTTGATCAAGCTCAGCTGATCCGAAAACATTCAGCCAGCAAAGAGACATGAGATGAGGTTAACAAGAAATCAAGCTCTAAGGGAAATGTTGGTTGACCCAGAGAGGAAAAGCTATTGACACATGGTGCTAAAGAAATTATCTATTGTTATTCTTCTAGGAAAAATAAAAAGGCAATGTAGGAGCAGGTGGCAGGCATAGTAAATACCAGTGCAAAAGAGTTTTGTGGGAAAGACTGGGGAAAGACCAATTTTTGTGAGTACAGAGTTTTCAAGCTGGTTGTTTGATTAACCTCACACTAAGTTGGTCAGAGATCTCCAGAACACAAATGTTAAAGAGCAAAACTACCCAGGTTGCTACAGCCAGAGAGTACTTAGGAATGGTTCACAGTTCGAATGAAAGGATATACTGAGTGGGGATCCAAGAGATTTGTGCTTTTTGAGATGTATGGAGAAAACACATGTAATTTCACAGGGCAGGAAACATGAATGGCATGGTCTAACAGCAAGACAATTTCAAGATCGAAATCCTGCTGAAGCCAATGGAATACTTTCACTGATTTCAGTACAAGTTGAGTCTAGCCCTTGGTTTAAAAAATGTGATTGCATTTAAGAAAGATTAACAATACATAATGATCATATCACATTAACCAAGGGCATTGGAATAATTTCCTTTAGCTAGGTTAATCTCTGCTTAACCCTCTGGCATTCCAGAGGTTTGTGCAAACCATACTCAAAACAAGTCCTTCAGAAGCAGACCTGCTTTATTAGTGTTTTTGACCACATCCTATAGCAGTCAGCCTTTGCAGTTCAACAAAGCCTGGTGCACTCAGGCTTAAGGATGCATTTTGCAGAGAAAGAGCCTAATCACATTGATCCATGTGATGACAATAGCACAGTCGAGGAGTTCAGTTGTGAATAAATGGAATTCAACTGAATCACTCTTAAGCTCAGACAGGAAAGTATTTTTTATTGTAAATTATTATATTGACAATAAACAGTGTGATGATTGATGCAATGGCAGAAACGCTTTAAAGAGCAGTAACAGGAAAACAATCTAGAATGTACGCCAAACTACAAGGCATTCAAAATAGAAAAATTCCAAGAGGATAGCTCTGGGTGGAACAGATAATGTGAAACAGATCCTCAAATGTAAGGGAACACTTAGAAAGATGGCAAGAGGAGAAGGGCAGGAGGCTAAGTGCACATTTACAATGATTTACAACAAGGAGGCCAATACTGCACTCCTTTCCCTCTAGCTAGCCCTTAACCCACAAGCTGCAAAGCACTGCTATCATCCAGCCTTCCACATTCGGCACCTGCACTTTGCACAGTGATGCCCTGTCCTCAGTTAATATGGCCACTCTGGCTGCATGATATTGCTAGTGTTCCCCACTGCCGCATCAGCCTTGTCACAGTTGTTCCCAGTGCTGTGGAAGGCTCTGTGATCCTGACACAGAGGTTTGCCCAGCTGGCTTTGAGGATCTCTGTGGTACCAATGCTACAGCATCAATAAACCCCAGAGCACAGCATCGCCACAGCACTGATAAACCCAAACACCTGCAGCACCTTGTGCTACTGGTATTTTTGACTTCCCCAGCACCACCACCTCTGTTGTACCCTGCACCACCTGAGACCAACACCTCTACCCCTGCCAGGGTGTGCTAGAAATGTCCCTGTGCACAAGAACGCAAGGCTTGAGTACCCCTACGATCCCCCTTACCCCAGGCAGTGAATAACTAACTGCATTCCTCACTGCTCCATGATGCCCACCAAAGCATCGATACCTCCATATACCATCGCAGAGGTGATACTCTCTAATAATCAACAGACCCAACCCCCCTTGTGCTCCTCCATGCCCCCTACCCATGCCCTTGCTATGCTGCTTTAACTTCCATACCGATTCTCTTCATAACCATGGCTCAAAGGTGTGTCAGAGGAAATTCAGATATTAGATATTAGGAAACATTTCTTTACCAAGAGGGTGGGAAAACATGGAAACAGGCTTCCTAGAGAGGTGGGAAATAGCTCAAGCCTGTGAGTGTTTAAAAGGCATTTTGAAGATTCCCTTAATAATATGCTTTGACTTTTGGTCAGCCCAGACGCAGTCTGGCAGTTGCCCTAGGTGATCATTGTAGGTCCCTTCCTACTGCAACTATTCTATCCTATCCTACCCCCTTTACCCCACAGCATCACTCAGCTTCAAAGGACCCTCTTTGGTCTCCAATAAACCCGGCAATTTCCCTTCCCTGGTTGTGATAATCCTTGACTGCTCTCCTCTGTGCCCTTGTTACAAATGCTCTCCAGGATCTGCTCCAAGCCCAGAAGCACCAACTCCCACTCCTGATCCACATCAGTCTCCTTGTGTCCTACAGGGCCAGTGTCCTCCCAGGAGCTGTCACAGCACTGCATAGTCCCAATGACATTACACCCAGGGGAATTAATCAGTATTGATCCCTAACACCTTTTCTCCCCTAAATAAGACAACAGAAAGGTCCCTTTTATCCCTAGAGAATAAAGTATTTCCCTTTCTACTCCAACCTCACTGAATTTATATTCTGCTCTGCAGTTGGACGATCCATGAAGTTTTTATCTCAAAGTCCACCAGAACTTCCCTAGTCCTGCAACACATACAGTTACACCGCCCAGTGTCCCCGCATCCTGCGATGTCCCGATAGCTTTCCCCACCCCACTTTAAAAGGCAGTAGCAAACCTCAGCCGCTCACAAGTATGTCTCTAGGTACCAATGCTTTTCCACACATTTACTGAGTTTCTACTCTTTGCATGACAACTTTATGCACTGTCCTTTTGAGCATTAATATTTCTAAGTACTCCTTCCATCCACAGACTGAAATCTCTCCCAGCACCCAAAGGCAACAACAACCCCCTTGGGCCCCAGGCCTGACAGCGCTGCAGAGGGGCAGCCCCCAGGCCCTTTGTGCCTCAGTGTCCCCCACCGTAGCGTTTATACCACAGGGTGCCTTGGAGACCCCCTTGCTAACAGCACCGGCCGTGCTTGGTGCACACAGGGGTCTTCCATCTCCCCGCCAGACTCCCTCTCTGCACCCTACTGTATCTGTTATCCCCTCCACACCCCCCACGGAGTTTGTGCTCCCCTCTCTTTCCACTGTCCCTCTGTGCCCCGATGCATTTGTACCCCCTTCCCCATGCCACACCGCGTTTGTTCCCCCAGTGCCCCACAGCACTTGTCCCTTCGCGCCCCACTGCGGCCGTACCTCCTCACCACGCACCCCCCTGTACCCCACTCTCTCCCAGGGGATGCGGCCACTCCCGTGTCCCCTCAGACCTGGGTGACCCCCGAGCTCGGGGCCGGGCCGCCCGTCACCTGCCTCCTCCCCGCCCGCGGGCGTGCGGCCTGCTCCTCCCGCAAGGCCGCTTCCCGTCGCTATGGCAACCGCTCCCCGCGGGCACCCCGCCCCCGGCAAAGGCGCCAGCCAATCAGATCCTACCAGCGGGGGGCGGGAAGGCAGAGCGGCCGGAGGTTCCGATCGACCTAGCAACCTGCTCTGCTCTTTCTGATTGGCTGGTTCGCTTCGGCAGGGAGAGGGGCGGGGCGCGGCAGGGCGTGACGGCGCGGGGGGGCGGGGCGGAGGCGCGGGGCGGGGCGGGCGCTGCGGCGGGGTCGGGCGCGAGGAGGCGCGGCCGCTGCCTCCGCCGCCACCTGAGGGAAGGAGCGGGGCCGCGGCGGCGGGACTTCGCGCTGAGGTAACGGCGGGGACCTGGGCCGCGCGGAGAGGGGGCGGGATGTAGAGATGGGCAACGGGTTTCCCTCAGTGATGTCGTTCTTTCATCCCCACAGCGGCCGCCTCGCTCGCTAAGGGGTAGAGACACCCGCTCCCGGAGACGGCGCTGTGGGGGGCGGCCATCAAGCGTCTTCTGGGCGGGGGAGTGTGCGGAGCGGAGGGTTAAGTCCCCCACTCTGATGTGGCGGGCGGCCGAAGGACGGGGGATGCTAGTCCTCTCCTCCGCGGAACGCCATGGAGGTGCGGGATCCACCCCCAGTCCCTCTGCAGCGCCTGGGAGCCGGGAGATGCTGGTCCCGTGCGTTCCCGCTCCCCCTGCCCCCGCCAGTGCGCAGGGGACCCAGCAGAAAGGGATGCTCGTCCCATGCATTTCCCCTCCCTTTCCATTAGCTACCCAAGGGGAGGGGATGCGAATCCCAGGTACTCCGCTTCCTTCTCCTCGCAGTGCACTGGGGACGCCGGGGAGAGGGATTTTAGTCCGTGTGCGCTCTCTCCCCTTTTCTCCTTGCTGTGTGTGCATCCAAAAGGAAAGGGCACCCGCTGTCCCTCTCTCCCAGCAGTGTGGTGGGGACCGAGGGGGAGGGGGTGCCGGTCCCCCTCCACACACGTGCATCTTTTCTTCTGCAGTACATTGAGGACCCAAGAGATTGCTAGTCCCACGCTTCCCTCCTTTCATGTTGCAGTGTGGTAGCAGCGACCTGGGAGGAAAGGGATGCTAGTCCCATGCGCATCTCCCTCCCCCCTTTCCCTTTGCAGTGCAGGAGGGACCCAAGGGGATGTTGGCTCGATCCATGTACTTTTCCTTTTGCAATGCAGCAGTGTGGACCCGGGGGAAGGGATGCTAGTCTTACCGTACATATATATTCTTCCTTTTCCTTTGCAATGCAGCAGGAATCTGAGGGGATGCTAGTCCCGTGTGTGCTCTTGTTCCTTTTGGCTTTAAAACATAGGGGGAAAGGGGATGCTAGTTCAGTCTGCACCCTACCTCCTCTTCCAGTCTAAGGGATGACAGCTAGCTTCCTCTCCATTTGCCATGCAATATGAACTCACGCAGAGAGATGCTAGACCTGTCCCTCCATATGCATGGAGAATCTTGCCTCTTGCCGGAAAGAGTTTCTGCCTTTCTGTTCTCCCTGCGGGGAGCGGGGACTGTTGTGGTGTCACTGTGAGGAGGAAGAGGAGATACTGTGTGTCTCTTCATTCTGCCCTGTAGTACAGTGAGGAGGAGCATGAAAGAATGGGTGAGTGTAGCACGTGCCCTCTGTCCTCCATGGCCTTCTATTTGAAATAGGGGATGTGGGGAATTATAATGTGGTTCTCCCTTAGTACGTAACAGAAGTGGAACAGGGGAGTACAGCACTGGGGTTTCTTTCCCACTGACTAATTAAAATGGAGTTGGGAGAATAATGTGCCTTCATGTGGGTGGGAATGGATTGGGGAAAAGCTACCAGTGCTGGTATACAATGAATGAGTTCCTTTCTCCATGATCAGAACTGGGTGGGGAATGACTAAGGTGACATTCTCCTCTTCTCACTTGTACAGGAGTCGTCTAGTTTGTTGTTTTATCACCCTGTTTCTCTGAGACAGATTAACTGTGAATTGATCCACCTACATACTTCTAAAGTCTGATGACTTTTTTTTCCTCATTGCCCCCCTCCGATTTGCTCCCTTTGTAACTCTGAAATTTATTTGAAAAAAAAGAATAATTTCACTTGTGCGAGTCAACACTTTGATTTCATGATTTTCACTCTTTATAATAGTCATCTATGCATGGCCTAGTTTATTCTTTACAGCAGGAATTGGATGAGCTTCTTATGATTATAAATAATGTATAAGTCCATAACCACACTAACAAACTAGCTGTTTCCTACCCCTTTTGCCTGCAGGTTTTTTTTGCAGTGCCTTGGGGTAGGTAGGTAGGTATCCCCTCCTCCTCTTTTATCCCCAGTGTCATCAAAAGCGTTTCTTTTTGTTTTTATGTACATATAAAAATAACCACAAAATTTCATATGTAGAGGCTTAACAAAGAGTATACTGAACTGGATCTGTGGTAAGAAACTGTCTTGACACTAAGGATTGCTTATTACAGCATTCATCTGTCTACACCAATTAATAGGTCATCTATATACTTGTTTGCAAAACTTTTGCCTCCTTTCGCAATGATATGGTTGTCTTTTTTTCTTCATTTCACCTAGATTTTTTTTTTCCATGAAAGAGCACTGGGTAACTAGGCTATATAATGTTCTTTTCTATCTCTAGTAATTATATGCTTTATGTCCTTTATGATGCTACATAATAATAAGATCTTGAGCATAAAATGGAAAAGTCCTGAAAGAACACAATGAAAATTTTTCTGCTTTTTGCACAGTTAAAACTTTTCGTGGCTTGTTGAATCTACGTTTTTGTATGGTTTTTTTCCAGTTTGAGGTTGTGGGGAATTCAGAGGATGGGTGGATTTGTCTGGGGTCTCTACTTTGAATGTCGTTAATATGATGATTTGTGTGAAGTGTTCTTGGAGTTTTTCCCAAGACTCTAGATCCTGACCTGGATTTGCCCAATGTTCTTGGTTCAAACTTTAACAGAATAACTGGTGCAAGTATGGTGAACCTCTCTTATGAAGCATTATCTACTGATTGCTGCTGGAATGGCACCTGAATTACAGGGTGCATGCTAAATAGTCAGTTGCTAATCCATACTGCAGATTGACTTTACTGAAGTTGTTGAATAAAGTCTTTTGGAGTTGGTGGCCAAAGAGTTTGGGAAAAAGGAAAAAAGTACTTGAAGCCAGTGTTGTGGAGGTGACAGCGAACTGAAAAAGCTTGTTTTCCTTATTTTGGTGAACTATTATTAAAATGTTAAAATCAAAGGACTAGATTCAAAGAGTATTAGGCACCTTGTATAAAACTAAGTAGGAATTGGTTTTGTCTGTCTGTAACTTGTGATCCTTCTGGTCAGCATGTGAGAATATGCAGAAGTCTTCAGGTTTAAGTAATGCTGCCTGGATACGGGATAGTTCAGGTCTTTGTTTTTTTTGAGAGGTGCCAAAGCTGCCTGGAATATGGGATAGTTCAGGTCTTTGGTTTTTTTGAGAGGTGCCAAATTCTTAAAAAGTAACTCTTGAGATGTGCCTGCCTTAGATCAGAAGGACATAGCTTTTCAAAGCCACATGAACTTGAAATTGGACTACAGTCAGGTGTGGTTAGATGTAGCATGTTTTAAATATTGTGCCTAATTCTGATCTTTTACGTTCAGTGTGTTGACTGCTCTTCAGACAACGCTTGGCTCATAACATAAGAAAGGCACTGTGATTTGAGCTGTGTTGCTTGGTTCTGCCACCTAAGTTAAGGTGTAGATAGTTCTCTCTGCTTTTTTTTTTTTTTTTTTTTTCCTGCGGGGGGGGCATGGTTTAGAACAGTTTCCTTATTTGTATTCTTCATGTACTTCAATGCTGCCTCAAACACGGGTTCCCTGTCAATAGCTGTGAGAGAGTAAGCAGCCTGTGAAAGCAAGTTGTCAATGAACTTAATGTGGTTATGTTTAGCATCTTGGTCTTTTTCCTATTTACATGTTTGTTTTTACCAGCCTGTCTTGAGCAGCTACAGCCAAAAACATTGCCTCACATGATCTGAAAGAGCAGCACAGAATTGTTTAGGTTGGAAGGAACCTCTCAAGATTATCTAGTCCAACCCACAAAGTGTATGAGGGTTTAAAGAGGTATATACTATTAAATTTTTCTGACCATAACATAGGCCTATGTAAACAAAAGTGTGCATACATAACTTTTTTGACCAGCTGATACCAGTAGAAGTTTGGTAATTAACTCTTGTACCTCTCACTAAGTTTGCATTATGGAGAAAGGAAAAATTTTTCCTCTCTGATGTGTGGAATTTATTTCCCTTCCTGAATATCGAAGGAAAAAACATTACTCTCTCAAGACTGGAAGTCTGTTCAAATTTGTGGTTGTCTATTCTTGGGAATATTGATGAAGTACTTAGGGTTTTCTGGTTCAAACAGAATTTTAAATTTCTGTTACCTTTTTTAATGATTTTTTTTTAAAGCAGTTGGTTAGAGACTGAATTTTGCGATTTTTGTTGTTGTAAGACAAAATTGTTATAAGAACAGGGCCTCTCTGTCCTCTGACAACTCTATCAACTTTTCCCATGCCTTAGCCTCCAATTCCACAGTTTGTTTCTCTAGTCGATGAGCACAATATGCTGAGTCCCCATTCTGCTTGTTCCACTCCAGCCCCTTAGCGCTGAGAAAATGCAGCTTCAGCCCCGGGCAATGATTGCTGTTTAAATTGGCTCTATAGGTAGAGTGGAACTGGCAGAGCTACCTTTGCAATTTTCACCTTTGAGAGTGTGTGGAGAAAGGGGTGGTCAAAGAATGCTGTTTCTGGCTTATCCTTAGCTGTGATGGTGGTTTCTGTAGAGAAAGATACGAGATACGTGTGCAAGTAAAATGGATTAGAGACAACAAAAAAGCTTTTTACAACGAGACTAAAATTACATATTTGAACACAGGTAGCCAAACCATGACTGTAGCTTGTTGGGCAGAACGGTAGTCTTCACTCCTGCAAGTTGGGACTTGTGTATTTGGTGGTGGTGACTGTTTTGTTTTTGTTTTATAATTATTCAGCAGAAGTTACGAGGCCATGCAACTAAAGAGATGCTATCGATGTGAATGTACCAGTGGAGATGCTGAATCATAAATAACTTGGTTTCAATGTGGTCAACAATTCTAATGTTCACATAGTTACATTTAAAGTGTGAGGTTTTCTAAAAATGTTTTCTTCGTAGTAAATACGTTCCATATTTTCACCATCATTTCCGGGTAGAGTTTTGTAGCATACCAGTTTTTTTCCATCAGAAGTAATCCAAAACTGGGATTAAAATTTGTCAAGGGACCATCTAGTTGTGCTCATGAGAATTTGAGGCAATTTGTCTGCCAGGCTATTTAGAGCTAAAATATTTTTATCAATTACAAGGCTTTTTACTCTGTTCTGTTTGTTGTGTTTTTTATTCTAGGTTACCTAACAAAAGAAGAAAGTAACTCGACTGCTGTTCTGTCACAATGGGGTCAGTTGTGTGGGAATGTGGTTAAACATTTTAATACCTTAACCTAATACATGCTACATAATCCTGAGAAAAGAAAGGGCAAGATTTCTCACACGCCTGTCTCAAATACATCATCTTCTGGACTGAGCTAAGAATGTTGTATACAAAGAGTATTCCAGTTTTGAAGAACCTTAAACAAGGACTGAAAATATTGCTGTTGAAGTGAAATCTGAGGGTACATGAGGAGTTGAAAGAGCTTTCTGACTGGGCTCAATAACTGGCCCCATTCCCAGTGTGGAAGGATGGCTGTTAGCTGGATGTTCTGTTACCTTTGGCTTTTGGATGTTTTGGTGAGGCACACAAGAGGGCACAGTTTATTTTCTTGTGAGCCCATCATCCTGCGGATGTGCCAGGATCTGCCTTACAATACCACCTTTATGCCTAATCTTCTGAATCATTATGACCAGCAAACAGCAGCATTAGCGATGGAGGTAAGGCTATTTTTTTCAGCAGTATATATGCTTTTGGCCTTGAGTTGACAAAAAATTGGTAAGAGAATCCAGGAAGATATTTATATTAGAAATCAAAATGAAGAAATTAAGATAGTAATTTAAATATAAACCAAATACCACTTGCATAACATGTATTGTACTGTATACTAAAATACTCTATGACTACAGGATTTGCCTAATTTAGTATAACTTAGTTTGAAATACTGTTGATGTGTTTGTATGCTAGTCTGTTACTTTAAATATTTAGACAAATAAAGAATGCATATTTTTAATGGTCTGTCGGTTAACTAAATACCAGAAAAACAGCATACTGAACAATGAATAGAAGATTTTTAGTTCTGAAGACTTTGTTCTTTGGTGGCTTTGCGATATTTGGCCTTTCCTTAGTCACCTAAAATTTGATGTGAAGAAAATGAGAATAAGAAGACATATTATGAAAATAATGGAAATTGCTTATTTATTAGTACTGCTTTTCTCAGCTGCAAGAAAGTCTGTGGTCTTGCAGACAACCTTTATTTGGTTAACCTGTTAACAATCTAATTTAATTAACCTGTTTCTGTTCAATATCCAGGCAGAGAAGCTTTTAGACTTGCACTTTCTAGGTTATAATGGTACCTTATTACTCTTGCTGTTATCTCCCAAAACCCTCTTTGGACTTGTACAGGATCATTTTCTCATTAAAAAAAACAAACAAACTAACATATCTCCACTGATATTTGTCTAACCTTTCTTTGGAGAACTTTCATGATGGGGCTTCAACCACACACTTAGTCTCTTTATATTTATAGTCTAGTATGTAAAAGACTTTTAAGTTCACGTCACTCTATTCTTTATCCTGCCACCCTACCTGAGGAGTGTCCTTACTTCATATTCTGTGATATGACTAAAACTGATGGAAATTCAAATATTAGGGAAATCTTACTGTCAGCCTATTCAAATTTTTATGAGGCATTTGTGCAGATTAGGTTTATTTTTATTTTGAAGTGCTTGGAAATGGGTAGGTATGCTGTGCTCTGCACTAAGAACAGAAAGAATAATCATATGTTTTCATCTTTCAATGCTCTTCCTGTCAATATAGAAACTTAATTTAATTGTCCTTAAATAATATAAAGCCAAAGCTTTATATAGTCTTCCTATGGAAGAGTTGTGAACCAGACTTGACAGGCTTTTTCCTGTAAGGATAAAATAGAGATTCTTACCCTTAAATGTGCTTTGTTTGAAAGAACCATGGACTTGCATTTCAGCAGCTCATTTGGATGTGGCTAGGGATTCCAATTACACTAAATACATAGCAACAGGAATGAATTTAATTTTAGTATTGGTTCTGTTAAGGGCCTTTGAAGATCAAACTGTAAGGAGGAAAAACAAAGCCAAAGCAATAAGCAAGTGTAGTAGGATAACAGTGTGAACAACTAGATGTGTGCAAACTGTTTATTTCCCTTTGAAAGGTGGAACTTAGGATCTTAAAGGAAAGTATGGATTGAAGACTTCTGGGGCTTGGCTTGCAGAAGTGTGGAGATAGTGGGTTTTGGTTTTGTTGGGTAGTGGGAGAAGTAGGTGGTCACCTGGGACTGGAAGTAGTTTATCAGTGGAAGGCTTTCAGGATCTGTGCAGCTCAGTATTTTCTTGAAGGATCTAGAAGGGAAGGTTAGCAGGAAGATGAGAAAGCCTATTGATACTTGTTGTGAGTAACCTAAAGCTAAGGTCAAACCAGAATGAAGAACTGGGAAGACCTTGAGGTTACATTTGAGATACATTGAGCTGTGAAATTGTTGAGGAAACTCAGTGATAAATGTGTATGTGTTGGGGGAAGTAATATTCTTCACATCAGTGGTGGTGGTCAGCTTATTTCATTTGACTTAATGGTGGTTTGTTGTGTTGGAATGTCAGCTGAAAGCTTGACAGGGCAGTAAGAAAGCCAAAAGGAAAATGAAACATGGGGCAATTAGCAAAGAAATAAGACCAGACATTACAGTGGTGTTATATAATCCTGTGGCTCACAAATAGCTGGAGTGTTGTGTGAGGTTCTGAGCTATCGCAAAAAATGTGTTTGAACTGAAATAGGTCCAGAGAAGAACAGGAAGAATGACCATAGGCTTATGGAATATATCCCATGTGAGGAGTGCTAGACTGACGGCAAGGTGCTTTAGCCTACTTCTCAAATACAAAACAAACCAAAAACCTAACAACAACAACAGCCATCATAACTGGCATGCAAAGCTTTAGAAGTATTGACTGTACACTGTTTCTTCTAGCGTAGGAAGTAGGCTCCATCAAATGAAGTTGCTAGAAGCCAAGTTAGAACAAAGAGGAGGAGGTGGTTCAAATAGCTGGTAATAGAGCTGTGAAACTTAGACAATGCTGTGGATGCAAAAAGTTTGAGGAGACTGGACCAGAACTTGACAGTAGTGCTGATGAAGGTGACTAGGTAGAAAAAAAAAACTTCAGGCTTTTCCCCTCAGCAGAAAATTGTCACAATCTGAGAGAGCATTTAGGGGATGTAAGAAATGTCCTGCTAACGGTCCATTTTGCCAAGCACTCTGTATCTGCTAATAGCAAGTGGAGCTGCTGTTCGGGGAAGGGGTACAAGCCTCCTGTCTGTGGGCTCTTTCTCTGGTGCTTTCCCAGTATCCACTGTACCTGAATTACGGATGTGAGAGGGTACCTCCGTGCCTGTTCCCTTTAGTATCATTTAATGGATATAGATGGATATATCAATTAATTTCTTTGAATTATCTTATGAATACAATACTGTCAACCAGTTCATTAGCCACCATGTGAAGAAGTACTTGGTCTCTAACCTGTTTTAAACCATACTCCTGCTAGTGTCATTTAATACCCTTTTGTTCCAGTATTGTGCTGCAGTTAAATCCTCTGTTACACTTGTGATTTTGGAAACCTTGGTTTTATCCACCAGGCTTTTCTTCTCCAAATTTAAGTGTTTCAGCTCTTTGCGCTTTCTTTTGCAGTTCAGCTACTTTGTTCCTGTATTGATTTTTGTTACCTTTCTCCATCCCTTTTTCTAGCTTTGTCCTTGCTGAGGTGCAGAGATGAAGGGCACACCACTCCAGATGTAGGCATGCGAGGGCTTTATTTATAAATAAAATCATGCTTTTTGCTGCTAATAGCTTCCTAGTAATGGCCCACATAATGTTCATTTTTCTGGCTTTTGTCACATGTTAAACCAATGATTTCAGAGAACTGCCAAAAATTATCACTAACAGCCTCTTCATGGCCGCTGTTGGAAGTAGAGTAGTAATTATATGGACCCTCAGTCTGAGCCAGAATAACTGGTGTAATTGTTCTTAGTAAGAATTGTTTTCTGCTACAGAGAAGCAGTTCAGAAATAAATGTTGCTTCTTTGAGCTTTGAGATACTTTGTGGTATCTGAGGCTCAACTTAATAGCATAAATTAGCTTGCATGAAACACTGTGTTGCTGCATTTGGTGTACTAGCCTGAGGCCTAAGTGGTTCTTAGACTTAGCATGGCTGCATTGGTGTCATGGGTGGATATAGTACTCCCTTCTGCCAATATAGCTGGCATATAGGCCAGTGGTTTCAGTCTGGGGATGGACTAGGAAGCTGCTTCTCAATGCTTCATGAAAAATGGTGAAGGCTGTGCAAGCAAACAAGGCTATTATCAAGCTTAAATTTACTATGAAGGGGACTGCAGAGTTTTTTACGTGTTTGAACAAGAAAAAAAGAACGAAAACCTACAGGTTTTCATAGGTATATTTCTACTGCCTTTATTAGCCTAGACTGCCTCTTAAATCTGTTTTTGTTATTTGGCTCTTTAGACATTTAACATTGCAGTCAAACAGATGGAACACTCTAATTTTGAACTGAATGAAGTCTATTCAAACTTGCATTGTGACATTTTCTGGTAAAATGTTTCACCTCTCATCCAAGCCCCCCTTAACTGCTGTGAGCATAAAAAAAAATATAGCAGCAGAATCAGTATGATTCATCTTGTTTATTGGGGGGGGGGTGTGGCAAGACCTTGTAATTCTCAGTTTTTCAGTACCACTTTTTCACAACAGTTCCTAATAAAGCCCATATGAAAAATTCACCTTGCTTGCGCTGAAAGAGTACAGTGCGAGAAAGAGCGAATGTGAAGCAAAAAAGAGAATGACTACAGTTATTGTCTGATCATCAATAAACTCAGGGCGTTTCTCCTCCCATACCATTGATTGCTTTATTGAAGGAACTGTTTAGAAACTTATTTACTGTTATTTCTTGAAAACTCAAAGAAAATCAGTAGGTTGCCTTTTTGAGACTTTATGCTAATGTGATTCCTTCATAACTATAAAAAAGGCTAATAAGTCACATCATCAGTTTTGGCTTGTTATATTGCAGCAGTATTGGTATTAACCATCTCGATTAAACAAAGGAAAATGGAGTGTTACATCAGGAGTCCCTCTTACTGTATGTAATCAGTTCCTATGCCTGCCTTTACTCCTAGGAAAGATATTGCCTTAAGCTTTCTGCTGTGCTACATTAGCAAGGCCTGCTTTCATCTGGGAAGACTGAATAGAGAGCTCTCACATTCAAGGGCCTGGAGCATTATTTTATCCCCAAGTTATCACCAAAGGGTCTTACTCCTTTTGATAGAGGACAAACACCAGTTGCACTAGGCCAACCTCTGTTAACATCTGCTTGGCTATAGCAGGGACTAAAATGAGAGTTATTTTACATCTGCTGCTTTCTAAAAGGAGTAATGCCAGTTAATACTGACTGCCGCACTAGCCACGATGGTGTAACGGAGGCGTGAGGTGGTGGGTGTCAAGGGCAGGTGTTTTTGGAAGCCCCTTCCCCAGCCCCTGCGGCCGGGCTGCGCTGTGCAGAAGGCGTGGAGCCGGGAGCTGTCCTGCCCTGCAGTACTGCACCGCAGCGGCCGCTGCCCACAGCACCAGCCTCGCTTCTTGACTCGGTGGGGGCATTCCTTTGATCTGCTTTGTGCTGTCATGTAAAACATAACGTAAGGTATTTTTAAATTTTTCTATAGTCTGCTCGCCGGTTGTTCTAGTACAGTAACCACCTAGCATAGTCTGTCTCAACAATGCTGTTAAAACTTCCCTCTAAATGCATTCATGATCATAGTGTGACATTTCATGATGATAGTGTGACATTGAGATGATGTTGCACTGCACTGCTGCCACAATTCTGCTGTGTTACATAGATCGTGTGCTGAACGAGGCAGTGACAATGGAGGAGTTAAATTACCCCTAACCCCCTGAGGGATCTGACCTTCTTTACCCGTCTCTTGGATTATTATTGCTACAAAGAATTATCTTCTGTCCCTTGTTCACTTAATATTGCTTTGGCCTTGAAGGATTTGCTTATGTGAAAGACTAGCAAGCAGTGTTTTTTATCTGCCTTAATGCAATTTTTGTAGACAAATATTTTTATCAGAGAACATGTAACTCTGGAGCCTGGGAGCATGCTGTTAAAGCTTTTGTCACTGATGAAATGAAGTCATTTAATATAATGATCATCAGCCTTTTTTGCAGTTAAATATACTGCCAGCACTTTCTTCTTACCCAGATTTTTGTGGGACCTCACAAATGATGCTAGGGATCAAAGAGGCTTTAAAGGACAGGAACCAGACATAGTTGAGAGCTAAATGGGCCTCTCAGGGTGAATGCAGAAGTGTTGTCCTTTGGGATTATACTGGAGGTCAAACGCTCCAGAAATGAGATGATACAGTCACCATATGGGCAGAGGAGATAAAATGCTATGCTTTGCACTCTCTCACAACTTCCATTCCCATTTTGCATATCAAAAAAGAGCAGCAGTATGGACTTACAGATGCACCGTAGCTAGTGTGTAGGTGGGAGATGCAAGGGGGAAATAGGGAAATAATGTTATCCTGGAATTGATTTGTTTTTTGCAGTGTGAGGGAGGTAGCTGGAAGGGGAGAGGAGTAATGTTAGTAATGTTGAGTCATATGCTCCTACTCCATCAGTGTGGCAGGGTTCACCAGCTGGGAATCATTGGATTAATCTGAATAAACTATCTAGTCAAGGAGTTTTGAATATTTAGAAGCAGGGCTAGTGAATTGTTAATGGACTTTGTCACAGAATATGTAACTACAGATGTGTAGACACCTGATTTTTTACACCCTATTTCAAATGTAGTGTTTTCTTACTCATACTGGTTCCTGCAGAGGATAATGCCATTGACCTGCTGCAGAGCAGCATGCCATAAGATTTTCATGCCATTTGCATACCTTTGTTAAGTATATTTCTGTGTGTATAGCACAGTTTCTTTTTTGTGGCAATATAATTTTTTTCTCTTCCCAGCAGTGATCTTTGGAGTCTTAGTTCATTTTTTGGATCTTTTTTAAGCAGAAAAGAACTGGAGTATGCTTTAAAATGGCATCAACAGAAGATATAGCTATATTTATTCCCAGCTTGGTCTTGGCATCTGTGGTAAGAGTCAGGCATTTTTCCAGTATAGGTAGGTCAAGTTTTAAGTGGCTTATTTTATTGGTGTTTCTCAAACAGCTTTTCTATCAGGCGTATATTACTACAGGTTTCAGGTAATCAGGGTGTGGACTCAACATGGAATAGTGTCTCTCAATTCTTGACTTGCATAAGGGCCAGGACAAAGTGTGCAAAATTCAGCGATCCTGGTTTGTATGATTGTGATTCCTACCTTCCCTGGAGCTGGGAGATAGTACTGCCCCATTCCTCTTCCTGTTTCTGAGTGAGTTTTTTTGGATACAAATGGGAAGCACCTTTCTTTCTTTGTTTCCTGCTGAGCAGCAAGGATGAGGAGAATGTAGGGTGGAAAATCCTTAATTTCTTCCCCCTTTCATTCCATCTTTACTCCTTTCTGCCCCCCATCTTCTTTTGCCTTGCCCATGCACTATACCTCCTAAATCCCAGCACTTTTCCTTGGCTTGCCACATTCTTCAGTTCTGCATCATAGAATTGTAAGAATATAAAGCTAATGGAAAAGTAGGTTTTAATCAGCTGGTGTTTTGTAAGCACCCTAATCTTAGACACTAATTTGCATTAAGGATTAATTTTCTCTTTAGTGTGTAAGATTGATGCCTGCAGAACAATGGAACTGTACATGATCATAACGCAAGCAGTGCACCAGCTGATTAAAGCCTACTCTTTCATTAACTTTATATTCTCTTATTCCCATTCTGAATTTTTACCTTGGAAATAGCCACATAAAGATTTTAGATCGTTTTATTGTTACACCAGAATGTCTCAAAGCTAGAATTACAAAGATGGTTTAGCAGAGTACAGGCAGAGCAAAGGAGCACCTAATAATGTAGTGCTGAGAAATCCTTGCTTTGGGAATATCTGAGGCTTGTCTGTATGAAATATATCAGCTTGTGGTTTCAATCTTGATCTGTGCAGGGCATGAGTGTTGTGCAAAGGTGAAATCCTGAGTGGGTAAGAACAATTTGGAAAGAACTACAGCTGTTACATCCCCAAGTAGATCCATACAAAAATTAGTGTGATCTGACCATTTTGTAAAATGAGGCTTCTGAGGAAGCTGTTTCTTGAACATGAAGAGAAGTAGGGTTTGGGTGTGGGCTTTGTTAAATTGATAAGCTACTGCTTGCACATTGAAGATGAACTCTGTCACCATGTTTGCGTTTTCCTGAATGAAAGATTAATTCTTAATGATGATTCAACTGGAAATATGGAAACGAAGTTTAGCCTGAATAGTTTGCTGCAAGCATATGAAAAAAACATTACTTTTAAGTAATGATTCAGTTTAAAGTAAATGATCTACATCTTAATCAACATGTATTCACAGTGGGCTTGTTTTCAGGGTCATGAAGGCAGATGGCTCTGCATTGTGGCTAATTCTGTAGCATCTGGTGGAGGCTTAAAGAGGAATTATTAGGGAAGGTGGAACACACATGAATTTATTTTGAACCGTTAAATGACAATGTACTGTATGTTCAGTTGTAGTTTTATATCTGCAAATGTAAACTCAGAAGCAAAAGAATGCTGTGCCGGAGCATTAAGGGAATGTTGGTCTTACCATTTACCATTCTTCTTACCTACCATAAGCATACAGGCATTTGTTCCTATGTTTGTTTGTTTTTTCTCTACCAACGTCAAAATCAGCTAGTTGATTCTCTTAGACACAGCTGCTGTGGGACAAAAAACATGTTCATGTTGTATATCGTATGCTGTAGTAGTACAGGTTAGTATTTGTTACAGTGACTAGGCTTAGCCTTATATCTAGTAGTGTGTGTAACTTGGAGGATATAGTTCTGCTATATTAGTGCTGAAATAGCTACCTTGTATTCTGCACCTACCCACATTCCATTCTGTCTCTTCTAAGGCAGAGATCTTGCATGTCCGCTATAGAATTGAGTCAGTGCTTCTGTTCAGTCCAAGTTTCTAGCAAGACCTTTCTCTTCCTCCTTTACAGTCTTCTGATACAAAGGTTATTTAGAGATCTCAGTTATAACTTGTGAGCTGACATAATAGATTGGAAGCTTTTAAGTTTTCTGTTCTTTCATCTTGCCATTCTTTCACAACATGTTTTTCATGTAAAAAGTTGGCAGTGATTTAAATAATGGTGGACTACTTCAAAGCTGTGTGGCTTGGGTAGGATGTACTTTTTATTTTGCTGGTCACTTGGAAGCGGTGGGTTTTGCCTTGCTTTCTCCAGTGTGTGAAGATAGTTCCAACTATAGGATAGTCAGATTCAAAAAGAAAGCCACAATAGACTGACAAGACAACAGAATAGGTAATGAAGCAACAACTTCAGCACTAAAGAGCAGTTGTCATAAATTTTACCATTTGTCTTGCTGGTATGGCTGCTTTTTTTTTCTTGTTTTGGGAGACATTTGTGGTGATTTTAGGGAAAGTTAGGATGGCTTTTGTGGATTTGAATCATTTTTATATCAATGGGCTCTTCTGCGTGGCTCCAATGCGATTGCGTTCTGTGGTATGAGAAGAAGAAGAATTCACCAAAACATATCTTTAACATTCAAAGGACAAATCTTAAATTCACATGTGCTTCATTTGTGCACTACCGCTTTACTCCCTATTTTGTGTCCTGGTCATTAAGAGATGCACATGCATGAGGGTTTTGCACCTTTCTGAAGCAAACTGAGCCAGTGTTTGTGCTCCATCTAGCTCCAAAATGGCACTGAAGATAAGCAGCCTGTGGGCTGCAAAATATCCCTAATGGTTGAGGAAAGCAGTACTCTTGAACAGAGTGCATTATTCAATCTTGCAACACTTTGGACCTGCAAAACAGTAATGTTTTAATAAAATGCACTTTTAAAGAAAATATTTGGTGTGGGAGCTAGGCTAGTAGAAATGAAACTGGGGAGGAGGTGGGTAAATGTAAGAACCTGAGAACAGTGGTACGAAGTCAGCCCAGAGATTTGTTTAGCTGGGTACTCGCTCACCTGACGGTGGCCCACAGTGGGTGCTGTGCGAGGCAGGTCAGGTACGTAACATATGTTACTCAGGCTGTTCTTCCTTGTGCAGCATTTTGTGGCTTCGAAATGATGACTTGCATTAGTAACCTTTGGTGTATTCTTCCACAAATTTATCCGTTTTCTTCCTGAACTCATACAGTCTTTTAGCATCCACACAAATCAGTGGCAAATAGTTACATAAATTAAAAACATTGTATGAAGAATTTGCCGCTGTTCTTGTTTTCTCCTCTTCAAACAAACCGCCTGCTGTTTTTATGTTCTCTAGTTTTTGTGCTGAAGCTACAGTGAATGATTGGACCATATTTTTCCTTTATGTATCATTTGTGATTTTATAGAGCTTTCATGCCTCATCCACCTGCTGTCTCTTTTACAAGGTACAAGAATAAAAGTATACCATATTTATATTTTTATGTAGTATCTGAATACGATACCATGTTAATATACTGTATGTAAATCTGGTCTGTCAGATTGCTCCTGCAGCAGCAGCTAGACCATCTTCCATAGTCTGCAGAACTGTTAGTGCAATGGCTGCGGACGTTTGACGCTATAGCTCAGTAGCGATCGTCCGGATGCTGTGTTGTTTCAAAAACATTGTCAGAGCCCACCAAAGTCAAGGGGAGTATCCAGCAATTTTTCAGAACATTAAATACTCATGTCGAATTTGAGAATCGGATCTGCCCTGTTTTCTCCGTGGTCTCATATGAATTAATTTGATGCAATTATGTGGAGTTACTGGCATGAAGTTGGATACTCGGTCCTTAAAGTTTTTTGGTTGTTTTGGGGTTTTTTTTTATTTGTAAGATTTTTTTTTTTTTAAACTGTTGTTTCTAGCATTGCGCTTTTAACGATGCCTTTCCCGTTTCGTTTCCCATCTTGTGAATTTGACCATGATACCCCCTCCTCCTCCCTGCCCTTGTCCCGCAGAGTTAGTTCCTATGGTTACCCCCTCTTTGTGGGGTGACAAAGGTTGGCATCTTGATTCTCCGGAGCCAAATTCTGCCCTTTGACTCTCTCCCCTTTTCACACCCCTTGCTAAGCTTGGCCTCCTGCTCTGCTCGGAGGCTTGTCAGCGAGGGGGTTCCCATGGAAACGAGGAAGGAAATTTGAAAAGAGAAAAGGAGAGAACAGAAGCACAAAGGGGTCGTTAATTTGAATTTGAACAAGGAAGGAAGGCTCCTTGTAGTTCATTTTTGTGTGTTGTAGAAACCTGAAGTTTATCTTTTAAAAGTTGCTTTCAATTTGTAAACTTGTTTATGTTCCCTGTTTCTTGATTTGTAGAACAAAAGTTGTCATGTTTGTGGCACTGAGCAAGGAGAAACATCTTTCTTTTTAAATTCATTGAGATAATTCTGTTCAGCCATTCATTTAGGGTTTTTTTCCTGACAGAACCAAAAGCATCATTCATGTTTTTAATATTTTTTTCTGAAAACTTACACGTATTACATTTTCTCCCTTCATAATGACTCAATCATACTGTCAATTACCTAACATCTGTGCATCTGTTTTCTGTGGAGGAGTGGATGAATATATGCTGTTCAGAATCAGCAGATCCATTAGCTGAATCCCTGCTCATGAGTATTCCTTCTGGTTTCTTATCGTACGTTTTTAATATTGTGGCCTGATCTGGGTAGGGACAATATGGAAATGTAACTGCAGAGAAGAATACAGTAACAAAGTTTGACCTTGGATTTCAGTTTTGATGCTTACTGTCAATAGTAAAGAAAAAAAGTCAAGAAAACAAAAATGTGTGTCACATGATAGTAAGTGCCTTTTGGGACATTTTATCTGTATATTTTACAAATGTGTTAAATAAAGTTCTATAGAAATTTGTTAAAGAAGTTAAAGTGAAGTTACTTCGTCTTCAGATTTTCCTCTGTAGCTTTTTGAATGACAAATAAGCTGTCTAGTTCTTACAGAAAAATAGTCTTTACTTCATGTAGAAGAAATACCGTTTCAGTGGTCTGATTTGAAAATTTGTTCTCCAGCTGCAGTTTTACAGTGTCTGGTGACTAAAATACTGAAAAATCTCAGACCCTGAATCATATGCATTTTCCTTAGTCTTACTTTGCAGCTACAGGCAAATTATTCCTGTTACTCAGAATAAGCTTAATTAAGTGGTATCACAAAAAGGCAACATAATTCTTCAGATCCATCAGTTACTTTTTTTCTGACACAATGGGAGGCAGTTGCTTTTGTCTGGAAATACTAAGCCTCCAGGCTTTTAAAATTTAGGCTTTGGTTCCCCTCCCACTTTGTACTAGTTGCTATTAGTAGCCAGGGTCACAGAGGGGACGCAAGAAAGGGGCGTTGAATTGAAGCCAGGACTGTCAAAGATCTGTGGCTTGCACTTCTCCTACAGTGGCAGCCGATTCCTCTGACATAACCTGTTATACCCATCAGAGAGGAGCCAGTGTGATGGATTAAAGGACATGTTTTTGATCTCTGAGTGTTAGTCCTCATCTGTGAGGTGGGAGCCAAGTATGAGTGAAATCAGCAAAGAGCTATTGAGCAGGACTCTTCGTGAAACATTGACAAATGCACGTACGTACACTCCTATCCACTATCCCGTCCCCATCCTGCTGCTTTTAAGGTTTAAGAGACAAAGGGAGCAGACAGACAGCTTTGCTGTAAGAACTTCCTATGGTTCTTCAGAACAGAAATGCCCTCTGACTGGTCTTCTGTGGTCTGCCCGATGAGCCCTGCTGCGGCTAACCAAACGGGGCTTATCACAGCAGGCTTCCAGCTCTTTGCGCCTTCCCTACCTTATAGCCCCACACCTGTTATTTGCTCAATGGCATTTTCTGTCCTTTTAGACACACAGAGATATATATATATAAAGGGATTTTGCAGTGTTGGACAATTGTTCAAAGGGGCAATCAGTGGGAAAACACACTTACCCCCTCCTGTCTCTTGCAGCACCCTCAAATGCTTACATCTCCAAGCAATTTAATGCAGTCTTTTTTACCAGCCCTGCTCTTTTATAGTTTGATCCCACCAATTCCATTCTGTGTCAATTCCTGCGTTGCAAACACCCCTGCAGTGTATTCCATACAGAACCTGACACATGGAGTAAGTTTACAATGCTTGTGAATGTCACTTACTCTTTGAGACATGTTTTGAAGAGGTACTTCTCCCACAGCACCCATAGATGTTTGCTTCTCTTTATTCTGTTTAACTGGAAAAGAATTTGGGTCTATCATCCATCCTTCCTAGGGGCCTCGCAGAGTAGTTTCTTAATCTTTTGTCTTCCCTTGTTTCCTTCCATCTGTGTCCCCTCTCTCCTGTCACTGTCTTGCTAATCCTGTTGTTGTGTTAGGTCTTGTCCTACTTGTCTAGGGTGTTACAAAGACATGCAAGATACACTGTGGGAGCAATTTTCTCCAAAACTGTTAGTGATACAGAAGAGAGCTAGGCACAGACTCCTCTCCTCAACAGGGAGAAACTTTTGGACTTCCGAGGGCAAAATGTTATTTTATCTATTTTGAGAGAAGCAAGCGTGCTTTTAGGGTGCTGCAGAAACAGATAAGTCAAGGCACTGTGGGAATTCCTGTCAAATATTTATCTGGTAAATTATTAACTATAGGGAAGAAAAATCAGCTTTGGGAGCTTGATTTTTATTCTTGATTTGATAGTTTGGTAAGGCTTTCAGTACTGGTCATTCAGACACCTGTGAGGCAAGTAGCAGCTTTCTGTCCAGTGGAAAAGTGTTGCACAATTGCAATTAATTTTAATTCTTTTTCCCTATCCTCCCCTGTAGCATTCATCTGTGACCCCATTAACTTGGCACTGAATGGGAGGGATGGTATCCCCTGGTGAATCTTAAATTTTAATTTACAGCTGCTGTGTTCAGACATGCTTTTTAAAAATGGTTCATGGTTTAAAAATGGTTAAAAATTGAAGTCACCAACTAAATATCTTAAAGCTTCTTTTTTGAGCAGAAACAAATTTTCATTTAGTATGTTGGAATAAGTTGTGATTTTCTCAGTCTTAACTTATATCTGTATTGCTGCCTGAGAGTAACTCTAAAATGAAGTGGAAGGTGCTGATGAACTGAGATTTAGAGACAGTGCAGCTTGATTTGGATTGGATCCTACTCTAGTAAATGCATATAGGGGACAGCAGCACTGCAGAGTTTGTAGAGTACAGACCATACATCCAGGAACCCATCCCGCATTATTTATGCATCTAAAACAGCCTACTAATTTTTAGAATTAACTATACCAAAAGACGGCTTAGTATACTAGACTGATAGTGTAGCCTTCCTGGAAATTAAGCATGAGGGAAAGACAATAAATAGTTGTCAAGCCAGTAGACAATATTTTTTAAATATTGTCCTGTGAAATATCCTTAAGTTTGAGGCCTGAAGATGCAAATCTCTCATATCCAACTGTTGACATGTGTGTGTGTGTATGTCTCTGTGTGTGTGTGTATGTGTTTTTGCTGGTATGTAGATATAACAGATGGTTTGTAACGTTAGATTAAGACACAGCTGTTAAAACACTAGCATTCGTTTTATAGCTGTGTTTTGTTTGCCATACAGAATAATTTTTATAGCATTAATCCAACAGATCATGTTCTTACTTAAGTTTGCATCATATTCTTTATGTGCATAGTTGTATTGGATCAGTGTCATGTTCTGTTCTTTCCAAGCCATATATAACAAAACCCCTGACTTTTTCATTGTTAGAGCATTGTTGTATTACCTATTTCTTTTGATTTTCAATTTGGGCTGTGAACACTGGACAGGGTCAAGAAAAGTTTCAATATGTAACTAAACCCATCTGTAAAATCATTTGGCACAACTGGTTTTGGGTTTTTAATATGATAATAACATTATAAAGCAACAGTCTTAGCGGATATTGCAAGATCGTTCCCTGAAGTACTTAGTTTAGATTCATTATGGGTTTTCACAGGAGCAAAATTAAGTCAGTTAACCTATGCCCAAGGAGATGTTGATCCCAATGTAGCCCAGGTAAGACATGAGAGTTTTGAATGGTAATTCATTCTTTTGAGATCACTGTCTCAAAGTAAGTTTATTGCAATAACTGAATCGGCCATTGTATTCCCATATATGAAACCAGGTATTTTGGCTAGTGAGAGAATTTTTACAGCAGAATGACTGCCAAGGTAGTAGCAAATAGAGCTTTCTAAATTTATTTACTGTGTTTTTTCTCTTGCAGACTTCTGTCTGCAAAAGGTTATGTTCCTGGGTTTTAACAACATCATCGCCTGTTCTCTGCCATAGCAAGAAGTCTATGTCTTCTGTGTTGCAGAGCTAATGCTATAAAACTCAAGGGTTGACCTTAAACATATCCTTGTAATGTTTTCTGGGTCTGGCTTGGTCCAGGACAGTTGAACTCTATTTTCAATGGTTATGAACACACCAGATGTCCTGAGCAGCATGGCTTAAGGTTCATATTGACTAGCTGTAAGGTCAGCTTAGCTGTGCCCAGTTCTTCATCCTCCAGTAACATGTCTCTTTTGCACCTCTTGCATTGGCACCAGAGTTTGCCCAAACCTATTGTCATGAAGGAGCTAAACCAGTGAAAAAACTAAGCCTAGGAAAAAAGTGAATTGATCAGCCTAGGTGTATTATATAGGAACAATATTTAGAAACTAACACTTAAAGGTCTCAGCATTCGAGATGTTATCCTGACTTTTTTAGACTACTAATGGTCCAAATACAGCATGTCTGGCTTTGCAGTTAGTGTTATGGACAGTTTAAATCAATCTTAAACCCAAGTATGTGCAATGGAGGTTGGTGGCAGGGGACAGGGCATGGGTCAATAAACTTCCAGCCGTTGTGAAGCTACACCCTGAAGTGTGTTAGATGACAACTGTAGTTTGTCCTGAATTCACAGCCATATAGGAGGATGATGATGACAACTGTACAGTTCACATTTACTTTTAAGCAAGTCAGCATACTGTAGATTCCCATGGGTGCTCTGTCAAGAAGCACTTTGGCTTGAATGTCAGAATTCAGAAAACAGAAGCCACCTTGCATCCTCATCCCAGTGGAAAACATAGAGATTCATGTAGTCTGCATTGGCTTGTAATATTAAGCTCTCTTGGATATTCTGATATGTCATCTGTGTAAAAAAAACAACCCACAGTTAATGAAGTCACACATGAAACAGTAGAAGTCATCAAGCCTTTGAGAAATAAAATAATCTTCAATAGTGTCCTGGTTTCAGCTGGGATAGGGTTAATTTTCATCTTAGTAGCTGGTGCAGTGATGTGTTCTGGATTTGGTGTGAGAAAAATGTTGATAGGACACTGATTTTTGTAGTTGTTGCTGGGTGATGTTTATACTAAGTCAAGGACTTTTCAGCTTCTTGGGCCCTGCCAGCCAGAGTTAAACCAGGACAAATAGGCGTATTCAGTGTTGCTTTCATGGTATTTCAGAAATCCAACTTGTCTAATTTTATTCTGCAGGGTATTAATGTTGTTTATTATCTGGCAGACACTGTTATTCTGTATATTGATGGCAGTAAAAATGAAAACATGAAGCACATCTGGTGATTTTTGAATCTCTGCTATTCAGTTGTATATTCAGCTGTGTATTCAGCTATAAAGTTATCTGTATTTTCCCTCACGTTTCTGATTTTTAGAAATTCCCTTTTTTGTGAGTGCTGAAGAGCTTGATCTGGCTATTGACTCCGTTGTGTGCTCTCAAGTTAGTGTCAGGTCTTCTAACAAATTTTCCTAGCAAATGCTTTTCCTTATTCACTCAGCAAGATAAAGTTTTGAGCACCATGCCAACAGTGAATTGTTTATACTCTTGACTCCTGTTATCCTTCAAGGAGACAGACCTCCCTTGAGTTGGCAGAAATAGTCCATGAGTCCCTGACATGCAGATCAGTCTGCAGTGGCAGAGTTGAGGGAAAGAAAAGGTTGTTATCACTAATGTTCCACTTCTCGTAAGGGTTATCTTTCTCCTTCCTACAGTGACAGTGGCACTGGAGCATTTTTGTGGCATCAAAGCAGGGATTACACTCAGTATATACTTGGAAGGTTGTCTTTGCAACCACAGGAGATGGAAAGGTGTCATTTAAATGAAAAATACTAGTTTGTCAAGACTTACAGCTCCTGCCCAATAGTCTCTTGTCCAGGCAAGTGTGTTTTTTAGTGTCTTGACTTAATAGTATCTAAAATATAGTCCAGAGGACTATATATTTATTTCTCTGTAATACTTTGGAATCCTCCCAAGCCCATCACAGCAGGCATATGGAGAGGAAGGAGGAAGTCCAAGCAGTCTCAGCTGTCTTATAAAAACTAACACTTCTTGCAAATGGAAATTGTTACCAGGACCACCCATCTGCATTCATCGGTTCCTAAACATGAAGATCACATTTAGGAAAAGTGCAAATTGACAGATGGATGCCATCTTTTCAATGTCTTCCAAAGGAACTTCAGAATTTAAAATCAAGCAGTAGACTTTTTTAAAGAACAAGAGCAGATGGCTGTTTTTTAGTCGTATAGACAGAGATTAACGTCATTTGCTGTCTTTTGACTACTTTCGTCTTTATTTTACCTGGGTTTTTTCTGCAGTTGAGAAATTAACCTCGGCTGTCTCTTTACAGACCGGAAAGCTTAGGATGGTTTGCATGATTGCTACCCTTTCACAAGTAAGGCAAGTAAAATAACTGGTCTTAGGTTTTAAAGTGAGTAACAGGGTGATTGTCTGGTTCAACCTATAGCATGAGAAAAAATAATTTTAAACCATACTAATTACTTGACATTTTTTTGGTTGGAGTGACTTAATAGCTATTGAAATGTGGACATATATTTTTAGTACTAAGGTAAAACAATCCTAATTTTTTTACTTCCCAGTCCCTAAAGTAGTGCAGTGTCAATCTAATCCTCATTGCAACCATAATTTTTCCAGCTAACATCAAATTATGAGACACAGGATATTGGAAGGCAGTGGGTTATGTGGTTCATAAGAGTTCATATAGATAATATGAGAAGAGCTTTTTCCATGCTGAAGAGGAAAGCTTAACAGACAGCTACAATTATGACCCCATTTGGCTTTTTCATACATGCATCACTGTGCAAAGCTAGGAATAATTACCAAAAAAAAGTATACCTAAGTTTCTCTAGACAAGGAAGTTAATGGTGAGGCAAGCTTTGAATGTACATTATGCTAACTATTCTACACTAAATTTGTCTTAGAACTGTGCATTAAAAGCAGGCTTGGGCAAATTAGCCTGTTGGCTTTTGAAAATGGGATGAAGTGTCTGTGCAATAAAGCTGCATTTCTATTGATTCCAAAAGAAATAGACTTTTACACACCTGACCGCATGTTTCTGGCTACGTGGCGCTATGTAGCTCAAGGCTAAACTGAGTGGAAAGGAAGTAGCTTTCTGTTAGATCTGGCTACGGTTTTTTGAACAAGTTAGTGCCCCAGATCACTCGCTGATTTTTGCAAATCTCCAGCTCTGCTGTGCCTCTGTGAGCACTCCTTAATCTTTAGGAAACACCAGTTAGGTGAAGGCAGGGCTCTTAAGTACAGCCTCATTTGAAGTTAGCATCAACAGCTGAAGTGCTACAGGAGTTGTTCAGTGCAGGATATTATCTTACAAGAAATATTTGCAGGTTAAGTGTGTGTACCAGCATGACTGTGGGCTATAGGCTTCAGCAAGCCTAGCAAGCTTCAGAGGAGTGTGCAGGTCAGAGCCATTGGAGAACAGATTTCTACTGTCTCAAGAAAACGAATACTGCTTGTAACAATCTCCAGAGAGAGCATTCACATGAACTGTCAGAGCTGTGAGAGCCTTTCAACTGGAGAAGACGTGTAGTTATTAAAAGCAGGAGGCAGTAACATGTTCAGTCTAACTAGCAGTTGTCTGAATGAGTTAAATCTAACTGTAGCTTCTGTGATTCTTCTCGGGAGGTAGCCTGGAAAGCATTATTGTCCATGCACTTTGAGATACCATTCACGATTTTTTCCTAATGAATAGCAAGCTAAATTCAAACATAGGGCAACACAGGACAGAAAGAGCACGTCATATGACAGGCCTGAGACAGGATGTGCCCTGAGGCAATTGCTTCTACCAGAGAGTTGCAACAGTAATTGATAGTCACGGCATCACTCTTTTCCCATGAGCCTGAGGGAACAAAACTTCCCTCCTTCTGTCTGTGAGTTTATGGGAATGCTTCCTGTTTAGTTTGCTGTTAAAAGAAAGGAATATATGAACAAACAGAATAGTGAAAGATCACCAAAGTAGTTTCATTTCATCTTGCAATAATGTCACTTCCCAAGTAACAGCCAGCTAAATAACTACCGATGTGTAAAATAAAAGGTAGAATTTGGTTTATTATTTCTCAGTAATATGAGAAGTCTGAAACTGTAACACAGTTCCATGGTGTATTTATAGTTAGTTACTGCTCTTGCTTTGTAACCAAAAGCAAGAATTTGTTTAAAAAATATTTTGGGGGAAAATATCTCCACATATTATTTTGGCTGTCCTTTGTCTTTCATCCCCTCCTGAAGGAAAAAAAAAAACCCAAACCAAAACAACAACAACAAAAAAAAACCAACACAAAACCTGAAATAAAACAAAGGCAAACAGGAAATTTCTACTCTCTGTTAGGGTATGGCCATTAAAACATTTTCAGCCGATCAGAATTGTAGGGAGGGAAGGAGTTGGGGCCACACTGCTGGGAATTGGGAAATTTCTTAAAGCAACTTTGCTACCAGCAAAGTAAGTTCTGGGGAAGAGGGAAAGAGAGATGAGTAAGGTTGTACTGTAAGTTGGACTGCTCTGAGGAAAGCGGTGATACCTGATGGTGGCATGTTATTTGATACACATCGCCTGCATGGCAAAGCAAAGGAGGGATGAGGGTGTTCTGACTCAGCCTGAAAAAAAGCCGAGTTCATAATACTGCTGCTGTCACTGGGTTTGAAAGAATTTACATGGTTGTAACGATTGTTCTCAGAGGTGGAAGGACCAGTGGGTGTACAGCTGTAGATATGTTACACAGTTATGTGATCTGGCATATTTTAAATACTTAAGTACCTTCAGGAGTGAAGAAGTGTTTATCTCTTCTTAAACACTTATCTCTTCCCTTTCTTGGATTTCCCAGGACATGGCCTGAATTATTGAAATCAGTTTGGCTATCACATCTTCTCTTGTCCTTGTCCTCTTCCTTTTTCCTCTGTATGTCAAGTTGTTCAACAGGCATTCTTCAACAGCACGTCCCACTGAAACAGAGAGCCTTTTGTTCGGCACCAGTGGAGTAGGGCTAAATGTCATAACTTGCACAGTGTCCTTGGGCAAGAGCATAAAAAAAAGTCTTTTAATCTCTCTGGCTTTATTTTTAATAGTGAACAACATAATCAGTAGGTGGAAGTGACTTTTCATCTGAGGAGCTGGAACGGGGTGAGATAATTTTAGAGATAGGGTGGTTACAGACTGAGCTGCTTACAGGCACAAATGCTGCTGTTACTGGTTAAAAGCAAATAAGTCTCTTTTTCTGCATTGCCAGGAGTGGTTGTAGGGTGTTTGCTTCTGTTAAGCTTAGCCTCTTCATGATTTTAAAATAAACTGATTTGATATAATTCATAAGAGAGTTTTTGTCTGCCTGCAGTTGCTATTTTGAGACAGAATGATGTGAGAGAGGCCTGGAGTTGCTGAGAAACAGAACAGCCAGCACTAGGGGAACAGTCCTATTAAATTACCCCTGCTTAAGTGTATTTCTTCAGTGTTGTTGTGGTTGAGTATATCTGTACTGTGTCCTCAGGAGTATGCTGAGGCCATGCTGAAAATCAGACTAGTTTTCTGCAGCTCTAAAGAACGAACCATAAGTCCATCTAATGTCTGCTCCAGGGGACTTTGTCAGGGAAGATTCAGTTACACTAGTGTTGCATCAAATGTTTCAGCATCTTCCCTCCAGCTGCCATGCCAAAAGGGTCTCTCTGTAGACCCTGCATCATATCTGTCAGGCCCCTGAGAGGACAGATCTTGTCCCTGATTGTCCAGGCCCATGTGGATGTCTTAGAAAATAAATGGTATCTTAGACAGAAGGAGAGGCTGGTGTTTAGGCAGCTGTCTCCCTGCCTGTTTGAGCACCCTGTAACTTAGCCCTCAAGCTGCTGAAGGGGAGGGCCAGGGAATGCACTGCACTTACTGAGAGTGCTCTTTCAGACCCTGGAGCCATTGCCAAAGAGTGCCATCTGCATCCCCATTTTTGGAGGTTTCCTGTCTCGGTTCCAATATCCCCTTGGACACCATTGGCGGTTTCCTTTGGAGTTGGCTGAAAGCCATTACAACAGCCACCTGCCCATAGCAGGATCAACAGGATACAAGGAAGTACTGGTACCTTTCTGTTCCCTTCAACTTGCTTTACTACATTTCCTTTGCTTTGCAGTAGCTATGATCTGGAGCTCCATTTGCAGTTTTCTTAGGTGCGCACCTTGAGATAGTCTGGGATCTTCCTAAATGGTACAGCTTTCTGCAAATCAACAAAAAACAAACAAATCTTTTCCTGTTGCCTCACCTTCATTAAAAGAGACATTTCTGAAGTATTTTTTTTAATGGAAGGTGTATCAAAGGAGCTTAATAGAGCATTTGTCAGGAGAACTTGTAATTTAGGTATGGGCACATGCAAAACTGCAGTGGCAGGAGGAAAGACTTGGGGGGGGGCAGGTATTAAGTCAGTAGCTCTTTTTCATAAAGATGTAACTTGATTTTCTTATTTTCAAGGTTCTTTGAAAAGAAGGGAAGTTAAAAACTTCCCAAAGTAAAAATGGAGTTTTCCTTTTGTTTTCTCTTTCCATCAAATAAAGGCAGACTATTATCTTAAGCTTTTCTGGTTCATGTCAGGCATCATAACTACCTGGAATCCATTTCTTGGATCCTTGTTGTCAAACAATAGCTTTAACTGTGTTATAGGCAATAACTATTTAAAAATAAAAACATATATTGCCAAATAGCAAGTGTTTCTTGAGTAACAATGAGCTTGTAAATGTAAATATTTTCTGACTATTGCTGTCTTTTTCCTTGTTAATAGTTCTGAAGGCTTATATTGCGCTTCATACAAGGTGTTGCCAAATTGCATGGCTCTGTTGTCAAGTGACAACATTTTCAAAAATGCATAACACTGAAGAGAATTTAATCAGCATGATAAATACTGATGATGTTTTTTTAAAAAAATCAGTAAAATCACAGCATGGTTGTGTTTTGTAGTCCAAAAATTAACCTTTTACAGCAAAGGAGGCATATAGGAATATTAGGAGGAGTAAGGAGGCGATAAGGAAGAACTGAAATGTGAAACTTTTCCTCCTCATTTCTAGCAATTGTCTTTTATATTGCCACAGAAGATGACCTATTTTTTGTTGTTGGGTCTGTTCTGTTCTATAGTTTGGAATAAAAAAATATTGAATCAGTTTAAAATACTTCTCAGGAAATTGCTGTTTGAATAATATACTCTTTCTACAGCCTAGTCTTCAGCTGCAGTTATAATAAGATTCAGGGTTTATATATATATATATATATATACACACACACACACACATACATGTGCATCTAGCAGCGTTTGTGCTTCTGCTATTGTACCACAAATTCTGAACACTAGACTTCTTGCTTTATAATCCTGCTAGGCTGTGGAGAAGAGGAAACTTTGGTATCAAGAAAATGGACTTTTTATAAAAAATTATCTGGAACAGAGCTTGTGTTAGCGTTGCTGTTGATCAAGCAGCTGTCACCTTTTCCCTTCAAGCTATGATTTGAAATATAATCAAGGGGAAGTGGCATACTAAAATGTCACTGCTCTTTCTCTGGTCTGGAGGTAGCAGAGTAATTCAGCATTCGTATTTGTGATACATTTTCTTTCAGTGCTTCCAGGAGGAGAGTTCCTGTCACTGTTAGGTAAACCTGTGATAAAGCAACACAGTAGCACAAGACAACAGTTATTTTTTCTGACTAATTTTTTTCAGGCTGCGATTTCACAGTGCTTTCTGATGGCTAGTCAAGAAATGTTATTTCACTGTGATTATAGCCCTATTCTGAAAGCTAGAAAGTTCTATGTTTGCATGAGATTTTATATAACCATGATAGCATGCATGTTGGGACTCTTTTCCTTCTATCATCAGAGAATATCTGTAGAACTGAGATTTTAACAAATAGGTTCTCTTTGGTTGGACAAGATGCTGTGGGAAGACTGCAATGGAAAATGTCCTGTGTTTACATTTTATAGGAGGCTATGAAGAACACTGCCCTGCAGAAGAAATGCAAGAAATAGATTATTTACAATTATTATGTCATGATCCAAAAACAATATTTGAAAGATCACAGTATGCTATATTTCTATGCTGTCAAGGAATCTTGCATTATCTAACATTCCTCAGACTGTAATCTCATCAACTGAATGCAAGTTTTTCTTACTATCCTACTAAATAAGCAGCTAGCAGTTCATGGTGTGGCTGTCAGTTACACAAGCACTAAAAGGAATCAAGTTTGTGTGACTTATGGGAGAGAGTCAAGCTAAGCCTGAATCTTCAGAGGTGTTTAGCTGTCTAATTCCCGTTGATTTTCATGCAAATTGAGTACATAAATGTCCCTTGTGAATCTTTGTCGTTGTCCCCAGGCTTCTTGATTGCCTGTCTTCCTAAAATACCTGAGTGCTGTGTTATGATGATTACTTCTTCCAGCAGACAAAGTTCAGAAAAAGAAGCTTGCGGTTATGGTCGTGAAAGCCCTAACACATCATGAGACAAATTGTAGCTTCCGTGCTGAAGTGTTCTGCAAATGTGCTGTTTGTAGCTATTGAATTCTTCTTTTTCTTTTCTAGCCATTTCATCCAATGGTGAATTTGGAATGCTCGAGAGATTTTCGACCATTTCTGTGTGCCCTCTATGCTCCTGTGTGCATGGAGTACGGCCGTGTCACTCTCCCCTGTCGCAGACTCTGTCAAAGAGCATACAGCGAGTGTTCCAAACTCATGGAGATGTTTGGGGTCTCTTGGCCTGAGGATATGGAGTGCACCAGGTGAGCAAATCTGGTTGGGTTTTTTTGTTTTGTTTTGGGTTTGGTTTTTTATTTTTTTTAAAATCCCAGGATAAAATTTTAGTATGATCTAGGATGTCTTATGATCTGAAACAGATGTTTTAAATGTATTCCATTACAAGTGCCCTTATTTTCCCTTGCATTTGTGTAACAGCTTGTTTCCTGGGGTGGAAACTGAGTTCATATTTCTATCACCTGCCCAAAGGAAAAGTTGAAAATTTCTGTGGGCAGTTACTATAAACAGCATGTGCATATTCTTAAATGAATAAATATACCCACCTGTTTTTCTTCTTCCTTGTCACTTATGCTGACCTGGTTTTGTCTGCTATACCAAAGTTGAATAGGTGATACTGTTATAAATTTCTCTGAGAGTCGGGCAAAATTGCATACGCTAGATATTAATGGCCCTTTTCTGAAGGGGGAGCTGGCTGGTCTTGATGAGTGTATAAAATCTCAAACCTCTGTTTTCAGAGCATCTAATGCTTGTTGAGCTTGTGTGTAAACAGATGTTTTCAGCTTTACATTACACAAGTAACTTTATATAAGGTATTTGATGATGCTCCAATCTATATGAAACAGAATATATATGAAATGGAAAACAGTATCTTTATGCTTTGGTGTTTTGTTTTTTTTTAAGTGATTTCACAGCTAATAAAATACAGGAAAAGAAACAGGAAGAAATAGTCTGTCTTACAGTTGGATTAGCGGGAACGAAAACCAAAACTTTTAGCAAAAGAATAAGTCAGAGGATGCTTTTAGGTCCAGATAACCTGCATCGAAGATGGCTATAACTCCATGCACCAAACAGATGCCTGGGCCCTTTAGGTCCTCCCATCTCGTCAGTAAGGCTCAGGTAGTAAAATTTCAAAGCCAGAGCTAAAACTACTGAAACTTTTGCTGGTGCTATGTTAATGCCATTGTGCCAGAACATGAACTGTGGCAGAGGAACAGCCATACTTAGCTTATGCTGCACTTGCTGAGGCGATAACATCTAGCAAAACAAGGAACTGGATAGCTAGGCGTGGAATCTCCCTCCAGTCTCTCCTTCAAAACTTTAGACTGTACTCCAGCAGTCCTTAGCCTCCAGTCAGAGTTTTATTTAATTACAGAAATATCTTCATCATAATTTCAATTTATTGAAGCTAGTAGCAGTGGTAGGTTGGATTTTTGTCTAACCAGTGCACCATCCTGTCTGATAGCAGCTAGTACAGTTGCTTAGGGAAAAGTTTTAAAATACTGTATAAAATCATGCTTCCCTGGGCACATAGTCTCCATTTACAGTAAACCTAAGTTTATAGACTTGCTGAGACGGATTTTGTGTCCTAACCTTTATGCTTAAAGCCGCAATGGGGCCCTTGTCCGTTTATTTCTCTGGTTTATTTTTAAACCTACTTTATAGTTTCAACATCCACTGCATTCTGGGACAATGAATTCTAGCGTTTGTTTATACATAGCGCAGTATTTCATGAATTACCTGTTGTTTGGATCGTTCTTTAGTTTTGCTCCAGTTAGTATGTCTAAAGTCAGACATATAAATAAGGTTACTAGTCTTTGCAAAGTCTCTGTATATTTCTTGTAAATAATTATTTTCTTACTTTTTAGATTCCCAGATTGTGATGAGCCATATCCTCGTCTTGTTGACCTCAATTTAGCTGGGGAGCCCACAGAAGAGGCTCCAATGGCAGTACAGAGGGATTATGGCTTTTGGTGTCCTCGGGAGTTGAAAATAGACCCTGATCTGGGTTACTCTTTCCTGAGGGTACGGGACTGTTCCCCTCCTTGCCCCAATATGTACTTTCGGCGTGAAGAGCTCTCCTTTGCTCGCTACTTCATCGGAGTGATCTCCATCGTCTGCCTTTCTGCTACCTTGTTTACTTTTTTAACTTTTCTGATCGATGTCACAAGATTTCGCTATCCAGAAAGACCGATAATATTTTATGCTGTCTGTTACATGATGGTGTCATTAATTTTCTTCATTGGCTTTCTGCTTGAAGACCGAGTAGCGTGTAACGCATCTAGCCCTGCCCAGTACAAGGCTTCCACAGTGACACAGGGCTCTCACAACAAAGCTTGCACCATGCTATTCATGGTGCTCTATTTCTTTACCATGGCTGGCAGTGTTTGGTGGGTCATTCTGACCATCACATGGTTCTTGGCAGCTGTGCCAAAATGGGGCAGCGAAGCAATCGAGAAGAAAGCGTTGCTCTTCCATGCCAGTGCCTGGGGCATTCCAGGAACTCTAACCATCATCCTCTTAGCAATGAATAAAATTGAAGGTGACAATATTAGCGGCGTATGTTTTGTTGGCCTCTATGATGTGGATGCATTAAGATACTTTGTACTCGCACCTCTCTGCCTGTATGTTGTTGTTGGAGTTTCCCTTCTGCTAGCTGGCATTATCTCCCTCAATCGGGTTCGCATTGAAATCCCATTAGAAAAAGAGAACCAGGACAAACTAGTGAAGTTCATGATCCGGATTGGCGTGTTCAGTGTTTTGTACCTCGTGCCGCTGTTGGTTGTAATTGGCTGCTATTTCTATGAGCAGGCTTATCGAGGTGTGTGGGAGACGACATGGATTCAAGAACGCTGCAGAGAATATCACATCCCGTGTCCCTATCAGGTGAGGAAAACTATATGACATATTCAGGAGTGCAGAAAATGGATAATGGGGGGATGAGTTAAGACTTACTTGTCATCCCTAACTGAAAGAGCTGCTATTTGGACATGGGAAGGTTCTTGCCATACTCTAATTATCTGGATAATGCGTCAGGCCTTCTGGAAGACTAGGTATTATTGGGAAATCGGAGGCTTGCATCAGATGCTTTGTGGCTTTTTATGCAGTTTCTGGGCTGTATGGGACCTATACAGGATATAAAGATGCTATTTTAAACCAACTTCAGGAACAGGATTTAATGAGTTTATTTTTGGTCATTAGAGATGTGTTACAAGTTTTGCTCTGAAGAAATTTTGGCACTTAAGCTGCATTGTCATCAGCCTGATTGCTGCTTTTTCTAGTTTTTGTTGCTCATCTGTAACAGTTTAGTTGCTTTGATTAGCCTAGAGGTTTTGTGCTTATTTTAGAGCAGCCTATGCATGTGTCAGAAATGTCTGTATAAAATCTTACTTGAAGTGTCTTCTGAAGGAAACCAGAGCTTTACCGCTCATCGGTTTTGATTTTTTTTCAAGAAAATTACACTTACCTGCTCAATTTGTTCAATTGAGTTATCACAGGAACAGAAGCCTCTAAGAGGACTAGATTTCAAACTGTCCACTGTTTACTTCAGTGTTACACTGGTGCAAAGGAAGCGTTGTAAGTATTAATTACTTGAAGCCTACTTTCCTTTTTGAACCAAAGTGGCAGATTGGTTTTGGAATGATATTGCTTAGATATTTTCTGCAACTTATTTGGAAGATCTTTATTTCAAGAAGATTGTACAATAAGCATCTATTATATAGCTGCACATGCAGGGGTATAAAAAGGAGTTATTTTGGCTCTAAAGCAGTTAAAACATCAGCTGGATCATCAAAGCTCACATTTTAATGCCATAAAATATCGCTTAAAGGTTTGGCTTAGTCTATATAGCTTGATAATAATCTTTTTATTACCTTTTAACCCTTTTATTGTTTTCTCTGTTAGATTTTATTAGGGTGTGACTCTTCCCTCCCATCCAATGTGTGAGCATTTTTATGGCAGGAAATATCTGTCAGTGGGTGTGTTCAGTTTATTTGCCTGATTGAGTCTTCATTGCTGCAGGTTTTAATATGTTAAATGGACTGGTGGTTAAAAAGAGAGAAAAAGAGGGACACGTGGTTTTCTCTGTTAATTTCAAATACCCATCATATGCCAATCTAAAACTTGTGTAAGAGTCTATAAAATCAAAAGGATTCTGCTTTCTCATAAGTTAAACAAAAAACTTTTAAACCTTGAAACTTCTGTCTGAGGGCTAAAATCCTGGCTAGTGGAGTAATGAAAGCATGTAGTAAAATGCTACTCAAATCTCTAGAAAACCGTTAACATAATGGCTCAGCGGGAGTCAAAAGAACAATAATGGTTTCATTCACATCAAATTGGGTTGAAGGACCCGGAGACCCTGGGGAGTATTAGAAGGGTTTTTCTTCTAGCCCATCCAATTTTTTTCTTAAACTAAACATGCTTCCCTAATTAAACTATCCAGACTTACAATTGAAACAGACTTCCAAAGCTGTGGGGAAAAATAATTTTATCCTTAGATTGTACTAAAATATAGTATCAAATCAGGGGAAAATTTAAGGCTTTGTGGAGAGTATTGCTCACTTGCAAAATACGACCATATTATTTTCTGAGCCTTGATTTTACTTAACTTAGAGTATTTGAATATCAGTTTCTGAGATGAGACTATCCTAAATTGAGAGTTGTAGTTGATTACACAGTGTTTTATGTGCAAAACATACGCAGGATTGTGGTAGTTGGGATTTGATACTTGCACAGGCACACTTTTTTCAACACCAGCAAATCTGAGGTTAAAAATTCATTAGTCCATTCAACCGTTACATCATCTTTGCCATCAGAGGATGATGGCACAGTAACTCATTCTGGAAAACTGCTAATGGGGGAGTTCAACTATGCAGCTGCTACAGGCATGCCTCCCTCCTGTGTGACTGCTTCATGCAGGAGATACTGCGGGGTTAATAATTTACTGCAGATTGCCCTGGCTGCTGCTAAACCAAAGAAGGCCTTGGCAGCTGGTGTTCAAATGAAAAATAGACATCATGTTGCATTGACTACCTAAAGGGCTAAATATTCCCAAAATGGAGGAGGCAACAAAATACCTTTATGCTTCAATCTTGATTTCTGGCTACCTGCATGTTTCCTGGGTTAACCCAGCAACATATTAGTATGGAGGGAGGCATCTGTTGCTTTCCTTGTGAAATAAAAACTTTTTTTTTTTCCCCATAAAGACAGGAAATCAATATCCTAGTATTTCCTCTCTTTGAGGAATAAGCACAGGGCAAAAAAGACCTCATTTTACCTTGCCTTCAGCATCCTCAGCACTCCACGTTACTGGGAGAGGCTGGAAAAGAGGGGAGGCGTTTGTACAAACTGGCAGTAGCTCTCTCCCCACGAGCCCATCCCGGACCTCAGTTTTCTGTAGCATCAGGGGCTGCTGCAGGTCAGGCAGTAGCTTTAGTATGTTGCCTGGGCAGCAACGGCAGGTAAAATGCTAGGCAGCAGTCGTCCCTCTCATACCATGACTGTGAGGGCTCAGATGAGTTCCAAGATGAGCCCTCAAAAGTTGAGTGGAGTGAATAGTGTCTCCTTGAGTCTTCCTTTAGTAAGGAAGAAGCTACTATGTTGAGAGATGGGCTTTATTTACAGTATATACAATATATCTAACATGATTCAGAAATGTAGTTGCACTTTCCCCACTATAAGGGAAATGCATTGTTTTCATGGATGTCAACTTAAACAGGCAACTTGGGGAGTTGCATTTTGTATCAACTTGGACAAATATCTTAATTCAGTTAAAAATATCAAGGTTGCTATATTACAGCACCCTTCTTTCAATATGAATAATGGCAAGATGACTAAGGTGTTAACCACAAGTAATTATTTTTATTGTTTCTGATGCTAGAGCTATTTGCAGTGACTGCAATGATGTAATCTTTCCAGTCAGTATTACGTCCCTGTGAAATACCTGCTCACAGTGGCCTAAAAATGTCGTAACCCACCCCCTCCATTTTCACTGAGGTCAGAATATTTTTCTTTTCCTGGAGGGGGGAGTACTGCCTTTGTAATCTACTTTCAGCACAGCAATATTCAAGTGGGGAGCTGAATTTTATGTTGGTATTCCACTTCTCGCTCATTGCCTTAAAAAATTAATTCATGCTTGATCTCAAAAAATGGATTAATGTTTTTGGTCAAGAGGAGTTCATGCACTAGGAAGTGAAATTTAATTTTCACTAGCTGTAGAACCTGGTACTCCCATCATAAACATAGCATTTTAACTGGGCTGTGTGCATTACATGTTCTTCAGGTCAGACTTTTATCTCATATATAGTCCTTTTTATGAGAGTATAGCACAATTTTATGTGAAGGTAAAATAGAGAAATGAAGGGAAAGAAGCAGGGAAGTATGATACAATCCAGTCATAAATTTGTCACATCTAGTCATCTCTTTTGCTACAGTCGAAAATACATGTTTTGCTGCTCCTTCTTCTGCTTCCGTTTGTAACAGTGGTGTTTCTACCAATATCATGTGATTGTTCAGAAGGAAGAGCCTTGCAACAGAGTTGGATTTTTGTAAAGTTGGGCTCAGGGAGGGACATTTGGGAAAATAAAATTCTGCATGTTCCTATTGCTTTTCAGCATGGCTATCGTCTCCATCATCTGTCTAATAATTTTACCGCTCATAACAAGTTCTTGATATGGGCTTGGCTCTTTAGTCTGCAGTCCTGACCCAATGGTGAGCTTTCAAAGCTTGTCTCTTTCCTCTCTTGCTTTGCAATTTCTACCTTGTATGTTGATGGAGCATGTCATGCTATAGGAACTAATTCAGATAAGTGGTGGACTGGGATAGATTTTTGGCTGGTCACTTTACAGAAGCACAGAATCGCTCGGGTTGACGGGACCTCTGGAAATCATCTTGCTCAACCCCACTGCTCAAGCCGGGTCAGCCCAGGACTGGATCCAGTCAGGTTTTGAATTCCTGTTGCCTTAAAAGCTGTGAGTTTCTTTCTATCAGGTGCCTAAGCTCAGATACATCTGATGTTGGGTAAAAAGTAGGGGGAAAGGGGAAGAAACCCCCATTTGTAGTGCACTTAGCTGCTGTTACATATTCTTCTCCTCCAGGCACCACAGTGTTTTTGTTCTTTACAAGGAGAGTGTCAGAGTTTTGTTCTTGGAAATTGCAAAGACAGACAAATTGGGACACAGTTACCTGCCCCAGTCTGTGAAAGTATCTCTCAAAACTGGGATGAATTTGGCTGCAAAGTGAAATAGTTACTCAGCAAAGTCAGTCTCCAAAGGTGGTTGTAATGTATGTTTTTCTTATGAAAAGTAGTTCAAAATGGTGAATACAGTTTTACTAGCCCAGAGAAAAGGGAAGGGCTGCATCAAACCAGAAACATTCCAAGTTGGAAGAAAGTGGTAATTGTCTTCTTCCCAAGGTAAGGAAATGTGTCTACTTTCTTGAGATGGCAGAGTATGATGTCAAAAGCTTTTACCTCTTTATTTTTTTTTTTTTTATTTATTTATTTTTTTTTTTAGTCCCATAATGGCAGATTTCCTGCAAAGTAAAGAAGGTCCTGAGTTAAGATTCATTTCTTTTAAATCCAAATGTAAATAGACTCTCCATAGTCCTCACCAGTGCTTCAGGGCTAGGCTAGGCACTGTGCTGATGGGAGAGACATCTAATTTAGATGTTAAGGAGGAAAGAAAAGAAAAATAAACTATTTCAAAGACATTTGCTACCCTAGTGAGAGTCCTTGAGAGATGAAACTAAGCAGTATGAATTATCTTTGCTTGTGATCTGATATTCATAATTGCTTCACCGGATTAAAAGACCATAGTGCTATCTTGCTAAGAGTGAAGGTGGTGCTCCCTGCTTTTCTTTTCAATATTATTCAGAGGAATGGAAGCAGATGTGGATAGCACAATTGATTTACTGTTGATGGGGAAAACCTGGATAGCAGGGTGAGTTTAGAACAAATTGTAGACTCTAATTTTGTATTGGAAACTCTCTTTTATTTTTCATTAGGAACTCGGTTTTGTGTTGTATGCTGAATATCCGTCCAGTCTTGTTCAGTCATTATTGTAATGTACTCCAGGTAGATCCCTAAGCCCAGAACCAGGAGTAAAAATAGTGATGAATACGTTTAGACGTGGAAGGCTTTAAAATGTGTAGATCCAGTTATGGAGTCTGTTTACAACCTACTTACCCAACGTATGGCACTGTGCCTGTGCAGTGTCTTCTTCACTATATCGTCTGTTTTTCAGCTTTGGGCTTGGCCTCGTATAAACCAGCAGAATTTGAGAGATAAAATAACAAACACCTATCAGAGTGAAAACAATGTGAAAATGAAGAACAGCTACTGAGAGCAGCTTTCCTTTATTTAATTTCAGATGTCTTTACCTAAGCCAGGTGTCCTTGCCTCCTTTTATAGCTGAAGCTGAGAAATGAGCATTTTTATAGTGATTAATTGGACAGTCAAATGAATTGTATCCTGACTTTATTGTCGGTTTGAAGAGGTAACACCTGCTGTCATTGGATGATTCTATGTTAGTGTTTTTGCTACAAAATTATGGGGTATTTTTGGGGGGAAGGGGTAAGAGAGGTTGGAGGATTTTTGCAATCTGTCCCCTTCAAAAATCAGAATATGCCTCAACACCTTTTAAACACACTTTCTAGATCCTGACCAGTCTTGGCTTGAATAGCAGCCATTCCAGAAAGAAAACTGGATAGCATGGGTTTTGCTCATTTTTGAAGAAAGTACATAAGTAAGCACCTAAGGCCACAGTACTTGGAAGGACAGAGGCTTGCATTTGGGAATCCCATGGACGGATAATTTTTGTTTTGCTAAGCATCATATAAACATGCTTCAACGACTGACAGAGAAGTCTACTTATGCAAGAACAGTGAACACAACTATTTTTGCAAATGTAATTTTAACCAATTGAGTTCTTGAAGCAGTTATTACACTTATGTCTTTAAATCTTTTCTATTTTCCTTCTGATCTTTGCTTTAAAAAAAATCAAAACTGCCTTGGCATTTTTAAGGACTTTAATAATTAAGGGCAATGCTGTAAGTTGGTGTAATACTGAATATCATTTCTATCAACATAGAAAATAGGAAGTCAGTTGAGCCAATTTTTTTTCCTCTTCACTCTACCTATTTCACTCCAAGATGAGGCCCCAGTCTTGCTGTGTAATAATGTCAAATGGGTTTTTACTGAAGATGAGAGTTCTCACCCACTCACTTCTGTTCATTGCTGGTGTCGGATAAAGAAGAGAGGATTAATTGTGGTTGCCTAAGATACCAAAAGCATAAATGGAAAGAATGTTTTGTTATGGTACCTCTTGTCTGTCAATGGCAGTTATATGTATCTAGTACAGGCACAAAAGAAAACAAAATACAAGCTTGCTAATATATTTCTGTTTTTATAGAAATTATACCACATTACAGATTATTTTAACGCATTATTTAACAGCTCAGATTGGAGAAATGGATTTTACTATTAGGATTAATCTCTGTCACCTGCTGATAATTTTGGCTCAAGAACTTGTCAGTTTTCATGTTTCTCATTTTCACAAAGGTACTTTTTGATCCTATCACAGTTAATTTTGTACTGGAACTTTTCAACATAATTTTAGATGTCTCAAAATTAACACTGTTGTGATAAAAATCTCTTCGTTTCAAACTGATTTGGATCACTAACAACTATAAACTGCTTTGTTTGTTTTGCATCCTTTTTAGAGGTTGCCCACGTAATGGGTGGGGGTAACATTGTTGAGTGTGTTTCATTCCCACTTGGCACAGCTTTGTCCTTCATTTATTTTATGCCTGGTGCACTGAACAAACACGGCAGGAACGTTGCTGAAAGCAGAAACTACGCGTAGCCTTCTTGCAGAACCGTTTCAGCACAGAACAGGTGCCAACTGAAAAGCAACTATGGTGATACAGTCGCGGTAGGCTGAGAGCCAAGAGTATGAGAGTGTCTAGTCATCTGCTCTGCTCTTCACTCTGCTGAGTATTATATCTCCTAGCGCCTACTTTTAACTAAAATTGGGCAGAAGCAAAAAAGACACTGAGACAAACTACTGTAAGTTCCGGCTTAGGTTTTGCAGCTCTGTCTCTTCATTTCTCCCCCACATTCTCACCCCCACAAAAGAGAAGAAAAACAAAGGAAAAAACCTTACTTCATAAACTGTATTTGTGTTCAGGTTTTATAGTGCTTCCCCCCACCCCCCAGATTCTTAATAGACATTTGAATTTACTGTAGAGATTTTTAAATTAGGTGATGGCAAAGTTGATTCACACGCACTTAAGAAATGCTCTTGTAGCAGACAGTCTTTTCCCATGGCTGCATTATGGGTGAAGTGTAGCCCCTGTTGACACAGGCTTTATTTTCATGCACAAATGCTTTAGAACAATTGCACATGCGGCCCAAAGAGAAGAAAAGACGGGGCTTGCAAACATCTTGCCAAAAACAGTGGCAAGAAGTAATTGTCGAGATACAGAGTCTCTGTTTGTGGGGTGCTGATCAAGTCAGGATGGAGTCTCCCCGCTTTTATTGGCTGCAATATATGGCATTTTCCAGTTTTTGCCATTTTCTCCACTAATCAGGGGGGTGCCACTGTCCTTTTAAATATAAAATAACTCAGCTGGTTTACCATCTGTGTTACAGTGGGTCTTCAGAAACACGCGGGGGAGTGCACTAAGCTGGATACAGAAAAGAGGCTTTGTTAAGAAATGTCTTAGCGCCCTTTTTGTGTGGCACAGGCATAAAGAGAATATATTTAGAGATGTCTATAAATCTAGATTTCTCCTCCCACCTCTTTTTCATTAGTTGTTGTTTAGAATTCCTCTCAGAAGAGGTAATAGATTTGCTTAAATCTGCCCTAACGAATTACTTCTTTTTGAATGTAATTATTCTGTCAAAAAAAAAAAAAAAAAAAAAAAAAAGTGGTTGAGATAAAACCATATTTTCCGTGTTGTTGTTTACTCGGAAGAAACTGAGCAAATCTGAATTATGAGTTAGGCTTCTTTCAGAAACAAAAATAACATCAGCTCAGAACAGCAACATTAATCACAGTATTACACTGCTTCCTAACAGTGATTCCGTTAATTTTGCTTGGTTTAGATGTTTAGGAAAAAGAATATATTAATGGGAAATTTCTCAGAATTCTTTGTTTCGTCATTAGTAATATCAGTCCTGTCTCCTCCTTGCACATCCAGGACTTTGATAAATCCAACACAGGATGCAACATACTCTCTTATCTCACATTGGCATGTATGCAATTTCCAGTCAATTAACATATTGAGTGAAAGCAATCATTTCATTCACATGACTCATTTCTGGCTGGGTGTTTTTTTATTGGATTGACTGAGCTAGAGCCAGAGGGAAATGGTGATTTCTCAACCTTTATCTTCAGACAGGCTGATTTGTACTTGTATCCAAGTATGACTCCTCAAGGTCATCTTTTTCTTTTTTTCCTTTCTTTTTATCCAGTATTTTGCTGAGGGTAACTTGCAGAGGAGGTCAGATCCTGCTATTTTTGAGTTCTCAGTTTCATTCCATTCTCTTTTTAATAAGCATACCTTATATGTGGAACAGCCTTTAATTCTGATTATTAAGGAAGCTCGCTTTTCCCACTGACTCTTTTAATTGCTATTAAAATGGCAATAAAAAAACTCAGTTAGGAGGTCTGATTTCTCTGGTTTTGAAGCACCAGTCACTCTTAACTGTCAGAATTGAATGTTAGCAAATCAGTCGCCTAAAAAAAGATTTATCTTTTCATTTTAATACATTAAAGGAAATTGCCTATAATCTGCATTTGAAAATTCTGAATAGCAGTGCATTCATTAATGATTATGACTTTTTCACTGGGTTTCAGGGTTGCTTTGAGATGTTGAGTAGTCATGTCAAAATAGCTGTAGACCAAATTGCAAAAAGAAAATCTTTAATGGGGTGTTAGCTGTAGATCTCTGCCAAATTCTTAGCAAATGCTGAACCTCGATGTTTGTAAGCCTGGATATTCTGCATCTGAGTGAATTTCAGTGAGATGGCTTTTGTTGTGCTGTGTAGCATTCCTTGACTATTGAGTGACTTGTCCTGTCAGCATGGAAACACAAGGTACAATAAATTTCAGAGATACTGCACTTCTGTGCGTTTATTCCTAGTGATTTCAGAGGATCGTTACTATTTTCAACAAATTTTTAAAACTTGAGTCCTAGAAGGGTACTTAGATTTGGATGTCGTTGGTGTCAGACTAAGCAGCTCTGACAGTTAAACTGCTGACAATAGCTTTGCTTCTGAAAGCTTCAGCTTTTCAGGGAATTGTGATCACAGTCATCATATCTATAATGCCCCTGGGCATAACATGAGCAACCAGCTCCCACTGTGAGTGTTCCGAGAGGTTTGCTTGGTGGTGTAACATAAAGCAGTTCAGCATACTGTCTGTAAATACACACATATAGAAAGATGTTTACTCTCTCCATTAAAACAATTTTGTTTCTAAACCTGAAATCAATACTACTAAGTAAAGACTATACTTAAAATAATAGACCTACTCTAATGATGGAATATAATGTGATATATGAACTAAGTTCACCTGTAAGACTGGTCCAGATCTCTCAGACATGTTCTGCGTACGCCTTGATCTTGGTAAACATCTGCTTAGCTTAGACATGGCTGGGCTATATAGCATGAAAATGTACAAATATTTGCACATTTCAAGTTTGATTTTTCTTTTACATTATTTGTATGAACAAACAATTCTCCCCAGCAGCATCCTGCTGTTAGTTCTTTTTTCTTAACAGAGAATTATTCTATTTCCTAGAAAAGTAAATGCAGACAAAGAACGCAGTATCTCTTCCCACCATGTGTGAAGGTTTGCTTTCCACATGAGCTGAGCCCACTCATGAATCAGGTGCAGCTTCAAAATTGAACTGCAGAACATAAATATACTTGTTGATATATATAAATAAGAATCTTTTTATACACAAAAGGCTGTATTTGAGTCATATAAAGAGCTGGGTTATTCACTTGTTTTCCATTAACAGTTTATATTCATAGTAATACAGATGTATTTTTACATGTGTTTTTTTTATGTGTTTGTTCTTTTTAATGGAGTTTCTGAAGTCATTATATATAATTTTAATGCTGAATTATGTTAAAATATCAGTTACACTCAAAAAACCCAAGATCACTGCCTTCTCATTTTTATCATGAAAGAGTGAAAGCATGAACACTTATAAGCATATCATATACTGATAAATATCAAAACTGATGAGCTGCATCATCTTCCAGGGTGTAGAACACTCACAGATCAGAGTTAAGCTTAGACCAGACTATGTTACTCCTTGTGTTTGAAGTTTGGGACTTGTCTTTCTAGAAATGTATTATTGTGTGGGTTTAACAGCTCGACTTCGATATATGAAAATACTTTCCTCTCTAGTCCTGAAGCAGTTCTTTCAGCAAGAGCTAGGATGAGTTTTAAGTAGAAATGGGCCATTAATAATTCTTGTTATTATGTTTGAGTGTATTATACTCTTGTATTTACTTGAGAACAGCTGAGGGTGGAAGGGGCCTATGGAGACTGTCTAGTCAAGCCCCTGCTCAAAGCAGGGTCACCTAAAGCAAATGGCTTATAGCTGTGTCCAGCTGAATTTTTAATATCTCCATGGGCAGAGACTCCACAACCTCTCTTGGCAACCTGTTCCAATCTGATTGAAAGGTGTTCAATCACCTTTATACTATTACAGTATTCAGTGTTACATTGAAAAATTTTCCCAGTTGATGTAATAACCCCAACACCAAATTATTTTTCAAAGATTCAGTTGAACTGAAGTTTTTTAAAATCAGATGATGTAAATGATCATTAATATTCCATTCACACTATAACTTGAAAAAGAAAGCCTTTAGACTAATGAACATGGTGTTTCTGTCTGTGGTGAATAAAAAGTGTTTTATACATACTGTGTTTGCTAAAATAGCTATTTGTTTCTTTTCCCTGGAGTTCTGTACTTATGCCTTAAGCTATGGTTTGGCTGCTATTTGCATCTTTACAAAATTACACTGATCTATTTCTTTTGACTTCATCTCCAGCAATTTCACAGCGTGGTAATTACTCATTCTGAACCATTTTTGGAACAAATACAAACTGATGTGCAACTAGGTTTTGCTGGATGGCAGTATTTCTTCACCAAAAGGGTGTCCAGCACTGGGACAGGCTGCCCAGGGAGGTGGGGGAGTCACCATCCCGGGAGGGATTTAAAAGACGTGTAGATGCGGTGCTTAGGCCATGGTTAGTGGTGGGCTTGGCACTGCTGGGTTAACCGATGATCTTAAAGGTCTTTTCCAACCTAAATGAATCTGTGATTCTGTGTGATTGACTGCATTGTGTTGGATCAAAAAACACTGTAAGAAAAAACAAAAAGTAATGAAAGGTGCCAGGAGCACGGTTCTGTTAGAGCTTGTCTTTGGAGGAGGAGGGTATAAGAGCATGCATAGCCTTGCAAAAGAAGAAAAAGAAGGGATGCAGTTGCAGTTTTAGGAATCCATAAAGGACATTTAAGAACACATTAAAGTGACAGTGCTGGCAGAATGATAACATGGTCATGAATAAACTTCAGTTGAAAGTTAAGAGTATTATATGGTGAATTGAGTGGGGTGGCTCATGATTTCAGGATAAAGCTGGATAACTGAATGGGCTTGTGTGCCGTTGTTGGCTGCAGCAGTGGCAGACTTGACTTGACCAAGGATGCTTCTTGTGTTCTTAATGCCAAGTGTCTTCATTCAAGTAGTGAAAGTTTATGAATGGGGATATATTCCAAGCCTGGGCTGTAGTAAGCTTGCTAAATTTTGTGTTGTAAGAATTGAATAAATTCAAGAAAGAACATTTACTGCCAAAATAGATGTCAAAGCTGCAAAGGTTTTAGTCCAAGTACATTTTTAGCAGTGGGGTTGACAGAAATCAGATTTTTCTGATATATTAGGGTGGGTTTGTTTTCCTGACTTATTGATTCCCAAGGAAGTGCTTATATCTGAAGAAAAAAAATGGTATTTTTTCGGAATGGCAACAGGGAGCTTCCAACATCTCTGGCCATGGGACAAATCTGCCAAATGCAACCTACTGCAGTGAACCCTCAGTATCCCTAATTTGACAGATTTGCCAGTAATTCAGGTAGACATCTCTAATCTTGTCTTAATCTCTGTGAAAGTTAGGTATATCAAGCAGCATGTTGCGAGTTGCAGTAAAGAAGCATTTGCTGATACAACTTTGTTTCAGCTGTAAGTTCATTGACTCATGTTAGCCCATGCCAACTGCACTCCCTGTTTGCACAGAGAATACTACAGGAATGCCATCTGGTTCCTCAATGGGGGTAAGAACAACTGCATGACATATTATTTTTGGTGAGCAGTGGGATTTAAGTAAAAGAAATCATAGCCGGTCAGGTTTGTTTCATTGTGTAAGACACCTTTGGGTGAGTCACGCCTTGACTTGAGGTGATACTTTGTCATTTTAATTCCTGCATTAGTAACAGGTCTGTAAAAGGAAAAAAGAGTATATGGGTCCTTGGACCTGTTACATCAAATAGCTACAGCTCACCTAAAAGGGGCTATTTAGGAGAGGGGCTGAAATGGTCCAAAGTGAGGAATATGTTCAAGAATTGTTATATGATTCTTTTATTCCAGTGACAAGAGGAAAGATAAGCTGTGCTGGGCAAAACAACTGTGTGGCAGGTGGAGACTTGTTTGGGTTTTTTCTCTCTGCAGAGGAAACAACACTTCAGCTTGTTACATGTCCACAGGGAAAGGAAAGAGAGGTCCAAGCCTCTCATGGGTGGTACACTCAAGTAGACTTGCTTTTCCCATGCTTAATGCCCAGCATTAGTGCTGGGAGACTTGTTGACACCAGTTCCTCATACTGATAAAACAGAAGGCAGGTGTTTGGGCAATCTCTCTAATTGCAAACCATGGCCAGCACTTAAAAAATTAGTTGCTGTGATTGAATGCTGTCTCCCGCTTCAAGATAAAGCCACAAACCACCCAACATCCTGATAGCTTCATTGAGGTTCAGCTTTCCCTTGATAAACAGGGTGTTCCCCCAGAAGTAGTCTCCTGAAGCTGCAGAATAACCTGGCCAGAGATTGTTGTGAGATACCTGTAAGATGATGACTGAAGCTGTGTAGTTTTCTGTGTTCCCATCCCATGAACAGTTAGCATCAGAGTTTTGGATGATTGCTGGTTACTGACACTGTGACTAACTGCAGGGCCTGAAGGGCAAAAGCATTGGAGGTGAGTTATTAGACTCTAGTCATGAGTCAGGACCTTTTTAGTTGTCCTCTGGGATCCCTTTTCAAGAAGAAGATAGATGAGGAAACCCCTGCAGCCTTACCTTGTGAGAGGCCACTCTCTGCTGCGTTGTTCTTTATTCAAGCTATTTTTCCAGCAGATGATTACACTCCAGTGTGTTCCCCAGGCACAACGCAGGCAAGGGATGACTTCCGGTGAAAACCAGTGCCGTTCTTCTATGAACTGAATGATTTCTTTCCCATATATTGCTTTCCCATAACATGCCAGAGAAAGTAAAGAGAAATTCTTCCAAAATATATTTCATTGCATTTAAAATGTTCTACAGAGGCAGGTTATGTAATATATTTTTTAGGTACTTACATGAACTAAATTCTTGGGGGGGAAAAAGTGTGTGGCAGATCATTTGGCATGGTGAGTTATATCTGCTGTGCCGGAACTAACACTTAACTCTGTAGTGAGTAAGTTTCCTCCAGAATAGCCTCTATCCCATTAAGGTGGTAATTTTATAAGCTTTTATTGCAATGTCTTATTTATTTATTTTTAGCTTGGATTAGGTTTCGAAGCTATCCGTTACTGGCCCAAGTCTTGCATAGGCTGATCACTTTGCTTTAATTTCCACTCAGGGTATATAGCTACTCGGTAGTTCAGTAAGTCTGGAGAATGGTTAGTAATGCTTTTTCGTAATTGTTCTGACTATTTAGTTGTTTTAATGTGAGCCAATGGGCAAAGTTAATGCATGGTGCTTTCATGTTCCTGTGGCTGAGGAGAGTGTGACTGTGAAAGCATGAAACAAAGAGCATCCATGTTCCCAGGTGAGAAAATCCGGGGGTCTGAACGGCCATATTTACTCTGCTCGTAACAGTCTGGGTATCTCCTGAGCCACGTGGCTTTTGGTGTTTAGAGCCAGAAAAGTTTCCTTTTGTTTCTTTGGGATGCAGAGAAGTCTTCTGATCCTGTTGAGACTGTTTCACACAGGCTTGAGCTATTCTGAAGCTCCTGCAGCATGTGTTGGCTTTGTCATTAGGTGTTAAGTGCAGGCTAAATCAGGCTAGCCATTACCTTTTTTCCAGGTGCTTGTAGTTTCTCAATTCTTCAGTTTGTGCAGCCTGGTAGCTAGAATGGTTGCATGGATTTGCTTGTTGGATAAGAGTAAAACAAGCAAGTTGCAGGATTTTAATAACCTGGAAAAATAATTTTATTTTACAATGCTACATTTTACTGGGAAATGAGCAGTATGAGTATAATATTCTAAGTTTCAAAGCAATGACAGTGATGGAAATAGTTATGAAAGTGAGACTGTTGGATCAGATTCCCTCTGGTCTTTTCCCCACTTCTCCCATTTTCAACAAAAGGATGGGTTAATTTGAATTTCATTGCTTTTTATCCTTAGGGAAATATCAAATGACCAGCATTATTGTGGAACCGTGCCCCAAAGGAGGGGGACAGGTGTTGTGTTTGTGCTTTCACTTCACATTCGCAGCAAGCTCATTAATTTGCCATTTCATATGTTTTAGTGGGAAGAGGCCACTGTCTGTGTCACTGAAAAGCAGCTGTGATTGATCGTTCAGGGGCAGAAGGGGAAAATATTCAGAAATTAGTTATATAAGCATCTTAAATTAACAGTGTGCCTGGAAAGAAGCATTGTTTTTCCCTGGAGGAATGCTGAAATTGATGTTTTTAACCTCCTTTCTGAACACCTGCCACTGTGTGTTTCAGTAAGGAAACAATACATTCAAACTAAAGTCTTTGTATTCACTAAGGAAAGTACATTTCTGTTTGATCTGTACCAACCCAGCTGCTACGCCACCCCAGCAGATGGGAGGAAAAAATGGGTTAGAGAAATCTCGCTATCGCATATGCAATCTTTGTATCTGACAGAACTTGTTTGTTGGTCTTCACTAGGTGAAACATTGGTGCCTGTGCAGCTCGCGAGACGTGTCTGAACAGAGTAGAGTGGAGTGTAGAGCACACAACCCAAGCTCCTGCATCTACATCTCGCTGCCTACTTTTTCTTGTTAGCTGAACACCTCTGAAGGCCTAGAGCTGCATGGCGAGACAGCTTCAGTTCAGGGACTTAGATCTGTGCAGTCTGGTGTTTGCCCAGGTGTCTGCATGAAGCCTGTCAAGGCTTTCCGATCATGTCTTCGTAGGGGGCTGCTTTTGCGGCAGGTCCAACACGATGCACAATGAACAGGCTGTCGCTCAAGAAGGACGCTAACTGATTCGTGCCAGCTTTGCTAAATTGCCAAGTTGTCATGTTGCTAGAGTGCATGAGCCCTTCTTGCATCTCGGGGAAAGCAGTCTGGTATGAAGGAAAATGGAGAATCACTACCAGTATTGTCTTTCCTCTAGGAGAGGTTCTCATCTTGAAGGACATCACCACTGGCTGCCTTCTGGTCTCTGCTTCCCTGACACTGTCTGCCCTTACAGAAAGGCAGTTCCTGACGTTCAGAGCAGACCAGCGTGCTTGTAAGACAGGCTTTTATCTAAAAAGAAAGGTATTATCATAGTTTTTAAGGCCCAGAGGAGATCTGTCGTGTCTCTAGGTTTGAGTCAGTGGCTTGCCAATATATCAGAGATTTTTTGAAAGCCTTTGATACATGATAATGAGGGGAGCTCTGAGGTTAGCAGACGTAAAGAAGGGTCTGGCAATGATGCCAAGTGGGAGACAGAAGAAATTACTAAATTAAATAACTTAGATGTTCACAGTTATTGTTTCAGCTGATAACGTGAGTGTAGCAGGCCTAAACTGTGTTCATTTTAAGAGAGTTTTTCCTCACTGGCGGCATCTGCAGTGGAACTCAAGCTCTAATATTAAAGGGAACGCTTTTCTAATGGGATTTGTGCTTCTCCATCTGTGCCAAGAAAGTAATAGCATTTGAGAGCAGTTATTTTATAGCTGAAACAGTGTTCACCCTCTATTTTTAGATGCACGTTGGGACTTTTTATTAGTGTTTCACAAGTTGGATTACTTGCAGAACAGCACGGAAAGTTGAAGTTAGTGCTCATGCAGAACTGATTTCAAGGGAAATTACTGTAACGTGTAATCTGCAGTTAACATTGAGATCCTAAAATAGACAGCTAAGGTGAACTTGATGGTGCTGCAGTGGCAGAGGGTATTTTGTGATCAGCTACCCCTTTAGATCCCTACTTTGCAAGCTGAATATCTAAAACCCCTTCAGTGCTTAAACCATTGGGGTGAGGGCATGAGGATGTCCAACATCTCTGCTGGAAGGGTAGAGGGATGTAGTGTGTTACTATTTGAAAATTATCGCAGTATATCAATAATGTATTGTAACCCAAAAATGTAACAAAGAACATCTTTAACATACCTTGCTAAAATAGTCTTAAATCTTTAATTGTAGCTTCAGAAGCTACATACCAAGCACTTATCAAAGCACAACAATAAGGGACTGTATTTCTTAGGTTCATTTTTTTCTTATGCCACCAAGAGTGTGCTATTTATGATAGTGAACAGCCTATCTCCTGGGTAAATCACAACATAATAGCTATTAGCAGTGCTTTGCTTGCATTGTAATTCTATAAAAGAAGAGGAAATTCTGCATAGAGATTTTACATTAGTGATTTTTACTCCTTGTTATTACAGTATTCGTTATGAGTAGTTATATGGAGCTCAGCTTAAGTCAGCAGCTGTGAAGGGTTTTGTAGAAAAATAACGAGATGAAAATATATTTTAAATTCTTAGTAACTGCATTTCAGTTTCTTCTCCTCCTTTCAGTTATGTCAGTACAGCTTTCAGGGATATTTCTTTGTTCTGGTTTCGGATAGAGTTAGTTTTCTTCTTAGTTGTGGACTGGGGTTAAACCACAACAGTCCTTAAATAAACTTTGATATGTGTGGCAAACAGCATCAATGGTGTAAGTTTACACATTTTGTTGTTGTTGTTATAAAAGAACTGCCACATTTTCATTGGAAACTTCTTACTGGAGAGACATTTTCTCTGATAATACAATTTTAAAAGAAAAACTTATCTTTGTTTTCTTGCCATCTACCAATTTCCACTGTATATTCCACCACACTTCAGTTTTAAAATTGCAGCTGTTTTTCACTCAGAGTTGAAATAATCTGTTAGAAAGAACAATAAATACATAGTTTCTTTAGATGTTTCCCAGTATCCTCATTTGAAGGAGTGAGGGCCCAAATACAGCTTAAAGAAGTTTACATTTGTTTAAGTTCGAACATACTTGCTTATATTCTGAATTTTTGAAAACAGAGATGGAAAGTGCATCAAGTGACCTTATTACATAAGCATGGATGGCATCAGAGACCCGAGTGTCTCATTTGTCGATTAATCAGTCTGCCCATTTTTCTTCATTTTTGTTATACCCAGAATTTGGATGGCTCCTCTCTTACCTTAAGTTTGCAAAAGGCTTTCTGCAAAGAATCAAAGAAAGCTCATCTAACAGTCTGGAGAAGAGGAGAAAAATTTAATCTCTGCAGTCATGGGAGGGTGGTCTTCTAGCAGCACCTAGGACCGCATTATATATTCCCTGCATCGTCGTCTCTGTCCAAGAAAACTGGGCATCTTGGGCAGTTTTCACTTTGTCTTCAAAAGTGGTTACACATGTAGTTGTCATGTGGTTTTAAAGAAGTCTTGTATTTAGCGAAGCGTTTTGTCTCCTCTTCTAGTCGTTCAACTTAGACAAGTTGTAAAAATTAAGATGCTGATTATTTTAGAAGTGTGGACAATATTACAGCAGCAGCTTTTTTTCTAAGTACTTCCCCAGAGAGTTATTGAGGTTTTATTTGTTGAAGTTGGAAACTTCTGGAAGAGTTTGGGTCCTACACAATGAATTCATCGAGAAAAGGAAGAGCAAGTGATTCTGTAGTGCTGGAATTGCTGCCGTTGTTGCTTCAGCTGACCCATACTTGCCTCAGTAGTCCTAATTACCTGCATTTTCTCAGCAGGAGGCATAAATGGTAACAGGCAAGCTGGGCTTTAGAAGCTGAGAGTATATAAAAAATGGTTTTAAAATAGCAGAAGTGCTACTCAAACGGTTTCAATATTAAACACACTGCTGGCAATTTACTATAAATAAGGACCCTTATTTCTAGAACTATCAATGCTGTGGTTGTGTAGCAAAGCAGATAACATTAACAGATGCTTTTGAAAAATATTTTGCATTTGACTAAAGTGGTGTGTGAAGTTCGGGTATTCCAGGTCAAATTATAATTTAATATACTGTGAATATAATCTAACCATGTTCAAGTCTGCAATACTTGGCTGGTGTGTTTTTTGCCCCTCCTAAATAGCCAGGCGGTATAGGAGAAGTGAACATCTGGATGTAAGTTTTGAGGGTGAACACAAGTAAGCTTTTGCATAGTTTTACTGTTTTTAAAAAATGTGCTGCCTCTTCTCTGTCGTAATGAAAGAAAATGGCAGTGTTTTGGGCTTGGAGCTGCATGACTGCCATGCTTCTGGGAAAGGGGCTTGGAGGCTTTGGGTTTAAACAGCTGGTATTTTCAGTTTTATAAGCCTGGAATAGTAATTTCAAGCGTTATTTTCCCTGTATTAATTATTATGAATGTCTCATAATCCACAGGTATGCTGTTTAAAACAGGTGCAGTCACTTTAGTATGAATGATCAGTAAGTCTAGTATGTGTTACTACTTGAATTGCTTGCTTTGTGCACAGAGGCTTCTTTTCAAGAAATGTATGTAATGATGTTTAATAACTTGCTTTGCCAAAGAGTGTCATGTTCTTCCTTTCACCTGAAAGTATTTGTTGTATATATTTATTTTTATTTTTGCTTGGAGTTATTTATAGGACCCAGCATGAATATGTTGAGCCAGAATTTTTGATACCAAGTGATTTATTGTAATATCTTCATGGAAGTAATATAATTTACTTAGTGCAATAGGGATTTGTAATATATTCAGTAACAGCAATATTACACATCACAGCACCTGATTTCTGTTGGCTCTAGCATAAAGCAGTATGACTCGGTCAATAAAATAAAGGTGTCCTGCAGTACAGTGAGCAACTGAAGGCTTTAGCACTAGAACTGTTGTTTTATTCTTAATGCAAGAATCAAATTTAAATTCCCTTCAGGCTGGTAGTTACGCCAGGGGAGACTTGGCCCAGTGGACAAGCACTGTATGTAAATATAAAAATTTACCTGAATATTACCTTCATTAAGAAGTGATGAATTTCACCATTATTCCACTTCATGCCACATTTGCACTTTATGAAATGAGATAATAAGGTTAATTTTTGAGAGCTTAATTTTGCGGGATATTTTTTTATTGGGTAATTGTTAATTATTTTTTTTCTTGAGTGGAATCTCACAGGTTGACTACAAGAGCACCTAGAAAGCCTTCAGACTTGTTTTGCATGGTTAAATGGTTGCAAGCCTAGGATGGTCCGTTGTATTGTCAAAGACCCTTCAACATTATTTCTCCCTGGGGCAGAGATGGGTGGAAAGCACACTAAGCAGTGCTAAGGAAAGAACAGACATGGGGAGAGCCTTGATTCCACTTTGTACGAAGATGAAACATCTCAGAATAATGCTCATTATGTTTCTATATTTATTTGAAAGATGGGCACGTAGTTACTGAAGACCAATATCAATAGTCCTGAATTCTTGTCATGTTCTAGCCTGCCACAGTTGCACTGTGTGATTTTGGGCAAGATACTTAAATTCTTATTTTCCATCTACAATGGTGATAGGATTTTTTAAAAGTGTAATAATACAAACTACTAAAATAGTGGTTGCTGTATTTTCACTGGTCCATATAGAAGCTGTGCTTCCCCTCAGCATTATATGGTTGGAAAATCATGGGACATGAAAATCATCTTGACACAGTGACTACAGTGAATTCAGATTTTCAGTTTGGGAAGGCAGGGGGAATGGTTCTTGATGTTGTTTTAGGGGATTGTATACGTGTTTCTATGTTAATACAGGCTTGTAGGATCAGAGTGAAGCTCTGACTGACACTGTCAACATCTTTCATAAACTGGTAACACTCAACCTTAAGAGGTGCCTGTCCTCACAATTCTTGTTTAAAAGCTATTCCAAAATCATGCTGCTGTAAGGATGGCATTTCTTCATGGCCGATGCCATCATATTTCTTTCGTATTGCTTAGCTTAAATACTCATAGGTGCATTTTTCCAACATTTCAGTGTTTAGATAATTTGTGTTATAGAGCAATATTTTTTTTTCCCACACCTTGGAGTGTTTCTAGGCCAGACAAGCTTCTTGCAAGATAGGCTGTCTGTTCCCTGAAATCCTGCTAGCCCCTCCCTATACCCCTCTGCTTGCCAGGAAGATGGATTCAAACTGAATTCCTGGAACTATACTAAGTATTTCAGTCTCACTGTTACCTTACGGAACAGTGTTCCCCTGGCTTGAAACTCAGCCTTGTTGTGATCAGTTTTATTGTCTTCCCTGGCTACTGACTGTGATGAGCCTTTTGACTGATCCCTCATTTAGGTTTTCCGACCAGCTGTCCCTCAGCTGGGATGAAAAGCAGGGAACCTCTTCCTACACCCCAAGTCATTTAATGGCCAGTGGATGTTTGAGATCTGGAGTGCCTTCCGTGGTCACAGTATGAGTGAGAGTCACGCAAATGCTTACAGACTACTTAAATTACACCAGAACAAGTTAATTCCTTTCCTCTACAGCCTTCTTGTAAGAAGATGGTAGTATCTTTCAGGTTTGCACTTGAAGTCCTCTGTCCTTGATGGTTCAGGTTTTGAGCTGGGTCACTGATTCAAGAGAGTGCCTGGATGCCTATCTCTTTTAAAACGACCTTACAGACTTTCCTGGAAATACTGTCTTTGTATCTTCTCTGCATCTTTTCCAAACAAACCCTTTGTATATCAAAATCTTGGCAAAAAGAGACCTCATGAGCTTTCTCAGATTCAGTTGATCTCCCTGAAGAAATGGGGAGAGGTAAAGGTTTTGCTGGGTCAGCAAGAATCAGGCAGCTGCACCTTGCTGATACCTCAAATTCCTAAGGGAGGGAAGCTATGGGTATAACCCTCCACCAAAGGCTAAGGAATAAAGGATCAGCATTGACCATCCCGTGAAGCATTTCACTGGGATTTCTCCCAACAGCGAATGTAGCCCCTGGTTTTATACAGGTTAATTCCATCAAAGCAACATGTCTTCACAATTTATAGATGAGAAAATATTTCACAATTATTCAGGGCACAGACAAAAGACCAGAAATACAAATCAAGGCCAAGACCTCACAGCAGTTGAATCTTTTGTTTTACTTGACAGTGGCCTACACAACACACTCAGTCATGCTCCCTGGAGCCGTGAAACAAAGGAGCCCTGTTGATGTTTACTTTGGCTCAAGGCAGAGACAGTTGTTTTAAATGAGTTAATAAATGGAGTAGTGAACTATGATGGGCTGTATAATCTTCTTTCCTCTTTTTTTTCTCTCTAGGTCACTCAGATGAGTCGTCCAGATTTGATTCTCTTTCTTATGAAGTATCTCATGGCTTTGGTTGTTGGGATACCCTCTGTCTTCTGGGTTGGAAGCAAAAAGACCTGTTTTGAGTGGGCTAGCTTTTTCCATGGACGCAGGAAAAAAGAGTGCGTATTGATACTGAATAGGTGAACTGGTTGAATAGTGGCAAATAATCTCCTCTCCCCTTGTAGTCCTGTAAGAGTATTTTGGTTGGTTTTTCATGGAGGCAAAGATAGGAACAGCTAGGGGCAGTTTTCTTAGAGATCTCTCACTATAGCAAGGAAGGACAAGGCAAGCAAGAGTTCGAAAAACCCTTGAAGAATTGTCGCTTATTTTTCCGTAATTACTCTTTGGTCCCAGAATCAAATTGACATTGCCCCATCTGTTTCCTCCAAAATTTTTTTTTCAGTAAAAATTAGATTTCAGTTGAATGCTACAACTTCTCTGCCACTTACTGAGAGGTAGAATGGAAAGGGTTTTTTTTAATAAACATGCTTAGCTAGTCAATTGAATCAGACCTTTAAATTGAAATTAAACGTAAGTTCTTTTCACTGTGATTGTGGTTAACAGTAATTGTCTCTGCTTTTAATCTTCCTTTATGTATTAGTGCCACATTACAATTTGATAAAATGACAACATCTTATAGCTTCTGTAGGGTTGAAATCAATTTAGACTAAGAGACAATCTATATGACTTTGTAATAGCTATGAATAGCTGCTTTCATAATCATAAATATTGTCTTTTAAGTAGATGGTTCAAAATAGATCCACAAATACAGCAAGCCTTTAAGTGATTACTCCATGACTTTGACTTGTCCATCCTTAGCAGAACTGGCCTTCTGCTGAGGCTACGGTAAAATTACCTTCTGTAAAGTTGCAGCATATTTTTCTTTATTCAAAAGATAACCTACTAAGATATGCGTGGGGTTAATAACAACTTAATATGATTTTAATACATGTACATACTTACATAGAGATGACATACTAGTTTGGTGGGTAGAGGACAGGAAGAGTTCACGAAGGCAGAGGAAGTTATTTTACAGGACTGGCGATCTCCAGGTTAGCTGGATGGCTCCTGAAAGTGCCATCCTCTCTCCTGGTGCAGCCAGGCAGCAGAGGAGCCCCCGTGCACAACACATCTGCCTGGAGCCAGATTCCTTTTTGTTTTTTCACTGAGCAGTAAGAGGCAGAGGCAATACAAACCTCCTTCCTCAGGTAGCCTGTTGATCCTCTGTGACCAAGAAAATCAAGAGAAGCTAGCCAGGCACAGGAAACAGAACGTGAAAGAATATATTAATATAGGGAAGGGAAGGGAGGAGAAGACCTCCCCACAAAGAAGAGATTTAAACAAAAAAAAAAGGAATGTAGAGGCTGTGATAGCACCTCCTTTCATCATGCTATGCTAGAGCGGCCAAGTGCGTGCCCCCTTCCCAGCAAGGGATTTCAGCAAACAGGAGCTGTGAGACTGCTGTAACCAGTGATCTAAGGGCTACAGGCCAGTTGCTTAGGCATTATCGTATGTGTTGTATTTCATCTGGTATTCTCCTGCTGCCAGTTTTAATCCAGATGTTAAATGCTCTTTTGAGTGAGGAAACAGCTTCCCGTGTTCCCCAAGAGGCAGTTTCCCAGGTAATCTGAGCTTGCCAAGTCACAGCGCTGTCCCAAGGACTTTGCTTGTAACAATATTCACAAACTAAGGCCATAAGCAAACACACTGCAATTATTCCACATGTCTAGGCTAGAGGATCAGATACAGGGGCTATTAGGAAGAAATTCTTCCCTGTGAGGGCAGCGAGGCGCTGGCCCAGGCTGCCCAGAGCAGCTGTGGGTGCCCCAGCCCTGGCAGGGCTCAAGGCCAGGCTGGACGGGGCTGGGGGCAGCCTGGGCTGGGGGGAGGGGTCCCTGCCCATGGTGGGGGGTGGGAACTGGATGGTCTTTAAGGTCCCTTCCCACCCAAACCACTCTGTGAGTCTGTGAGAGGGAAGGATTCAAGAATGTGCACTTTGCTAAAATATCCAAATGTAGAGGTGCTTCAGAATTAAGCAAATAGAGACATTATAGTGTAAATAGATGGTCTTATTTGCCAAGCTGTAATATTTGTCTGTTCTGTTTGTAAAATAGTTAGTGCTATTACTGCAATTGCTTTTATACTGCAGTCATTAATGTTAACTATTCAAATTGCGTGTCTTGTTCAGAGTTGTAAATGAAAGTCGTCAAGTGCTGCAAGAGCCAGACTTTGCTCAGTCTCTTCTGAGAGACCCCAACACCCCCATCATCCGAAAGTCGAGAGGCACTTCTACCCAGGGCACCTCGACTCACGCCTCCTCTACCCAGCTGGCGATGATGGACGACCAAAGGAGCAAGGCAGGCAGTGTCCACAGCAAAGTGAGCAGCTACCACGGCAGCCTGCACCGATCACGTGATGGCCGGTACATTTCTGCTTTTTAAAATCTTGTAGAAAATGGGACAAGCCTCTGCCAGCCATGTATTTGGCCATCATGTTGCTAAAACTGGAAGTTGGGCTGATATTTACTTTCTCTGATTGCAGCTCCTTTCCCTGTTATGTCTGGATTGAAAAGAAAAAAAATTATCCTGATGTTTTCAGAGTCCACACTAGTCTTCATGAATTACAGGGCGTGCATGTGTTCAGTGCCGGTTTTCCTACAAAGGCAGTGATCTGCGTTACATCATTGCAGCGCACGGGAAAACAGATCTGTCCTAAAGTCAGCTTTGTGTCTTTGTGCCTGCTTTTGTCTGTGTGTAAATTGATTTTGCTTCTGTAAATAGTCCTAGCCCTGCTGAAGTATACAATAATAAAAGTTACCCGCTCTCACTTGAGGTGCAGTTAAGGTTTATAACATAATTTATCACTGAGTATTTTACTCACCTAATTATCAATACTATACATAGCGCTGTAGTAAGAATCGAGCTGCATAAGGAGTTGAAACAATTTGCCTGGGGCTGTATAAGCTAAATGACTGGGCTAAACAGAGAAGGATTTTTTTTCACAAAAGTAGAGGGTTTGTGCATGCGGACACACATGCACCAAGATTTATTTACATTCTTTCATGACTGTGGCAGTAACGATTGTAATAATTGTCCTGTATTTTTATAAATTAGGTACACTCCCTGCAGCTACAGAGGCGTAGAAGAAAGACTACCTCATGGCAGCATGTCACGACTGACTGATCATTCCAGGCATAGCAGTTCTCATCGGCTTAATGAACAGTCACGTCACAGCAGCATCAGGGATCTCAGCAGCAACCCAATGACACACATCACGCACGGGACCAGCATGAACCGTGTTATTGAAGAGGATGGCACCAGCGCATGAGCTGCTTTTGTTGGAAAGGAGGAGCTGAAGTGGTTGCACGTCTCGCTGTCCCTTCCTCAGTGATGTGATAATGCTCAGTATTATCATGCCTCTCATCAGGTGCTGATTTTGTGCATTGGGAAGCCGAAACTGGCTTCTTCGTGTTGAAGCCACTGCTCTTGTCCTTGCATCAGAGCTAGAGTGTTCAGCAATCATGAATTATTGAGTAAAAAGCTGGTTGCCTCATTTGAACCTATCTGTAGGTAATTATTTATTCGATAACTGTTACTCATCAGACACCATTGCTGAATTTCTTATTCTTTGTTGAACAAAAAATCTCCCCTTCCCTCCGATGGCTCTGCATGCCAGTAGGTGTTACCCTCGAGAACTCGCTGGCAGGGTCACGCTGAGATTTTTTTCTTTTCAGGCATGAGGGAACTCTTGAATATTGAAGGAATTCCTCCGTGCACCTCTCTGATTAGATAACAAACTGATACTTGTTCTCATCGAGCACAGGGGGAGGGGACGCATGCTAAATGCTGTACAAAGGACAGCTGTGTGGACCGGCAGGCATTTTTTAATGAATACACTGGAAATGCAACACAGGAATGAGCGTTTTGGAGAAGGAAAAGAAAGGAAACTCCACTGAGGATCACCAGCTCTTACCAGAGCTGTTCAGGCTCAGTTGTTGGGATGGGGAGGGAGGGTGGGGGAAGAGAGGCAGGGAAGAGTGATTTTTTTATAACATGTATTGTCCTTGCTTTTTTACAAAAGACTATTTAAATTTTCTACTTGTTTACAATTTATGTAGGAAGAGATCAATTTTAAAACCAGTTACCTAGATAATATTCAGCCACTTATTTTTTAGATTAATGTACAAAAGCTGAGATCACTTGTTCCTGATCTATTTAAAAAAAAAAAAAAAAAAATAGAAAAGCTGAATTTGTTGCCCAGACCGGACTGTACAGCCTTTTCCTTACAGACAGAACAAAGCCTGTTTACAAAGCCCATAACCTGGGCGAGGAGGGCTGAGGCCAAAGCGGACAGGAGGAGTTCAATCAGGGATGGCCTGCCTTCCTCATGGTGATTTTGGGGGGAGGATTCTCTTTGTGCTGAGCAAGCGGGGAGCAAGAATTGAGAAACGAGTGGGAGAAACGGAAGCAGGAGGTGCCCGCAAGTGGGGAAGGAGCAGGGCGCAGCAGCCAGAAACCCACCATTGCTGTCCTGAGGGGAGGAGACAGGTGTCCACTGTAAATGGTCAGCTCCTTCCCGGCCAAGGAGCTTGCATTACTGATCGACCTCTTTTGTAGGTTCTTTTTATTCCCTACTACAGATTCACAGTAGAGAGTTCTCAGTTTGGGCTTTTTTTGTGTGTAAATCATCTGTTGGGGTACAGAAGGTCTTTGTTGACACTGCAGGCAAAAAGTCAAGGCATGTCTCAGGCGGTGCAGTAGATCTTCCAAAGCATCTGCTGTAAGATTCATTCAGCATGAGGAAACACTGATTGCATTTAAACCTACCTCAGTAATTACTAGAGATCATTGCTGGGAAATTAATACTTTTTTTTCATTGTCCTTACATAATTCCCTTTTTGACCTGTTGGAGGCATGTTGAAAAGCCTTCGTACACGCGTAGATGGCACAACCTCAAGGGCAGGAATAGGGCAACAACCCGCGGTGCAAACAGCAGAAACGGAGCTGCACTACAATTACTCATTTTAATTGTAGCTGATGACACAACAGCAAAAACCGTGTGCTCTCCGAAATCAAACGCTGCCCTGCGAGTCACCGTGTCTTAGAAATATGTTTACCGTAAATTGTCTTTCTTGCTTCCACCAGACTTTTGCTCCAAAGGAGAAGCACAAACCAAACCCAACGTGGAATAACAAAGCGTAGCAACAACTCCACACCTCTCTTTATTGTAAATCCAGAGAAGGAGGTTGCTGCACCAACCGCCCTGGGGCAGAGCACACTCTGCTTTGCCCTTTGCTCAGCAAACAGCCCCGGGAGCTGTTTCACCTAGATCACCTAGATCTAGCTGTTTCATGCTAGATCACCTCTTTCAAAGCAGATGGGTATGAAAAGTCTTTGAGTGACTTAAACTGGAGGAACCACAGTTCCCTGTAAGCCACAAAGGTGGATCCCTGTTTTAGTTTCAAATTCATCTTCTAAATAACTTGCTGCTTCAAAGGGTTGGTAGTTTTGGGAATCTGAATCTGCAAAGGGAGCCGGACAGCTGAGTTTTCCTAAACGCTATAACTGAACTAAATAATCTCAAATGTTTGTGTTGATCTTCTCAGCTCCATTTCCAGTACCTTTTTTTTTTTTTTTTTTTTTTTTGAAGTTGTATGCATTGAATTGTGTAGAGTCAGGGAGGGGAATGATGATGGAGGTTTGAAATATATCCTGCTTGAAATTTTGTTAATTGGTGAGATTTAGTCTCCATGTTGTTTCCACATGAGAATACCTGAGCTGTTCCTTGCTCATGTATACTGCATGTGAGGGACAAACTCCAGTCACCCCAGACATGATTAAAATGTAATTCTCAAATTCTGGCTGGGATTTTTGCCCTCCCTACCCCTGTAATCCCACACCCTTTTATCTTCAACACCTGAATTAGCATGCTGCTCTCTATTTCTGCAAAGCATTCCTTCCCAGGATTTCAGAGCCGTTTGCCAATGATCCTTTCAGGTTTCATGTTTAAGATTGCTGCGGCCCTGATGCAGTTCCCCAGCTGGGGCACTCGCGGGGGTTCAGCTCCCAGATCATCAAACCTTGAGGGCTCTGAAGTGTGTCTGAGTTTGGATGCAGCTCAGCTGCCGTTTCTAGCGAGGGTACCTAGGCATGTTTTTGGGGTGCTTTCCTATCTGGCACCCCCAGCTAACTGCCGAGAGCTTGGGTTTCTGGGACTGGTGCCAATCTTTAAATTCCCCCGGAGCTGAATCCCCCGCCCAGGATGGCAGTTCTGCAGTTACTGAAACACTCCGGTTGCTTTGGGCTTCAGCTGACCTCACGTACCTGTAGCTGAACACGCGTTCCTCGTGACTTAACAGCAGCGCTTTGTCCCTCCCCAGCAGCCGCGTGCTGCTGCCAGCCTGGCCCTCTCTTTGGAGCAGGCGGAGAAGTTGTACATAGCCCGTTTTCTCCAGCTTGTCCCCGGGGCAGGTTAATGTATCTCCACCCTACACATATTGTGACTGAAGCCCCAAAATACTGCTTTGTAAGATGGCAATATCAAAGCTTGCCGTAAAATCCACGGCTTCTTATTCCCAGGATTCCCAGGGAACTGAATCTCCTGCTTTATCCCGTTGCCAACGCATTGGTCCCTTGGCAGGAAGCAACGTGGCACAGTGTGCTTTGCTCCAACGCCTTTCCGTCCTGCCCGGGTGAAGCAGGAGGTGGCTGGGGGCATCTGGGCAATACAGACATTGGCCCGATTGCCGCTGGCAACAGATGCCCCCGAGTTTGTGACGTTCCTTCTTCATCCCTTCGTAGCCGTCGTCGTTCAGTGAAACACCGCATGTCAGCGATGCGGCCGTGTTGCATGGAAAAGGCTGGCTCGGGACCACGTGCAGCCGCTCTCCCATTGGATTGGTAGCGCTCGTCTTTTTAAAGCTTAAAACAATCCAACAGCAGCAAAAAGCCTCTTTTAGTTGTAAATTTCTTTGCCTGCTCTAAAGTGCTCGCCCTTTCCGTAGTGCTTAGACCTCAGTTTTGCTGCGGAAGCTGTAGATAGGAGCTGTACCCGGGGCTGGGGGTAAGCGCAGGGCTGAAATCCAGCCACAGCCAAACCGAACGTGGTGGCCGAGTCATTCCAGCAAGGAGGGGAGAGAAGACCCCTCGGAAGGGGCACAGGGAGACCACAGGAGCCAGACGAGCTGGGACCAGCCCTTAGAGCAGTTCCCACCCTTCCAGGGGAGCCATCCCCAGCTCCAGGGGCTGAGGACCCCTAAAAACCGACGGCAGTGGGGAGCGGGCAGCCCCAGCTCTAGGGTGAAACCAGGGAGCAGAGCGGAGCGGCCCCCCGGGAGACATCCCAAGGTTCACCTTGAACAGCAAAACGTTGCCTTGAATGTGAAATCCCACTCCTGTCCCAACGTGCTTCTTTTCTAATGGGATCGGGATTTATTTTCACCTGAGGCAGGATGTTGTACGCGGTTCTTGCCTGTCACGAGCGGCTGTCGGGTGCACGTGCTGGGGAACTCGGGGCATGTAACGGCATTGCCGCCTCTTACAGTGCTTCCCCTTGACACGCTGGCGTTCCTGTTGTGGTTTCCTCCGTTCCTGACCAGGAGAGGAAGAAGCTTTCGTGTTCGTGAGACCTGTACACAGAGGGTGCACGTGGCCGTTAGCATGGGGTAGTGCCCGACTGTAGCTGACTTGACTTGCACTCGGCTCTTGGTAGACTTGTTTACAGTAGTCCAGTGTTGGTTTTGTAACATTTAATTTTTAGCACTTTAACTGTGAGTTGTACAAACATTATATTGTAGTAGGTGTACATTTTCATTTTAGACCTTTAAAAGTTTTTAATAAAATGATGGAAAAATTCCTAGTCTCTTCGTCAACAGGCTTGCAACCCCTCCTACACCCCACCCTACCCCCCCTTAAAAACCTAGTTCAGAGGCAGCTAAGAGTAAAATATTAAATTTTACTCTGGGTAGTGTCTCTCTGAATTTGAAGAAATATTTCCTAGGCTTGATCTTTCCCCAGCATCTGTACTCGTGGCCGCCGGGCACCCTTCCAGCAAACACAAAGCTCTCCGCTGACCGGGGGCTCCGGTTTGTTCCACCCTTTTACGAGCAGCAGACCCCTCCAGCCATCGGCACTTCGCGAGCAAAGAGGCGAGCGCGCTAATGAAGGGCGGCCGGGTTGGGGAGCGGCAGCACGGGGGTGGTTGGGGTTTTGTGCTGGGTTTTTTATTGCCGAACCAAACCAGAGAACAGGATGACTTATTTTATTTTAAGTAGCTGTCTGGCATTTGAGCGGATACGTGGTTATTTTGGTTTGGGAAGCCGTATGCTGCGAGTCTCGCATGACTGGTGATAAAACAACTAGTTTTAATAATCACAGATGGTGCTGTTTTAGCAGGCGGTGCTGTTTTGGGTCTCATTAAGATAAATAACTGGGTTTGGGGATGAAACTTGAGGAGCTGCTGGTGAAGATGCAGGCCCTGCAAGGCCACGTGGAGATGTGCAGTCAGCCCGTGCGCGCACGCATCCTGCACAGCCTCCTCAGCAGAGTGGCTCCCTCTGGAAACATCGGCCTCCCTGAGGATGCTGCAACTGCAGCACCCGCAGAGCCCTCGCAGCGGTGCCAGCCAGCTGCGGAAAACTTGTAGGGAAAAGCCGAGGTAGGGCTGTGGCTACCATGCGCTGGGGACTCACGGAGCTGGTCGGGACAGGTAGAAGGCAGCTGCCCACCCTGCCGTAAGGACCTGCACCACGGCGGGGGGCACAGAAGGGGCAATATCACTTCTCCTCCAGCCTTCCTGAATTCAAACTCTTTCAAGATAGTTTTAACGACCTGCGGGCAATGAAGACAGTAGGAGCGTGAAGTAAGAGCAGCTGGGAGAGGAGATGCGGTTGGAGCTGGAGGCAGGGGCAGCCCAGACCCCTGCTCCGCCCCGGGCAGCCGAGTTCAGTCGCTGTCGCATTCCTGATGCGCCTTAACACCCTGTTTGCTGTTTCGGGTCCAGCTTTGTCTCCCTGCCCGGCCAGCTCGTGCCCTCATTGCGATTTCTTCACCAGTTTGAAGGGAGAAGAGTATCTGGCTATGCACAAATCTTCAAGGAATTAAAATCTCCGAGAAATCCTTGTTAACAAAAGACTGAAACAAAATAGGTGGGAAAAGAAGGTTCTTTTTAAAAAAAGTCATTTTCTCTGGGCACTGTCGCTAGCTTAATGCTGCTCCCATGCAGCAGGACGAGGCCACCGACCCTTTGGCATGACTGTGTGCTGGGATCCACGTTTCAAACATGCTTCACTACCGGTCCGACTGGTTTTTGTGATAATACTCCAAGCACGTTTGATTGATATTCAGTCTCCAGTTTCGGTGCCTGCGCGCGTTCAACCGCCTGTTCCCAACCCCCACGTCCCGCTCCCGGCGTCCCGCTGGCATCTCCTGCTCCCCCTCTACCCCATGGGGGCATCTCCGAGGGCTTCAGCTTGGCACAGGGGAAGCCGCTTTCTCCTCGCCCATCTCTTTGCGGTGACGTTTCATGAAATCCCACCTTCCACCGAGACCCTTTGCCTCACGCCCCCATTTATCACATCGCCTCCGCAACATCCCCTGCGGCGCTTCGAGGCATTTCGAGGCGACTGGCCCTGCATCGCGGCTGCCTCGGGGGAGTTTCCTGGGCGGCCAGAGTGGCTCCCAGGTGAGGGTGGCGTGGATGCTCGGCGAGCTGGCGGTGTCGTGATACCTGAAATGGTGGGAAAGCTGAAGAAGGAAGGCTCGGCAGTGCCAAATGGTTGCCAGCCTCTTCCCAAGCTGCTGTAATAGAATATTTTTATAATTTTAGATCTTTTTATTTCTAATATTTTAAGATGTTAAATATTTGTAATATTTTTGATATTTTAATATTGTTACTATAATCTAAAATAATAGGTAAGAATATGAAAAATACAAAAATATTTAAAAGGTGAGAGGAGCAGCTGATGCATTGTTTTATTTCACATCGATCTGCACAAGCAGCATGAGGACGCGGGTCCTGGCCAGTGTTCATCAGTCTGCTCGCGGCTTTGCAGCCCTGCTGAAAACAAGGGCGTTTGGATGCATTTTTGGTTCTCAGAGGCTCAGATATTGACTTTATTTCTCACTGTCTTGTCTTAGGATCTGCAAAACATCCTTTGTTTTCTTTCTTTTAAATCCATCTTGTTTTGCATAGACATATCCTCCACTGCTGCTCGTGTTTGTTGGCCCGGCACCGGTGCGGAGGGTTCCTACCTTTGGGAGAACGTGCTGAAAAAATCCCTTAAGGCCCTGAATTGTGACGTAATCCAGCTACAAATCCCACCTGGAATCTGTCAGAAGCGACGAGCCCCAACATACCTCTGCTGAGCTCCCGCCGTGCCTTCAAAGTCCTCTGATCCTCTTCCGTGGAAACACGGCCATCAGATAAGGCTCAGCCCCTGCCAAAAAGCACGAAACATCTGCTTGGCTGCAGAGAGTGGGATTAGATGGAGGTAACCTTGCTCCTCACTTTTTATTTTTTTTTTGGGGGGGAACTGGCTCCTCATGCCTGTTCTCCCTTGCATGGTGGTGGGGTGGGGCTTTCACGGCGGTCCCCAAACCCCAAGGACGAGGTGCTGCCAAGCCCTTGGGGATAGTGGCACCGATGCATGGAAGGAGCAGGACTGGAGATGTGCCAGTTGGTGGAAGAACAATAAAATCTGGGACTAACCGAGTATTTGGATCCCACTGAAAACAAGAAACAGTTTTTATATTGCCGATCTTTTTTGCCACTTGAAAAGTTGCTCCCTAAATGCAATTTGAAGCACCTGGTTGTCCAGAAAAGCTCCTGGAGCTCCTCTGGGGGACCCCAACTTGGCAGCAGCCCAACGAAACGTGAGCCCCCCGCGCTGCCTGGGCACTGCTCGGCAGATGAAGGGTTAACTCTGGTCTTCGGGTGCCTTTAACTGTGAGCAAAACGCCCAAATCCTGCCAAACCTCGTTAGCCCATGAGCAGGGTGAAGGGCAACAACACTAATTGGAGTGACGGCCTCGCCGCGGCGGCCTCCGGAGCTGTGATAAATTAGCAGCGGCGCAATGAGGAGGTGCTGAGCTTTGCTGCCGTTAACAGGTGCTGGGCCCCCCCAGCAGCCCCCACCGCCCTGTCGCGCCGTGTGAGTGACCCTCTTGACCCGTCCACGGGGGCATTTCTCCCCCCAGCTGCCAGGAGAGATTTTGATCCGTCTGGAGCAGCTGCTGCTGGAAAAGCTGTGACTGGCAAGACCGAAACGTCTGTATTTTCACTTGAAGCCCAGGGGAGCGGAGCCCTGCTGCCCTGGCAGCCCTGGTGACCCTCACGGGGCCACCGCCGTTCCCCCCCTTGAGCAGCAGAACATCAAACTCCAGGGGCTTTGCATTAATCAAATTAGCGGGGTCAGGGAGGTACGGGAGCAGGCAAAGGGCTGCCCCGTGTGCCCAAAGCCAGGACTGAGGCTGTGCTCGACTCGACCCCTGGCATCAGGTGAGCCCCTGCCCTCTCCCTCCACCGCTCCCGCTGTAAGCAGAGCTCGTTGTAAAACATTTGCCCGCTCCCCGCGCCCTGTTTCCCCAAGGATAAACCATCCTGAAAGGCCTTTCCTCCCTCCTGGGATGGTGGGGAACTGGGAGCCTTGTAAAAGAGCTCTTGGAGCAACCTGGGTGCAGGAAGGATGCTCTGCTGTGCGGGGAGGGGCAGCTGCTCCTGAGGTGGGATGCTTGGGATGGAGGGATGCTCACAGGGAGGAAGGGCTGCTCCTGAGGATGGAGGGATGCTCACAGAGAAGAAGGGATGCTCCTGAGGATGAAGGGATGCTTGTGGGAAGGAAATGATGCTCATGGCAATGGAAATGATGCTCATGGCAATAGAGAGATTCTCCCAGGGATGGAGGGATGCTGCCAAGGAGAGAGGGATGCTTTTGGGAATGAACGGGTGCTCGTGGGTTGGGAGGGATGCTCCCAAGGGCAGAGGGATGCTCCTGCTCATGGCAAGGAGCGTGGGACCCTAATAGAGCTTGAGCCCCCGCCTGCTGGGAGTGAGGACAGCGAGCCCGGGCCTGCAGAGCTGCCGAGCGGTGTGAAGAGCGTTGCGGGACCAAACCGGGCAGGTTACAGGGTGTTACCGGAGAAGGTGCGACGTTAATCCGGTGTGAGGTCCTGAGCGGGTGATGCCCCCCCCAGCCCCCCGGGCGGCTGCTGCTGGCGGCAGTGCGGCAGGACGCCCCGCGGCTTCCCCACCCAGCCGCAGGGCAGAAACCCCTCCACCACCCCGGAAAAGGAAAAGTCCCGGGGAAATGTGAGGCCTCATCCCGGTGAGGCTGAGCCACCAGCTCAGGGCTGCGGGGCCGCCCCGAGCCCAGCTGGGATTTCTGATGCAACAGTGCCACCCCGTGCGCGTGCGAGCCCCGGGCTGACACCGGTAGCCCAAGTGGCCTTGGCTGGGACATGGATGGGTGACAGGCAGGATGGGGCCCACCGCCACAGCGGCGTGGTGGCACTGGGAGCAAAACGGGCAGGGCTGGGAGGCACGGCCATGGGCAGGGTGGCGGGGAAGGGGTGACGGCTGCGGCCCCGGGGGAATCACCCGATCCCGCTGCAGCTGGGATCCTGCAGATGCCAAAAACGTCTGTGGCTTGTAGGGACACGGCGGGAGCCAGGGAAACACGAAACGTGCGGGAATCACATCAGACTCGGTGCCTGCCGGGGCTGCAAAGGGGAGGTTTGTGCTGGTTGACGCTCCTGGACCACACGGTCCCCTCCTCTGCCCCGTGTCCTCCCCTGGAGGGGGGGTGGGGGCAGCACAGGGGAATGTCCCATCTCTGACCTTGTGGGAGGTGTCCCATGTCCCCAGCCCTGCCCTACCCCCTGGGAAGGACCAGCATCTCCCCGAGGAACCTCAGACGGGATGCTGGGGATAAGTCCCTTGTCACACTATTTGCACTGTTCAAGGCAGCAGCAACACACCTGCAATCCCACTGGCAGAGGAGCTACGGCCCAGCGAGGACGGCTGGGTGACAGGAGCGTCCCCAACACTTCAGGTACCAAAGACACCGCGATGGGCATCTCCCCGACACCCCAGGCACCCGAGGGCACCCCCAGGTGCAGCCCAGCTCGTGCCAGATGAGCACGAAGGAGGAGGGAGCAGAGTCACGTCCCTGTTTTCAGCTCCCCAAAACTTCTTGTCGCAGGGGATTTCAGCCCACCACCACGACCCAACTCCCTCTGTGCCCATGCATCCCAGAAACCGTTTCAGGGCATCAAAGGTGGACAAGAAGCTTTTGGGACAGGATCCCACTGCCCCTGAGCATTTTTAGGGCCAGGCTTTGCTATTTTAGTACCCTCCAGGTGCACGCACACCTGAAGGCACGTGTGCAGATACATGAGCATGGCCACATACCCGTACGGTCCCATCAAGGCTGTTGGGAGGGTGCCCCACCATCCTAGAGGGCCCATATGGGATCACTGTGCCCCTCAGAGTGGTGGTGGGATTTCTTTGGATGTATAGTTGGAAGGAAGGAGACGGCCCCCCGGGCTGTGCAAATAAATGGAGAGCAGTGCTTTCGTGCTGCCAAATAACTAGGGGGGAGATGGTTTTGCAGCCGATCTCTGGCATGACGCATGCCCCCGGCAAGACTTGGGACACAGCCTCCCTCTGCTCGGATCAAAAAGGCTAATCCTCTGGGAATAATAGACATAAGCCTCTTAGCCGTCTGCGCTGTCAATGCCCGTCACTGATGAGCTGATTAAAATTGAGTGAAAAAGATTAAACTCACCCCTTCTGGGTACCCGGGAGCCACCTCGGTGGCAGGCGATGGAGAGGAGTTGCTCCTTGGTGGGCTCGGTGGCTTCGCTCCACCCAGTCTGTCTGTCTGGAGCAGGTCTGTCTGGACCTGGGTGCTCCATAGCCAGGAGGAACATTTCAAGCCTTCATAATCTCTGCAAATCCGCTCCCTGTACCACGCTGGGAGATCCCAGCAGCAACTGGTCCCTTTGAAGACGGTGGATTATCTGGGTCCAAGCCACCACCTGGAGCTGGAGGAAATGATGCCAGAAAAATCAGTTACAGGCAGAATTTCCTATAAAGGCGTCCCTGCCCTGGTCCTTGGGCAGCCCCAGGGGACATCCCCAGTGTGTCACTTCAGTGTGCGCTTGTACAAAGCAGCCATTGCCACTCTGGACCCGAGACCTGGCAAACATACCATGTCATAGCGGGAAAACACGGGAATCCCTCATATTTGAGAAATTTCTGCAGCTCCCCACTGAATTTGGACAAGGGTTGGTAGGGAAAGGGACCCTGATCATCCCAGAGCCACATCCCTGTTCCTGGGAAGCAAAGGGAGTGCATGAAAAGACATGGCGCAACCAAAGCCAACAGGATGGGGAATTTGGTCAAAAAAGAGGTTTTTTGAGTCCGAGCAAGCTACCAGCAGGATCTGAAATGTCACTTCACATCTGCAGCACACACAGGGTGGCATTGGAAAGCTCGGTCCTACCTGCCAGGCTGCCCATGGTCGCTCGGCTGCTCCTGCTCTGGTGAAAAACAGAGCCAAAGCTGATGCTCAGGCTCTGCACGCCTGCTTGCTTGTGCCTCTGGTTTCCCACTGATTCCATCCGTAATTTTCCTCTTTTGTCGCTTGTGGCTCTTTTCCAGGTCTCATCCATGACCTGCATTTCCTTCTGCAACTTTCTGTCAGAAGAAACAAAAATTCTATTAGTGGAGCCAGCTGCAAACGGGAAATGCGGATCAAAGCATGTGGGGTCTCCTGGTGATCCTCCTTCAGGGTGGAAGTTGGGATTTAACCCCATTTTTGGGGCGACCCCACCGTGGCTGGGTGTAGGGCCCCACCCGGCTGCTGTCATTGCACCTTTGGGATCATTTTTCTTCAGGTTTTACTGAATTCTTGGTTGGCCTTTGAGCAGGATCCCGCTGCTGGGCTCAGCAGAGCAAAGCTCCTCCGGCAGTGCCCCAGGGAGGTGACACCTCCTGCAAGCCACAAACTCTTAATGTTTAGTTGAATCTTCTACAGAACTGCATTAATTACCCACCTGAGCTGCACTAAATACCTGAGGGAGCAGTGGGGAAGGGGAGGGGAGGGAGAGGGAGAGGGAGGGAGAGAGGGAGGGGGAGAGGGAGGGGGAGGGGGAGAGGGAGAGGGAGAGGAAGGGGGAGGGGGAGAGGGAGGGGGAGGGGGAGAGGGAGAGGGAGAGAGAAGGTGAGGCAGAGAGAGAGGGAGGGGGAGAGGGAGGGGGAGGGGGAGGGGAGGACCCCAGATCCACCCTGGCCCAGCGCGCCCTGGCACACCCGTGGGCTGTACAGAGCACGCGTGCGCACACATCCCTGCCGCTGCGAGCTGTTCCGCGGGCGCCCAGTACAGCAGCTGTGGCCGGAGGGAGCGCAGCCCGTCTGGCATCTCCAGCCATGGGCTGCACCCCAAAAGCCGGTGTGCCCCCACTTTGGTCCCTTCCTCTCCAGACTGGTGTGTCCCACGTCTCTTATGTTCTCAGAGGGGGTTTAAGACTCCTTTTGGGAGTGCCTGTGGGGTTTCTCCCAGGAACGGGCAGAGATTCCGGGTGTTACACGGGAACGGGCAGAGATTCGGGGTGTTACACACAGGAACGGGCAGAGATTCGGGGTGTTACACGGGAACGGGCAGAGATTCGGGGTGTTACACACGGGAACGGGCAGAGATTCCGGGTGTCACACGGGAACGGGCAGAGATTCGGGGTGTTACACAGGAACGGGCAGAGATTCGGGGTGTTACACACGGGAACGGGCAGAGATTCGGGGTGTCACACGGGAACGGGCAGAGATTCGGGGTGTTACACACGGGAACGGGCAGAGATTCGGGGTGTTACATGGGAACGGGCAGAGATTCAGGGTGTTACACACGGGAACGGGCAGAGATTCCGGGTGTCACACGGGAACAGGCAGAGATTCGGGGTGTTACATGGGAACGGGCAGAGATTCGGGGTGTTACACACGGGAACGGGCAGAGATTCCGGGTGTCACATGGGAACAGGCAGAGATTCGGGGTGTTACATGGGAACGGGCAGAGATTCAGGGTGTTACACACGGGAACGGGCAGAGATTCGGGGTGTTACATGGGAACAGGCAGAGATTCGGGGTGCTGTAAGGGAACGGGCAGAGATTCGGGGTGTTACATGGGAACGGGCAGAGATTCGGGGTGTTACATGGGAACAGGCAGAGATTCGGGGTGCTGTAAGGGAACGGGCAGAGATTCAGGGTGTTACATGGGAACGGGCAGAGATTTGGGGTGTTACACACAGGAACGGGCAGAGATTCGAGGCGTTACATGGGAACGGGCAGAGATTCGGGGTGTTACACGGGAACGGGCAGAGATTCGGGGTGTTACACACGGGAACGGGCAGAGATTCGGGGTGTTACATGGGAACGGGCAGAGATTCGGGGTGTTACATGGGAACAGGCAGAGATTCGGGGTGCTGTAAGGGAACGGGGAGAGATTCGGGGTGTTACATGGGAACGGGCAGAGATTCGGGGTGTTACATGGGAACAGGCAGAGATTCGGGGTGCTGTAAGGGAACGGGCAGAGATTCGGGGTGTTACATGGGAACGGGCAGAGATTCGGGGTGCTGTAAGGGAACGGGCAGAGATTCGGGGTGTTACGGGAACGGGCAGAGATTCGGGGTGTTACATGGGAACGGGCAGAGATTCGGGGTGTTACACGGGAACGGGCAGAGATTCGGGGTGTTACACATGGGAACGGGCAGAGATTCGGGGTGTTACGGGAACGGGCAGAGATTCGGGGTGTTACACGGGAACGGGCAGAGATTCGGGGTGTTACACATGGGAACGGGCAGAGATTCGGGGTGTTACGGGAACGGGCAGAGATTCGGGGTGTTACACGGGAACGGGCAGAGATTCGGGGTGTTACACATGGGAACGGGCAGAGATTCGGGGTGTTACGGGAACGGGCAGAGATTCGGGGTGTTACACGGGAACGGGCAGAGATTCGGGGTGTTACACGGGAACGGGCAGAGATTCGGGGTGTTACACGGCAACGGGCAGAGATTCGGGGTGCTGCTTTGCCATGGCAGGAGAGAAGCAGCAGCTCCTCGTGCGCCCCCGCCGATCCCCCGCACGCGGTCCGGCTGCCAGGGGAGCCCCCCCAAACCCCCAAACTCCCCGCAGGGGGTTAGAGCCCGCGGCGGGCCAGACCCGGCTGGGGGTTATTGGGGGTGCATATAGATTAATGTACATCCACACCTATAGATCCGCGCCCCCCCCCCCGCCTCCCTTTAGCACCCCCAAGCCCCTCCCCGGTCCCAAGCCCCTCCCAGGTCCCAAGACACCCCTCCGGTCCCAAGCTCCCCCCCCCCAGGACCCAGTCCCCCACCCCCCCATCCCCCAAGCCCCACCCAGGTCCTAGCCACCCCCCGGTCCCAAGCCCCCCCCCAGGTCCCAGATTCTCCCCCGCCCCGTCTCAAGCCCCCCCCCAGGTCCCAGCCACCCACCCCCCCAGGTCCCAAGGCCCCCCAAGGTCCGAGCCCCGCGCCCCCCCCCCGGTCCCAGCCCCGCCCCCCCCCCGGTCCCAGCACACCCCCGGTCCCAGCATCCCCCGGTCCTAAGCTCCCCCCAAGGTCCCTGCGCCCCCCCGCCCCTTCCCACCCGCGGGGACCCAGCGCAGGACCCGCCACCAGATGGCACCGCGCCCCCACTGTTGGGGGCCGCTTCCCACAATGCAGCGAGCCGGGCCGGGGGCTCCGCACCGCACCGCACCGCTCCGCTCCGCTCCGCTCCGCGCAGCCCCCGCCGCCAGGTAAGCGCTGCCCTCCGCCCCGGCCGGGCTGGGCTGCTGGGGGGTGGGGGGTGTTTTGTTTTATTTTCTGTCATTTTCTCATATTTGAATGTATTTATTTTCTTTTGGGCTCTTTTAATTATTTTGATCGCTTGCGTAATTTGAATGTTCCTAATTATCTTCATGGATGTTTTTTTCTTTCTTTCTTTAATTATTTAATTTTACTTTCGACACCCCCCCCCCCCCCTTTGGCGCAGGAGGGGGCCACGGGCGCAGCCGGGGGGCAGCACCATCCCCGGGGTGGATCCCCGGGACCCATCACACCCCCACCCCACCCCCACCCCCTTTCCTTCTCCATCCCCGGGCTGGGGGTGACCCCGGGGCGGGGGGGGGTGGATTTTCGGGGCTTGCCAAGCGGCAGTGGGGTGAGCCCTGAGGGCTGGGGCCGCCTTCTTGGGGCGGGGGTGTGTCACCCAGACCCCCGAAGTTTGGGGAAACTTGTGCCCGTGGCTCTGGGGTGGCATTGGCTCGTCCCGGCTGCTCCGGAATGGTGCACCATAAATCGGGTTTTAGTGTGAACGCGGCTGTTGGGAGAGCGGGCGGGAGCCCCTCGGCCCTGGGGGGAGCTGCTTCCAGTTTGGCAGTTTGGGCCATGGGGGGCACAAGGAAAACTGGATCCTTTGAAAGGGGATTTGAACCGCAAGGAGAAATCCCGGCCGGGAAGGAGAGCCTGGGGTGGCCGGAGGGGAGATGAGTGGCCCCCGAAAGCAGAGGGGTGACTTTGGGTTCCCCATAGAGGGGGAGCTCAGGGGTCCCGGTGCGCCCGTTGCTGCTGTTTTAGTGGTACCTCAGCACCGTTTGTCTACGGCTGCGTTGACTCCTGGTTCTGGGATGCAAACCGGGAGAGCAGAAGGGCTCAGAGAAGTCAGGACACCCTGGTCTGGCTTCCTTGTCCAGTTCTGCCTTTGAGTGATGGGTCTGGAGGTGCTTGGGACTCCCCAGCACCCTCAAATTGTGCTTTGGGGCAGTGGATTGGTTAAAATTCTGAGTTTTGCACAAAAACCCCCAGCCAGAGCAGCATTAAAGAAATTTTTCTGTGCCAGGGATGGAAGCTGGGCACGGGCTGAAGCAAGTAAACTTGTATTTCATTGTGCTGAGGTTGGGTTTCTTTGATTTCCACTCTGCTCGGGGCAGTCTGGCCTCCCTATGGCCACAGATGTTTCCAGGTCCAGCCTTCACCTTCAAAAGAGCATCTCGGTGGCCGAGCAAAAAAACTTCTGCTCCTTTCTGCAAACCTTGCTCACTGTGGAGGCTGCTCTCTCTTCTGGCTCCCGTCTGCTCATCCTTCGGGGGTTTCTCCTCTCGGTTGCTGCGGGGAGGGGTTTTTGGCAGGGTTTCCCCTCCAGCCCCATCACCACAGAGCAGCTCAGGACCAGGCAGAGCGATGCTGCAGCTGGGGAAAGCCAAGCATGGCTGACCCGCCAGCGGCTCTGCATCAGCTGGAGCTGCACGCTCTGCCCAGGGGTGCCTGCTGGCTCCGGCTCAGCGGGCAAAGGATGCTGTAAATGAGGGAAGCCAGTGGTAGTTTGGTCCCTGGAAGGGGTGTTTAAAAAAAAAAAAAAAAAAGTGCTGAGGTGTTTCTCTGCCTGTCCCCACCGCTGCTGACCTGGCCGGGTCTGGGAGCTGGAGCCCAGACACATCCCAGTGAGCCCGGGAATGTGCCTCCCCAATGCGGGAACCGAGAGGCAAGGGGGCTTCAGGGCTGGAGGCGCCGGTACCTGTTATTTATAGGGGGCTGTAATGTTCCCAATTGCTGTGTGGAAACCTTGAACAAGAGCCTTCTCCTTGCTGGAACAGCCTGTGCAGTCTCAGTGATGCAGGATGCGCACCGTGCATGTGCGGGAGCAGCAGGGTCAAGGCACGGGACGCGTGAGGAAACCCAGAGGGATGGCAAAGACCAGGGATGCTGGGGAAAGCAGGGTATTAGTGTTAAAAAAAAAAAAAAAAAAGAAAAAAAGAAAATAGAAAATCAAAATTAAATGATGTGTCATGCCTTGACATGCTCTTCCAAAATAAATAAATAAATGAGGGAGGACATGAGTCCCATAGTGATGGGCCGGGGGGAGCCTGTGGCTTCTTTGCTGCAATGATGCCAGTGCAGAATCTACAGCTGAGACTTAAAATCAGTGTAGTTCATTAAACGTATTCCATCGTCTTATCAGAAAGCAGATAAAACGTAGGTGCCAACATCTATAGCGCATGCAAAATGTTGTTACATCAGGAGAGAGGGACGATTTTTACACACTGCGCAGGATCCCATCCATTAGTCATAATATTTCCAGCACGCAGAGGTGGTTTTTCACTGTGCAGTGCACTCGCATTTCCATATAAACGAATGCATGGGAAGTAAAATTGGAGGTGACACGAAGGAATGGAGAAAACGGGGAGGAGGCCCCAGCAGGACCCTTGTTCTCCAAGAGGGACCTCTGCCTTCAGTCCTGATTTCCCAGCATTTGTGGCCAGTGTAAGTGATGCTTTCTTTTCTCTGGTACATTTTTGACTTTTTTTATACCAGTCTTCATGCTTTGGGGGGAGGGAGGATGGAAATGTAATCATCTCTGTTGAAAAGTTTGACATTTCGTAGCAGGTAAAGACATACACAGAACATGGTGGCTGTCCCATGGGGTGGACACAGCTGCTGACTGCTCCCACCCAGGGATGGCTCTTTCTGGATTTGCCATTTCTTTGATTTCTTTCCCAAACATCCGCTGGCTTTTCCCAGAGAGGAGGTTTTGGGATGTCCAGTATGGGGCGGTATGGCTGGGGCAGAAGGAGATGGTGGCATCTTGCCCAGCTGCTCTCTCGGCTGCATGCCACCTCCCTGCCCTTTCCATATTCCCCTGGAAAAACGAGAGGGTTTGCCACAGAACGTGGCCTGGGGATGTGTTTTTCCGCCAAAATGGGTCTGAACCTGCCCAGTCCTGCTGCAAAATCTTCAGCTGCTTGCGTGGACCTTCCTTTAGAAATAAAGGCACTTAAACTGTTCTTCCCGCATAAAAAGTAGTGTAAGTGTCTGGGGACTCTCACTGGGTTGCATTCATGATGGTTAGCGGATGGCTTTCTTCTTCTTAATAAGGCAGTGTTTATGGTAAGAAATAAATAGAAATGCCTAAATTAATGTATTCAGTAAATAACACTAATGAGTATTTGCCCTGCCCTGGGGCTGTTGAGGGGTGAACTCCGTGGGAGCCTTGGCTGGAGGTTGGAGCTGTCAGAGCCTGCAGCAGCCCAGACGTGGGAGTGGAGGGGCTTGCCGGGGAGCTGGGAGCCCTGACCTGGGCATCCCAGCCTCACATGGGGATCATTTGCTCACCAGCCAAACGGCTGGTGCGGCGAGGTGCGCATCCAGCTCTCGGCGGGAGCTGGCAGCAAAGCAGTGCTCGCATTCGGTCTGATCTGGCTGGGAGGTGGAAGCATGTCCTGGTGCCAAATGAGGAGAAACTCCTTATTTCTGCAAATGCAGCAGAAGGAGGAATCTCTTCCAGTGATGTAAAGGGGCTGAGAGGAGGCCAAAGGGGTGATGAAAAAGCACAAGAGGGGTGCACATTGTTCAGGACCCCTATCAACCCTGACCCACCTCCAGTGTGGCCTTAGGAACAAACTGATTCACCTGCAGAGAGTGCTACGGATGACATTGGACTTGTCCTCCCACCTCCTCGTGGGATTCCTTCAGTGAGGCTTCCCGGGATCAACTTTAAGCCATCTGCCAGCACTGACCCTAGTGAAGTGGCGGCAGAGAGCAAAGAAACCACCTGGGAATTGCTTTGCTTCTTGGACTGGCTTTGCTAGCTTGAAACCAAGTCTGTCCCCGTGAGCTGGGGCCGGGGAGGTCACACGCTGGGTTGTAGGGCAGATATAAACACTGTTATTTAGCAGTGTGTGAGGATCAAGTAATTAAATAATCAGAAAGCTATTAAAAGACATCATAAAGCGAAGGTGGCAGGCACTAAATGCTGCTGCGCCTTTGCAGTGCTCTCTGCCTGGCTCTGTGCTACGGGTTTGCATAAGCTTCTTGCAGGGAGCATGTTTTGCTACAGTCTCATCCAACCTTTTGAAGATGCTGTATAAAAATGGTAGAAAAAATGATGTTCCTGGATACCTTGAGTGCCGCTGGCCTCATGCTCTGTGGTGCTGTCCTGGGCTTTCACTAAGAAGTTCTGGCTCTGGCATCGGGTTTGCAAATCTGAGTGCGTGGCACACAAACACCGTTCCCCGAGCCTGGGGATTTGCTAGAGAATTACTAACACTGGTAAAAAGGTGAGGAAATGTCAACGTGTTTGTATTTGAAAAGCGGGTCCATAGAAGAATCCCGTGGGGACACACGTGCCAGCCTCAATTGGAAGGTTTGGCCACGTATGTCAGTGGTGGGATCAGGGCCAATACTTTGCATATCCATCACTTTCAGCGTATTTTCTTTTACTTGGCTGGCACCATAGAGGTTTCTTACAGCCAAAAATGAGAAAACTCTAAAAAAAAAAAAGCCCAAGCAATTCTTTCTCTCCTAGCTTTCATTTCACAGTTCACCTTTCTTTTTGGCTGTAATTTCTGCTGGGGCCTCTGGCTTCCTAGAGAAAGGGGAAAAAAAAAGGAAGCAGGTGTTTAATAATAGATCAAAAACGAGATTAAGCAGTAAGTCAGCCCTCCCCTACATTCTCCCTTCCCAAAAAGCAACCAAAGAAATTGCAAATCGTCTTGAAAAGAGGGAGTGAAAACAGTGAAGATCAAACCTGATGTTAAGTATAGATGAGGTGTTTATATTTTATTTAATGACTGTATACTGCCACCCTCCTAGAAAAGCTGCCCTCCCCTGAATTTCTGTACATGATTAATAAAACAGTAGAGATGAACTGGAACGGGGGAAATTCAGTGAGTATTGAGCTCCAAAGGTGAACGCAATGGGCGTCGTTAGCAGGCGCAGGCAGGGTTGCTGCTTGGTCTGCGCGCTCCTGATGATATTGGTGGCAGCTGTAGTGGGAGGTAGCTCCCAAAACCCAGAAGAGTTAACGGGATGCTGTTTGTTGTCCACCCCTGATGACTCTTTGAATCAGTTTTGAGCACGTTTGGCAGAGCACCGTGGTCTCGGAGGGAAGGGAGCTCAGTGGCCTTTGTGTAAGATGCACAGGGGCTGGCAGAAGTGCCGCGGTGGAGGGAAGAGGTGAGCTCATGCGTTAGTCACCAGCCAAGCTCCCCGGGAAGAGCCTTTCGGCATGCCTCAGCCTGGGAGAGCGATCCGTCAGGGCTTGCGCTTGGTGAGACGTGACTTCCCTGGAAAGGAGGCTCAGCCCTGGCACGGGGCGTTGAGGCTGTCAACCCCAGGCCTGTTCTTGTTTGCTGTAAATCCTCGGGCTCCTTCAGGTCTTGGTTTTGGTGGGGCCATTGCTACAGGCCAGGTGGGAGGGCAGGAGCTGCCTCAGCAGCCTGTAGGGATGCCCACCTCCCGGCTCATCCCAAAGGTCTCCAGAGGCAGTGTGGACATCAGGTATGTCAGCTGTGTGAGCTCAAGCGAGCCAGGTTGGGAGGGTGCCCAAGGGAAAAGCTTGCACGGTGTCTCCACCGGAGACAGGACAGCAGAGGAGAGGACCTTTAATCTGACCCACCCGGTGGTCCAGTTTGCGTCCTTGATGAATAAAATGCCAAGCGGGACACAAGGCATAGCCAACCCCCTCCAGTTACTGTCTCTGTCCATCACGAGATAACCCAACCTGAGCCATGCCATGGGGCTGAAGACCCACGCATGGAGCTGCAGATTTTTTTTCTTGCTAAATCACCCACTTTTAAGCACCGAAAGTGTCACAGCCCCTCTTGCTCTGTAACTGCAGTAGGGGAGAGGCTGAGGAGTTACATCCATCGCAGCTGTGAGTGGTGAAGGCATGGCAAGAAGGGACAGCGAGCAGCACTCGTGTGTGGGGCTGTGAATGTTCGGCGAGGGCTGCCGGAGCATGAGGCGAGGCAAAACCTGCCTCCCTGCTGGCAAGCCCCGCTTCCACATGTGATTAGCATGTTAATTTAACTTGTCACCTCCTTGGTCACAGCTTTGTACTTCTGGAGTTGGAGAAGAATCCGTTTCATTCCCTGCTGGGCTGCTGCTCTTCTTGTTTATTCCCCAAAAGAAAGAAGATGAGATGTACCAGATCTTAATGTTAAAAAAAAAGTAATAATCCAGACTTTGGAAACAATCTCTTGGAGGTAGAATGAGCCTTGACAAGAAAATGTTTGTCTTCCACCTTTTACGGAGGCTGACTGGCAGTAAAGCGCAGGGAGAAGATGGGGCAAGGCTTCCTTTCTTTTAATTTCAAATATATTCCAAAAGCGGGATAGTTGGAAATTTTTTTTATTATTATTACTTTTTTTAAGTTGCTTTGCCAAGTTTGGGTGGAGAAAACCAGCTGAAAACCTTGCCTTGGTGGATACGGGATGGAGGCAGGAATGCATTTATTTTATTTATTTACTTACCTATTTTTACCGGTGAGGCCCTGAGGCAAAACAGCAAAGCCACGGCCGGGTTGCCTGCTGGAGGCAGGCGAGGAGAGCACTCTCCCCCTCAAAGCCTTTTTCCTGGCACCAACAAGATCAGCACTGAAGATACGTGATTGAGTCAGCAATGCAGATGCCATCAAATGTCTGCTTTATTCCAGTGTATGAATCAGAGCCGAGAAGTGTCAGAGCCTCATATCCTGCATCTCCTGATAAGAGTGCAGTTACCTCCGAGGAGACAAAACACGGCGAAATCCCATTATCCTGCTGTTGCGAGCACCTATAACTCACTGGCACCAGCACTGCTTATTTTACTGCAACACTTGCAAGAGCATGTGTAGATTATTGTATTTTTTAAATCCTGCATCCTGGAGCCAAAAGATTTTTTTTTTTTTAATATCTATTTGCAGAAAAAGTGATCTAGCATGTCTATACGCACACACACACACATATGAATATATAAATGTGACTGTTTTCTGGAGCACAATCCATTTGTGTTAACCCCTGTTAGACCAGTGAGAGCAGTATGTGCCACTAGTCTGGGAGCTGGTCGCTTACTCTACAGGTTTTTCCAATGCATCCTATTCTTGGGGAGGCAGGGGGATTAGCTTCATTTGACTTTCCAACCATGCGTTTACCTCCAAAATCAGCTTAATTTCCAGACTTATAATTTTTCCCTTATGGTTTGCTGTGAAAATTGTGTGCAGAAGTGAAACCCTTTATCCCCAGAAGTTCCCTGCTTCTCCCTTGCGAGACTTTTTCCATCCCCAACTACTGGTTTTGAAGGCAGAGACCGCAGCCAGCTCAGTGACAGCGTTTCCTTCTATTGTTCGGTGGGGGCAGTTTCTGGCTCCCTGTGCAAGAGTTATGCGCAACCGCTGGCTTTTGCATCACTTGGCCTCCTTTCTTCTGATCCCAGGGGACCAGCTGTGTCCTGTTCCTGCTGCTGTCCTGTTTCTGGACCCAGTCTGGAAAGCCTCGGTGGGAGGGAGGGAGACTTGCAATGGTGCAGTTTGTGTTCCCTTAAAACAGATTAAAAGTGAAATTTTGCAAAGACGGGGCCGATATTGTTCCCAGGGGACAGCGTGGAGTTGTTTAAAAGACAGTTATGCTGCTGTGGTAGTAGTGGAGGCAGAGAAGGACAGTTTTCACCCCAATTCCTCTTTTGAGGGACCTGTTTGTTCCTTGGGGCGTTTCTGCACTGGAGACTACAGACGTTGAGGGGATAAAAAAAAAGTTGGTGGCTCCCCATCTAGTAGACTTGGGGGAGAACTAGTTCAAATCCACCACCCGAAGCTACATCATAAATCTTGCTGCAGAAATACAGAGCCTAGACGTAAATAATTAGGAGCTTGCACAATAAAGCACTGGAATATTTCACGCATGACACAACATCTTTCAATCCAGCTGATGCTGTGCAGAGATCTGTGTGAAAGTTCCGTGCAGCCAAGTTGGAGAAGTTTTTGCTCCCCTTTGTGCCTTTGGAAGGAGAAGGAAATGGGAAAGAAAAATCAGGTTGCATCTTAAAAGTGTTTGCTAAAGGCTCAAGCATGGGAGTTTTAAGGTGCCTCCCCCCTTCCCCCCCCCCCCCCCCCCATTATAGAGAGTTTGTATGTGCTGAAAGAAAGCGATGCAAATTAAGAGTTATCCTTGCCCTGCTTCCCACATCTTCAGATCAGTCCTCTTCAGCCAAGCTGCCTCCTATCAGACTTCTAATGCAAAAAAGAAAAAATCTTCTGGCCTGTGACCGAACATGAGAAGCGTTCGTCCCCAGGGGTCTATGTCCCTGCAGCCTGAGGACTCGATGATAAGAGCTTTGGGCCATGAGATGACAAATGTAACTTCACAGTTGCTTGTTCACGCTCCAGCAAAGGTATGTTTTGGGTGTAGGTATTTCCCAGCAACAAAGCTGAGATCTTACCAGCTCTTACATGACTATTTTTCACCTTTTTTTGATGCAGGTAAAAGTAATTGGAGGGCTGGTGGTATTTTGAAGAACCGTATCCACCTAGGAAATTATGACCTTGCATTTATTCAATCAAATAATATCAAGATTAAGAGTGAAAATAGCTGAGCTTGTCACTCACAAGGAATTGTGTTGCAGGCTGGGCTCAAATCCATCACCTGAAATCCGGAGACTCTGGCAGGGTATTCTTCATTCGTAAGCAAGAGGCATCACAGCAAGATCATTTAACTGTAATCAATTTACCAGGCCACTCAATTAAATGGGGGCTGGAGAGAGGGTGAAGGGAGTGATTCTGCCTGTTGTAATGAATTTTTGGCCACCTGAGGACTTTTTTTTCTTGTTGCTCTGGTGTGTTTCACGTTGCTTTGAAGGCCCGTCAGGAGGAGATGCGCTGCCGTTCGTGGCCCTGGTGTTTGGTGTGATAGTTGCATGCTTCGTGCATGGGAGGACTTGCCCTGTGCCTTGAGCCGCACCGATTGCGGGAGACGGGGGTGGGGATGCTGTGCAGTATCTGTGTACAAGCAACCATCGCATGTGCAAATACAAGTTCTCACCCTGTGACTGTTATGAGGAAATATGCATAGTTATAATCATAATTTTGGAGTGCAAAGTAAGTGGTTAACCTGACCATAGGCTGTGTTTGCTGTTGAATTTACATAAATCTCTCAACTCCTTGTGTCTTGGCACTAGCTTGAAGTAGGAGTGCTGGTTTCTGTGCTCTCTCCTGGCCATCCAGGTCAGCCTTGTGACTATGAAAAGTGCATGGCAAGCTCATGACTGCAGGGCTTCCCGCATCTTGATGCCAAAGCCAGCCTTCAGGTAGTACATCTCCCATCACCGTTCCAAGCTTTGTTAAAAGGAAAACATAATCACAATGGTGGTGAAAAGAGAGAGCTTAAAGAATTAAAGGGATTACTGAGCTGGAGCTTTTCCTCTACGTGATTTGTCACTGACCTGAGCCTCACTTAACCATATTTTGAAGAGATCTTGGAGAATCTTGGGTGGACATCTGCAAAAAATGACATAAGTAAAACTTTGTGCAGCCTGGAGTAAAGGGATAGGCTTTTTCAGGTCCGTCTCAGCTCTGTTCTTCCCATGTTTCTGTGGTCCAACCCAGGAGTCATTGGCGAAACGGTTTGGGAACTTGGTGTCGCCTGGTTCTGCTTGAGTGGTCCTCTCTGCCATCAGCTGCTCTGAGACCTGGGCAGTGTCATTCTAGTGCTGGCTGTTGCAGCCCTTCATCAGTCTTGAAGAAAGACGCTGGGCTAGAGGTTTCTTTATGAATGTGGTGGTTTAGACATTTGCCTGTTCCTGAGTACATCCAAATACTGATTTTTCCAGGTGGCTACACCTGACTCTTCAGGTCGCTTCACTGTGAGTAGCTCACTGCTTGGGATCTCTGTTCCGATGCGTGGTGACAACTCCCTTGTTTTGCCCTCACTATCAACATCCATGTTGTTTTCTTACAAAATGGGACTCGGGTCTAGGCCAGGTTTCTTATCAACCCATATGTATGTCTGTTTTCAGCATGCCAATAACTTCTGAACCTGTCGGGCTGTTTCAGCCAAGCCTGACAAAGAGATACAGGCCTCCAGAGGTAATTAAAGTTGCATAAGTTCATGACAAACAGGCAGTCAGACACGAGGGACAGCCCAGATACTTACTGAGCCTCGGGGAGAGGTGCAGCTCCAGCTTGCGTGAGTGGATACCAGACAGTCCCCAGGAGGGAGAGATCTTCCAATTGTTTTGGTCATGAGATCTATCAACTGGAGTCAGAGCGTGGCCCCTTTATTGCCCTGGTAGAGCCCAGGCCCATGGATGACAGTCTCTATTTGCAGTAAAACTTGTTTTCAGTTTAAATGTGGTGGTGGTTCAGGCAAAACTAGTCCTGGTAAAAAGTAGCTGGTGCCAGAGAAACCTATGGCTTGGTGCGCAGTGTAGCTGCTTGCCTCTTTCTGTGGAAACACAGCAAAAGTCTTCAGCAAGTCCAAGGACTCCAGATCATGAACATTTTCTCTTAGCTGGGTTTCTTACATGTCCCATTGTTCTCATTCAACGAAAGCAAGAGAAAAGGAGAGTTCACTTGCATTAAATAACAAAATACCTCCAAGGAGATGAAGAAAAAGGAACTGTGAGAAGAGGAATGGGTGGAGATTAAAACCGTGTTCTTTCTCTTGCTGTCCCTTGCACACGCACACACATTACACTTATACATATACCCAGACCCCTTCTCCTTCTGTGACATGGGAAAACTAAATTGAAAAGGAGACAATACAAATCAGGATGAAAGGGAAGAAAAGAGGATGAGTCAGCTCTATTCCTCCTTATCTGAACCAAAAGGAAGTCTGTCTGGTGCTCATGACAGATTTTTTGCAAAAAAGATAATGCATCAGATTGATGACAGCTTATAAGATACACTGCGAGCAGTATGAAAATTGCTGGTAGGTACTTGAATGCCACTGACTGCACAGAATGAATTGTAGGTTGAGTCGCAACAATTTCCCTAAAGCTGTGTATATTAACATACAAATACCAAGGAAGTCCAATCTTTGAATTTTTATCTGCTTCAGCTTAAGAGTCAAATAGGCGCATTACAGAAGTGTCATCCATTTGAATCAATTGTCACTGCTGCATTTGTGAAAGGATGCATCTGGGTTTATTGATAATGTTATTGAGGTGCTTAGAAACACAAGTGTGTTGGGTTTATTCTTCCTTTAGTAACTTATTCTTGTTTCTAGCATTTTGTTAAAATATTTTTTTAGTTCTAGTCTCCTCTGGAGATCTCTGCTGAGTGGAGCATTCGTAACAGAGATGCTCTGTATGTCCATGCCATCTTCTCTCCAAGAGTTTGTTATAAACCTGCATTTGTTTCATAGCTTTCTTGTAAATTTTAAGGTAATTCTATTTGCTGGAGGGAAAACTGAGGTGGAGAAGAGAATGTAGGAATCATGATTTAATGACTTCGTAATGAGGAGGCTTAGCTGCTTTTTTTTTTTCTTTGCTTAAACCACATCAGCTGAAAAGCAAGTTAGTGGCCAAAACTTCCTGTTGATCTCCATCACCATCACTTTGCCCATTTTACTTCCTCTGCTGCTCTGCTGATCCCTGTCTGTGCAGAGAAAATACAAGATCAGTCCTACACCCACTCGAGAAGCAAGTTTGTGTATAAAGTTTTGGGGGCAAATATTTTCGGTTGTAGATGTCTCCTGCTGTCCAAGAAACGCAAGGGGAATTCCGCCTAGTGACGGGGTTGTGTGACTGGGAGCCCTGAATTTCTGCCTTGTGCTCAGCTGGTTTTAAAAATTGCTTTTTAGGAGCTGTGGCCAACAACTTCACCATTTTGCCTTTGTTCCCATCTTTACGAACAGTTCCTGCACCTAAGGAGGTGGTTGTGAGGATTAGTCATTGGTTTTAAAGCCCTTTGAAGATGGCAAGTGGTATATAACAGCTCGATGTTTATTAATGGTATGGCTTAATATGATGAGAATTTTTGACAGCTGAGTTCACATATGCCAGGAAGGAGCCTCAGCAAGTCAAAATAGGCATTGCTTCATTGGTCTTATCCCCGCTGTGCCAGCTGATGACACCTGATTATCTGGCCCATCATACCTGATCTGTGGGCTGCAGCAGGGAGCCCTCCCCTCATTACTCCTCTAGCAAATTTTCCTTCCACTGGCCTTCTGCCATAGCATACGCCAAGTTTAAATCTGGTTCTGTGTTTTTGGCTTCGTTCCTTCAAAATGTTTTCAATTTTGTTGGCTTTAACTGATCCCAGTGGCATTTTTTTATGATGCACTTTATTCAGCTGCTTCTACTGCTTCAAGTGCAATAACACTCCTAAAGTTCAACCTATTTTTTAATTACCCCTCCAGAAAAAAAAAAAAAAGAGCAGTGGGTAGTATTGTTCTGTCACTGGTGGGAGAAAGGGAGGATTTTTCTTAATCTTTAAATTTGAGTGAATTTAAAACTTGACATACACAGTGGTTTTAGTGGAACATTGCTGTAATTGGAAGGGCAAATTATTGCTTGTTCTTGCTCTCTTGGGAGCCAGTACTAGTATTGATTAAACACAAGTATTGCCATCTGTGGATGATCTCAAAGCACTTCAGAACTGGTAAATGAAGACTTGGAGAATATCATTAGTTCCTCTACTGATAAAGAAGCTGAAGGAACTTTCTAAGGCTCAGACTGAGGTAACGATTACTGGGGACAATTCCTGATCCATAGCAGCGCATGCATTGCACTAGGTCAAATCCCTCCCCACACCACCTGAAGTGGTTTCAGTGTTTATTCCCCAGTTTGCCCCTCTCATTGACCTCTGCTTTTCTGCACTTGCACCGCACCACAGAAAGCTTCATTGCCTGGTTCTGGAGCTGATGAGGCTTCAAACTGATGTGGTGCCTGTCAGCCTGTGCATTTCTGCAGAGTTCGTACGCATAGGCGTGAATTTATAGGGAGGGAGAGAAGGGATGGGAGAAGGACAGTGTGTGTGTTTGGGGTTGTGTGAGTGCACGGTCCGCTCTTCTAGTAGGTCCGAGCAGCTTGCATCTCTGTCTGCTGAGAACCTGAGTCTTACGGACTTGGTTGTTGTCAAAGTCGATCTGCTATTAAGGAGATCTGTAATAACCAAATCAAAGAAGACATCGCTGAATGCATGGGTTTGCATTTAGGAAAAAAAATGAAGAGAAATCACTTTGTTTGCCAGACTTAGGTTTTGATTAGCTCCTTGAACTCTTTTGCTCTGCAATCTTGCCATCACCAGTGCCAGCGTAAACCACTGCAAATGCAACTGCCCACTGAAGTTCGCAGGAGTGCAGTGAGTACAGTCTACATCAGCTCAGTCTGCCCCAAAACTACACCTTTGAACATACTTTCACAAACATTTTAGGGAGGGCTACAATTAGCAGAAGCAGTTCTGCTGCCCTCTGCCCACCTCTGCTCGCTGATGTTGCTCTTCCTGCTAACAAAAGCGTTGCTAACAACACAGGCATGGCTGCAGGGGTGACTGAACTGTAGGAATAATTTGGGTTAAAAGAAAATGTTTAATGAAGTAGTTTTTGCCACATTCATTTCACTTGAGCATCAGCTCTTCCTTTGCATGAGAACAGAAATTAATTTTGTTTCAAGTTCTGAAAACCTGAAGACATGCTGAATAGATAGAAATTGGTTCTGTTTATAGGCTGCAGAATTCCTTTGTACAATAAACCAGTTTGTTTTAATTTAAACTATGTATTCAGCACATTTAGCATAATTTTATTTAACTACAAGCTTTACATGCTTTTTTCCTGCATTCTAATTGATTTTTAAATTTGTGACATAAATCCTAAATACAATTAAAAAGTCAGACTACTCATTAAGAAACTTCATTTACCATTTTTAACATAAAATGTGTTGACTTGCATAGTTTATTAATTTTTACAAACGCCCAACTGTAAAAATAGGACAGCTTTCCAGTTTAGCCAAAGGCTTGATTTACAGAGAAATATGTCTTTGTTGTTCTCCACCAGCAAAAGTCAGCCTTTCATTAAGAAATAAAAGACAAAATATGCAGAGCGAGACAGTTTAAATCAATCAGAACTGAAGTATTTTGCTCTCTTTTTTGCATCAGTAAATCCTATAGTAACAGGAGAAAAGGTGGGATGGTTGAAAAAGGGGTGGTGGGAAGTTAGCTATGGTCTTGCACAAGAACTGGTCTCAAGAGCAGTATTAATCAATGTATTGACTAATGATATAGTAGGAATTAATGGGATTTGGAGATGTCATCAAACGGGGAAAAACAGGACATCCCATCAGAAGAATGAATGACTTTAGGACTGTGTGCCTGTAAGCAAATGCAAGCTCTCATCATGCAAGCTCTGATAGAAAGCTGGGGTTTCCATATTGCAATTGGAATATATTAATCAATCATAGGATAATTCTGATGTCCTGGTGATAAAGATACATACCGGGATCACATTTGTCTACCAAGTTATTTCCACTAGTGACAAGGAAAAAGTGGGAACACCACTGCAACAGGTTTTAGTGAGGCATTGTTTAAAATGTAGTATGCGTTCCTTGTCCATGTTGGAGAAAGATTGATTTCAGCTGTAAAAGGTGCAGGAAAGGGTGTCTGCTAGAAATGATCCGGAGAATAGAGAAGCTGGTTCACAAGACAATTAAAGGAGTCTGGATGGTAAGCCAGTGACAAAAAAAGGCTGAGAAAAATTAATATTCCTTCTCTATAAATACACTGGCGTAAATACCAGAGAGGGAGAAGAGTTATTTAAGTTAAATGACAATTCTGGCACAAGAACAAATGGCTCTGAATAAGTTTAAACTGGAAATGAGCAGAACAGCTTCAAACCAAGGGGAGGTTCTTGAATAGCCTTCTAATGGGAATTGTGTAACAGGGGCTAAAAACCTGATTGCTGTGAAGACGGAGCCAGATAAATATATTAATGGGATTACGCAATGTGGTTGACTTCGGTATTAAGGGATCAGACTCCGGATTTCTGGGCCCGTGCTTTTGCAAATACACTTAAGAATCCTGCAGGTATGAGAAAAAATATAGAAGGCTTTCATTTTAAGAAGTATTTTCATAATGATTCAGCTTGGAGTTGGCTTCTTTGTTTCTAATGCACTAATAACTAAATTGAGTGAGCTGCAGAAAGAAGGAAGTATCCTTTCTGCACTGGGAAAAAGCAGCAGCTGGCAACTGTTTCCCTATTTTAGTGGTTGATTTTGGCAGCAAGCCTGTACTCCTTACATATATATTTTTATAAATTTAAAGCATTTTGGTACATTATAGTAAAGTTAGGCCTTGAAATAGATGGTGCTCAAAATGATAATTATTTATTTAACTTTGTAATGATGCTTTTTAAAAAACCTGCAGCACTTAATGCACACTAGTGTTTATTATCGATCTCACCATTCTCTTTTATCGATCCCCATTTTCCCCCTTTACTAATAGTCCCCAGATTTCTTGTTCTTTGCTAAAATCCCAATAAAAAAGACCGGCTACCTTTTTGTCAAAAGCAACCAGTTACTTTATCAAAGATGGGTGCCAAGCTATTTTAGCACAATGAAACTTGAATCTCATGATGCCCTTTACGCTGTATTTCCGTGCCTTTTATGCTTTCATTCAGCCTGTGTTCTCAAGCCTTGTCTGCAGTTGATAGCTGTGGCTCCCCTGCGTGTGGCTGTCTCTAGCCCTCCTTCTTTAAGCGGACAGATCCTGCATAGAGGTGTCAGGGCTCCCTGGTTTGGGAGAGGTGCTGGCTGAAGTAAACTGGTCTTGATGAGATGCTGTGTGGTTACAGTAGAACGTTAGATAACGCGCATTGGCACTTTCAAACACGGGCTGTGGGGTGAGTAGGTTCATTCCAGTACTCCTAAGCTTTTATTACGAAGGTTTCTGAATTTTAGTCGAGGGATTGTGCAGACCTGTTCAAAGTCCTTGCTAGCAGGCTTGACATTTCGGCAGCCTGAAACAGAGTGCACTAAGCATCGTGGCTGACTTTCCCCTGGCTGGGGAGGCTGCAGCAGACTTTCTTACAGCCCACCCTGTCATTGCCCCTACATTCTATGCTTTCCTCGTTACTCAATGACCAGGCAGCACCCGTATTCAGTCTGGGGGCTTGGCCGTGACTATCTCCAATCTCCAGCATGTTCTCATTGCTTCCCTATGCGTGCTTTTTATTTGCCTCCTTTATTCAGGATGCAAATGCAGAGGGTTTTTCTTCTTTGGTTTCAAGATCTTCTTATTGGAGCCTTTCAGCCATTCAACCCTATCAGCTTCACAAACTGGTCCCCTTAATTACCTCAGCTTTTCTTTTTGAAATTGAAAACCTTGCAGACCTCTTTTTATTTTTTTTTAAAGTGATTTCCGATTTGTGGAAAAGAGGCTCAAATTGAGTGATCACAAGCAGCTTTTATTACAACATCCCCACTATTTGCCAAAAGTCTACAGCAGAATCAGCTCTGGTTTGCTCAGTGCCTATTTTGTAAAGAAGGCTGTTGGCTATTACATCCCAGCCCTGCTGTTAGTATTTGTTCTTCCTTCTATATCTGGAATTGAAGACTCCCTTATCAGTCAGTTCCTAGGAGTATTTCTTTCTCTCTCTGGTCTTTTTTAAAAACTCTCTGCACACATCCAAATCCAACCATGGGGTCTCCAGCAGACCTCTAAGACAATCCCAGCAGACAGCCTTTTACAGTCTCTTCTCAAAGTGACTTTAATCCAGAACGATTGTTTTATGCATGCTTTCGCTTCGGATTTCTAGCAAATACAGATGATTCACTCAGTTCACAGAAAGAACCACCCAGCAGCGTCCCAACAGATTATTTAAACAGAGTTTTGGAAGGGGATTTGGGGTCACCGTGGGTAGTGTGCATGCTCAGGTCTGACTTTGGTTTGGGGCATTGAGGGTGGGGTTTTTTCTTAACCACCTGTGTACGTGCTTACTAGCCTTCTTTACTGTATCATGACTATAATTTCTAACAGATTGTTTTTCTGAAAATCATGTAGGAAGAATTATCCCCCATTTACATGGTGGTAACTGAGCCCGGAGACAAATGAAGCAGCTGGCTTAAGCACATAGGTCTCTGGGAGTGAAGTCTGTGTTCCCCGAGTCTTCTGTCTTTTCAAGCACTCCTGGCAATCTGGCAGGTTGTCAAGGCCCCTCAAATTATGTGGACTCAAGGGTGAGCTGAAGTGCTGGAAACTCGCAGCCTTGAGTCTGGTAGTCTGGTGCAACAAAGCACGTGCTTAAAGTGATGCTTTTGTACTTTACTGAACTGCTTGTTTTGCAGTCACTTTTAATTTACGTTTAGACAGTGCTGAATGCTTAATTATAAAAAGTACTTTTGGTAGACAAGAGTATAATGCCCAAGCTGTGCTGCAATTACAATATGTAGGTGTTTTGGGATTATGTTATATCCAAATGAAACAATTGTTTCTTTTTAACTTCTGTTTGAATAGAGTTCAAATTATGGAATATTTAGTAGAACAGAATAAGCTGTTGCCTGCCAGCTTTTTCATACCAGTGGTTACCAGATGCTTCTGTATTTATAACCTCACCATCTGTTCCAGGGTGGAGTTTGGGGGTAGTCTAGGTATTTGAATGTGCCTTCTTTCTTGGGTATCTCTGGAAAACTTCAAAGGATCTGTTTTGAGATGAAGAGGAAGAATGGTTAGCTGTAATACTCAAGGAATTCAAGGGAATTTTACAGAAATGCAGCTGATTCCTTAATTTAGCAGGGCTTGGAAGGGGAAGGAGCCTTAAGCAAAGAGGCAGCACTGCTATTTTGTGCCATTACTCGGTCGTCACCAAGATCCACTCAGTTTTGCTTGGCTGTTGCCAGACTGGGTTGTTGTTTCCTGCTCTGGATCCTGAAATTTCCAGGAGTATTGCAATGTGGAAGTCTTTTAACAGAGTTTTTTTATTATTTCTGTAGATAAATTTTATTTAGATATATTTTAGATATTTTTTATGCTGGATGACTCATTTTTTTATATTTAGGAGCTAAAAAGAGAAATGAAAATAGCACATACATACAGACACATTCGCTCTCTCTACTGTACATTCTGCAAGGGCTCAGGTGAGGACGGGAGAGCAATGACACTCTGTAGGATTGAGAAAGCAGCTTTGTTGGTTATTTAGCTCCTTTGCCATGAAGTCACCCAGGTAGTGGCTTGTATGCAGCACCTCAGGGTTCTCAGAGTACCAGCGTTGTGAAGGCTGCCAGTGGTTAACAGCTTGCTGTTAATGTAACTGGTTAGGCTTGATATACGTGCACAAAATGACTCTGCGTGACTCAAAGCATTTCATTTTTTAGGTAACTATAAAAATGCAAAGGAGGTGAGGGCTAGGTTCACAGAATTGCTGTAGAATTGCTGTGAGTGGTTATAGATGCAAGGGGAAGGAAACCCACTCTTCCTTCACCTGCTCACACTGTTCTAGCTCCACCACAGCCGGGAGTGACTTGTCATACTGGAATTGGTTTGCTGGTAGTTTTGGGGATAGGGAAAACAACATTTTGGTCAATAAACTACTTGTGAAAGATACTCACCCAGTGCTAATAGCCTTTGATCACTAATGATCTGGGACATACTGAGGGAGGAGGAAAAGCTACATGTCTCTCTACCCATCCTCTGAGCCATCTGGTTTCTCATGGTTTATTCGTAAACACTGTCCTGATCTTTCTTAACTTGACTTCATTGTTGCTGAAATACAAAAATTACCCTTTTAGGCATTGTGGTTCTTGTGAAGAAAATAACATAGTGTGCTTATATATGGTTTTATAAACAAAGCATAATACAGTCAATTTATTTATCTAGAATGTTTATTCTTAATCAGATCTGTGTGTGTGTACAGCGCAACTTGACATACCCTGAGTGTGATCCATGATATTCCGCCTTAAACAAAACCTTCTACCCCTTTTCTTGCCTCATGACTTTTCTTTCAAATAGCTAGGTAAAATAAGAAACACTAACTGTGCCTTCATTAGCAGGGGAACTGGCATTTCTTTTTTCCTCACCTTGTTTGACTACCAGGCAGTGTCCTCCAGCATCTTGCCAAAAGCTTTCACTGCTTTTATAAACTTACTTTCTTCTGCCATGAGGATGCGGTTCCCCTGTGCAGGACGCTGATAGTTCATTGTATTTGTTCAGTGGATTCCCAGCTGGGTCCGAACTAGAATCAGCATGTGGGAGGGAAAAGTCTTCATGTCTGTGTGTCCATTCTTATGTTAACTTTTCCTTTCCCAACGCAGATACCGTTACTGAGTGTTTGATTTCATGCTCTAGCCCTTGCTATGCTTTATGGCCAGCAGTAGGGTGTATTGTTACAATACTTCTTGGGCCCATGGGGTCTTCGAAGTGCTTTATTTAAACATACTGAGATGCCTTCACCTACGACTGAAATGCAGCTATTTATGCTGCAAAGCCTGGCAGCTGCTCTAACAGCAGGAGCAGGACCAGGCCACTGCTTTTATGACATAAAGTAAAGAGAGGGAAAAAAAACCCCACCCCATATCCATTAAAAACTGCAGGGAGATTGTAAATGGTCAGAATGTAATTACCTAAACTGGAATCTGGCCAGCATTCCAGATTAACATTTCTTCTCTTCTGAAGCATGCAGTGGGATACCTGATGGCCAAAAGCAGTCAAGAGTCTCAGCAGGATTAAGAATTGAACTTTGCTGTGCAGTCATTCCATAGTAGCTGAGAGATGTATATTATCTATTTAGCACCTACAGCACCCTGGGGCTAAAAAGTGACTGAATCCTATGAAATCTGATAAAAATGTCTGAGGTTAAGAGTGTTGCCTAAAAACATTCTGTGAAACTTGTAAAATCCAGATGGTCTGGCCTTGGTACTGTCTCCCGTGGAAGGGAGGAGAAAGAGGTTAAAAAGATTTCCAAAAAGGACTGCAGCAGGGAAAAGATGCAAATTCAGGGTCCTCCCGTTAGACTGTTATTCTCTTGAGGAGTGATGGATGGTTTTCTGAGGTTTATTTCAGGCCATGGAAGCGTGCCATGGAAGTGTGCATTAGCTGGCTCTGAAACTCCTTAATACCTGCTTGAAATGACTCAATATAATTTGCAGCAGATTGGAGACCTGAGTATATTGAATGTGAGAAATGCTTACTCACATCAATGCTTAAATTGCAGCAGAAATGGGATGAGGAAGAGGGAATTTGGTGTGGGTAAGGAAGAGGTGAAGTGGGGACCGTTTCAAGTAGAGAAAAGGACACAAAGGTATGATGGCATTCACTGTATTCAGTTGCAGCTGCCAACTGTAAAGCTACTTAAATGGTAATAGAAGGGAGGTTCCCAGCATGAAACCGTACGGAGGTGTCTAAGTAAGTTGTTCTGTGAGCAGTGGGACTCATGAAGCCAGTTTTTCTTAGATTTTGTCTTTTCCCTATAGCCTCTGAATGCCACCATTTCTTTTACCCCAGAAGGCTGTGCTGCCGTGCAGCGAGACCTGGGCAGGGTCGGGAGCTGGGCCGAGGAACCTAATGCAGTCCAGCCAAGGCAAGTGCAGGGTCCTGCACCGAGGGAGGAACAGCCCCCGCACCAGCACAGGCTGGGGCTGAGCTGCTGGGGGGCAGCTCTGCGGGGAAGGGCCTGGCAGTGCTGGGGGGCAGCAGGTTGCCCATGTGCCGGCAGCGTGTGCCCTCGTGGCCAAGGGGCCGGTGGGATCCTGGGGTGCATGAGGAGGAGCGTGGCCAGCAGGTCGAGGGAGGATGTCCTCCCCCTCTGCTCTGCCCTGGTGGGGCCGCATCTGCAGTGCTGTGTCCAGTGCTGGGCTCTCCAGTTCCAGAGAGACTGGGAGCTGCTGGAGAAGGGCCAGCAGAGGTGACCAAGCTGATGAGGGGCTGGAGCGTCTTCCTGGTGAGGAAAGGCTGCGGGAGCTGGGGCTGTTCAGCCTGGGCAGGAGAAGGCTGAGAGGGGACCTGAGCGATGCACACAGGTACCTTAAGGGCCAGTGTCAGGGGGCCGGGGCCGGGCTCTTGTCAGCGGTGCCCAGCGACAGGACAAGGGGCAACGGGCACAAACTGCAGCACAGGGAGCTCTGTGGGGAGAGCAGGAAAAACTTCTTTCCCTTGAGGGTGCCGGAGCACTGGGACAGGCTGCCCAGAGAGGCTGTGCAGTCTCCTCTGGGGACGTCCAGAGCCCACCTGGATGCGATCCTGTGCAGCTGCTGTAGGAGAGCCTGCTTGAGCAGGGTGGGCTCCAGGGGTCCCTCCAACCCCAACCATTTGTGATTCTGTGATTCCATGATTCTGTCTCCTGAGGTGTGTGCCATCACAGCCCCTCACCCCATTTCCCTTTCTTACCACCCCCAAACCTCCCTCCTTCTTGTTCTTACTGTAACCGCCCAGACCCTTCTTTATCACTACCTGCCTGGTAGCCCAAGGCACCCCTCAAATCCCAAACCTCCTATTGCTTTTTATGCTGCTAGCTGGAAGTGCACCACTTGGATATCTGGCTGGGAGCCACGCACATGCTGGCTGCTCGGTTGGTGAGCAGGTTGAACAGAAGGGGCAAGTTCTGAACTGCAACTGCTCTTCAGGTGTCCTTGCATTTCACTTGCATGCTTTCATATAGCAGGATCTAGTATTTTTAGACCTCCGCCCCTCTGTCAGATTCAACTAAAAGTCGCCAAGGAGTTTCAAAGTCTTTAACAGGACTGGCGCTGTGCAGTCAGCCGGCACTGTGCATTAAGGCTTGTTCGTTTGGGAAACCAGGCTGAGAACTGGTAGGAGTAAAAGGCTGCTTCTCACTAGGAAGAGAGTTGGGCAACTTTCTATGCAACCAGGTTTCTTGTTTAAACTGATACTCATCATAGGCTATAGACTCTGCCCATTAGGATCCACTTCTGACGTGACAATTTTCTGTGTGTTCTTGGATACTGTATATGAGAAAACAAAAGCTCAGATAGCAGAAAAGGTGGAAAATTAGGCTATTTGAACACAGTAATTCTTCTGTTGGGATATACAGAAGGCAGTTGAGCAGTGGATTTTTGGCTTGGTGGAAGGGAAACTGAAAACTCCCCTGTAACACAGATCTCCTATACATTAGAGGAAGAAGGGTAGGTACCCAGAGTACGGGATTAAATCTGAACGTGTCTTTGTCAATGTAACATGTAATAGCTTTGACAGTGCTATCCGAAAGAAAGATTTGGCAGATGGGCTGCTGGTCCTGAAAGATTGTTTTCTTTTGGGAGCTGGGAGAAGAATTGTTCTCTTGAGTTGTGTCCTGAAGGGCACATTCTCTGTATTTCTTCCTCAGTGAGGTCCTGAAAGGAATTTATTGTCTCCCCATATCTTCATGCACAGCTCCAGGTGGAGCAGGGTGGAATAGCAAAACCTCAAACCATGGCAGAGTGGGACCAGATGTGTGTGCTAGGATAACATTGGGTGTGTTCAATGATTTGGGTGTTAATTTACTGTGCAATGCAGTCATCGGCTGTCATCTTTTTTCTTGAAAAATAGTTTCTTAGGGCCTTTGAACCTGCAGTACCTATTGCTGCTCTTCAGTACAGCACGTTCCCTGCTTGTGAGATTGGATTTTGTATTGCTTCTCAAAGGGTAGACCTGTGGCCCCCACCTTACCCCCCCATTGTTTTTTCATCTCAGTATAAAAAGTTAAGTTTCTCCTTGCATTCTTTACACATGTGTAAACGACTGTTAAAAAGTGAAGAACGCTGGAAAAGTGGTTTCTGACTGTTTTGAAGTGCTCATGTTTTATTAAAGCTGTGATTCCTGGAGCTTTGTGGCCAGAGGCACATTACAGTTGCCATCCTCTCCACTCCTACAGAGATAAAATTCTATTTCTTCTTGTGAAAATTCTCTAATCCTCCAAAAGTTGTCAGTTTGTGTACTTTGGGGTGGGATTTGATTCCTATAGATATGAAAGCCTTTCATCGAGCACCTAAAATATAAAATTATGGTTAAAGTGTGTAAAGCAATGATGCAGAGTACTGAACCTGTTTGTACTTGGTTTTGATGTGAGAAGATGCTGACACCATTCCCCACCACCCCCACCCCCACCCCTTATTTCCTCATTGCTTTTTCCCCCCTTTTGCTTCAATCACCATCTCCTGCATGGTATGTTTGGTACTTGTCACCCTAAATTTTACATAGCTGCTATGACTTAACATTTAACTGCTAATGGCATTTAACACCACTCTTAGTATTTAAAGAGTACTTTGTCCAGAATGAGTAATAATTTGTGCTGCTAATGCAAACCCTCCAGGTTGGATCTTGATGTAATTTTGTAACAAATTCGAACCTGTAGTGGTATTTTAGTACCTGTAAGCAGACTCTGTAGTCACTTTCTTTAAGTCTTTAGATTGACAGAAAAGAGTAGAAATAACTAGATTAATAGGATATGAAAAACTTAGAATAATTAAAACTCTCATTGTATATACAAAGAGGAGCTTCACAGTGTGATTTTGCAAATAAGGTGAGGAGCTTCACAGTATGACTTTGCAAATTAGGCCCGGTCCTGGGGCCCTTTGTGCTGATAAGGTGGACCTGGGATGCTCTGTGTGCCAATAAGAAGACACTCGTATGCGAACATCTGTGCCTTGAGATAGGAAAACTGGATCTGTCCTGTTTTATGGCTTGGAAGAAACTCAAGACACAACTGAGTCTGTGCGAAGAGTGAAGGTGAAAAGTTCAGAGTGAGGGAGACTACTAAGCCTTCATCCTCAACGACCCCCATGACCACCACCAGGAGACAGTGCACAAGCACAAATGGGAGGAAACTTATGTTAATGACTTCTCGTTAGACTAATTATCCTAACCCAACCCAGTAATTAACCCTAACCCAATGATTCTTGGGCATCTATTGAATATGTATGAATGTATAGTTTAAATCACACATGCACAAATAAGTCGGGGCAGCAGGTGCTTTTGGAATTATCCACCCTGATGCCTGCTGGTGAATTAACTATACCTGCTTTATAACCTATCCCGAGTTAAAAAGTTTTAATTCCACACATCAAGATCAGCTTCCCACAATATAGTTCTTTTCAGAACCTGTTTTGCCAGGAATCACCTGGACATGTCTCTGGGTGACCAGTGGCAACCTTCAGTCACCGCAGTGGTTTGACCCATATGGCTGAGGCATGACTGAGCTCTGTGGCTGCAACCCCGGCCTCACTAGGGTCTTGGGAGACAACTGGGGAAAGACAGGGCTGCAGCGGGTAAAGGGCTGGAACGCGGCTGCCTGTATGAAACACTGTCGGGCGCTAGGGCGGCGATGGCTCCTCAGCAAGATGAGAGGGGTAGCAGCGCACGTGCTTGCTTTTTAGGCGGGAAAATGCACTTCGCATGCGCGGTGGCAAGTGGGTGGGCTCGGGGGGCAGCTGCTCCGCCTTCTCCATCATTTAAAGGGACAGAGCTCTCTTTCGGTTTGTTGCCCTACTCGCCTCCTCAGAGCCGGGGGAGGGCGAGTCTTAACTGCATGAGCTCTGGCCAGTTTGGGCCCTTTCTCGCCGCGCTGGCGACAGAGCAGATCTGGAGTGCTTCGGTTATTCTCGGCAGGTTCCGGAGCCATGAGTCTCCTCCTCCGCGTTTCTGCTCCCCGCCCCTTTAGCCCTTCGGCTTTCTCCGCCGCCCGTTCGACTATCTCCGCCCACAGTTCGGATAAGGCCGTTAAGTTCCGCCACCACTTCGGCAACTTCCGCCGGTTCGGTCGGAAATGGCCGAAGACGTGAGAGATCCAGCGGTTTAGGGCAGAAGACCGGCCGGCTTCTCGGAACAAACCAACTGTGTCCGGACCGGGGGGGGGGGGGAGCAGGGGAGGGCGGACGGAGGGGGAAGACAAGGCAGCGGCAATGGCTCCCCCCCCAGCCACTGGCGGCGAGCGGCGCGGCGGGCGCCGGGACCGCGGCTCCGCCAGGAGGGTGAAGTGAGGGCGCCAAGAGGTAGGGTGGACCGTACCACGTACGGGGGTGGGGGAGCGACTCGCGGCGGTAACACCCACCGCCACCCCCGAGGGAGCTGGTGGGGCCGGGTGAGTGACGGGAGTGGTACGGTCCGAAGGAAGCCCCCTGAGGCGGCGGTGCGGGGAGGCCCGGCTGGGGCGTCCCTGAGGGGCAGGCCGGGGGGTAGGGTCCCTTACAGCGTGAGAGGCGTTGTGGGGGTCTCGCAGGGAGACGGACGCTGCGGGGAGAGGGTCCCTAGACTTCTGGGGACCCTCCCGGCGGGAGGGCTGCGACGGCACCTGGCGCCCAGCCGCTGCTGACAGGCTCCAGCCTTCCCGCCTGCCCCCTGCCCTCTCCCGCCTCTTTCAACTAACTCTGCGAGGGGCCGGGGCGCAGGCGGCCCAGAGTCCCCCTCGTCCCCTCTCCCCTGGCTGTCTGCGACATCTCCTCCCCTTCGGGGGGACGTCGCCTCCCGCCCCGGGGCCGGGGCCGCCCTGTTCCTCCCGCTCTGAGGCCGGTTTCGGTACGGGGGGCTTGAGGCCTAGCGCCTGGTCCGGCTTCGAGGGGCACCAGAAGCGCTGATCCCGCTGCGCTTGTCGCCGTCGCGCAGGGTTGTCCCACCTCTTGGAAACTTGATAAAGCCCTTGCCGCTGCCTCTGGCAGCGAGTTTCCCTGGAATGGTGTGTGCTCCCTGTTGCTCTTGCTGGGGTTTTGCCTTTGCGAGATGGTAAGGATAGAAACGACAAGGCTGCTGTCTCTCCGGACTGCTCAGTGTTTCTGGTATGCTCGTATTGCTGTCCTGGGAATTGTTTGCTGAAGTTGAGGTTCATGTTATGTTTTTTATCCCCAGCTGTTTTCCCCACGTGAGGTCTCTTCTTGCTCAAAAACATAGGGGTCTTCAATCAAAAATTTCACCAGTGCGGGGTTAATACGTTGCTGCTGAGTGCCTAACACCCCAGAGCAAAACAATTTGTAGCCTGGATATGCTGGAAATGGTTAAAATTGTCGTAAGGATTCACAATGATGCCGAGAAGCACTTAGATATGCTGTTCTGTTGCTCTGTGTGTTAAAATCCGAACACTGAGTGTCAATGACTAGTTTCTGATCTCTTACTGCTTATGCGTGTGCCTGATAAATTGTATGTGCTGATATTCCAATATGATAGCTCGGCTTTAAAATGTCTTAGGTTTCCATGCTGCAAGTCTAGCATTGGCATGAAGATTAAGTAACTTTGTTTCCTGAGAGGAGGGTTACATGCAAGTGATTATCTTACAGATATTTCTGTTTTCATGGAGAAATCAGATAGTAAGGTTCTTGGAACAGGGGGTGTGTTTTGTATGTTGTTGGGTTTTATCAAATCTTAAGCTAGTTTTTATGCAGATGTAGCATCAGAAATGAAGTGCAGTCTGATTATGTAGTGATGGGAAGGGAGAAGTGTTCTCCCCCTGACAAATCCCTTAACTTTCATGTACTATCTGAGAGTCCAGTTGTTATATGCAGCTTTATCTGTATTCACGCATGGCTTTGGGATGCCGCCTCTTTTCAGTTTTTCATTCCAGAAATGGGAGTTTGCATCTGTTCAGCTTGGTGTTAAGAGATTCAGGAGCAGCGGTGATTGACTGTCTTCATTTGAGCACAGTACAGCCAAATTCTTCTGGCAGCTCAGTTGTGGTACAGATAGTTCTTGAACTTCTTGATATCTTGTTGCAGAAGTAAAGTCCAAAACAGTTTTCTTGAATTCTTCAAGTGGAGACTGTTGACTCTCATGTTTGTTTGCATGTGAGGATAGATTTTGGCAGTTGTCAAGTCAGAGCAAAAGCAGGAAATACACAAAACAAGAAAAACATGATTGTTGAATTGCCTTCACTTAGGCTGTTTCTCAGTGATATATGGCAAAAATTGGAGGGCTGTTTGTGTGCTGTTCAGATGGGATGGGAAAGATCATCATTGTCATGTTCCCTTGAATATTTGTAATGTGGATCTCTCTGGGACTGTTCAGCTGATGAATTGAATGTTGATGCATTCCCAGGGCTTGCTGGCATATATGGAGCCAGAGCCCGTCCATGACTATTATGTCTTGAAATGCCATGATACACCATCTGAAGTTTTTAGTCTTCCCCCCCCGCCCCCATCTGGCTGTGTGTATTTGTTTCAATCTCTGCTGCCTGGTTTTTCTCCTTGTTGTTTGACTCCTATCACCTCTCCCAGTTGCCTTTGCAGTTTTCCCAGGGCATTCCTCCCCCTGCCCACAGTAATGATTTCACTGGGGTGGGAAATGCAGCTACCCACATGTTAGCTGTTTGAAGCCAAGATCACAGCAGTCGAATGTGAATTGGTTACTAGTCCAGAGGCAATTTTGCTGCTTTGGAAACCCCACAAAAACATTGAATGGGAAGGGACCTCCTGATCATTGGATGTCATCTCCTGATGGGCAGATAGGTTTTCCCAGTGCTCGCTGTCTCACTTCTCTAGCTGTGTCTGTGCTAAACACCCGTTTGTTCGGGCAGGAACAAACTGAACATTTTGAAGCAATTCCTGACCATGAGGTTTTAACCCAGGGTGGAATTTTTGCCGTTACTGTAACAAGTGAATCCTAACCCACACTGGGATTCCTATGTCTTAACCACCCAACAAGCAAAATATGTGGGGGTTTTGTTCGCTGCCGTGTGAAAAAGGCAAGTGATACTCATAGGCATATTAAGATAGCACCATCTCAGTATAGACAGGCGTATCTCTCCTTGTATGTGGCTAGGCAGTTGGGGAAGCATTCACATGGGATATGGGGGATGCAGCTGGAACTTCCAGTTGTCTCATCTAACCTGTGCTGACACAGGCTGGGCTAAAGCTAGCATGCATATGCTTGCAGTTCCGGAGTTGCAATTTAGACATATCCTCAAAAGCGAAGAGCCTGTAGTTTTCTTCTTGAAGAACAGTTGAAAGTACTGTTTACTGGGGATTGTCGTGGTTGAGTTTGGCTCCTGCAGCTTAGACGGCTGTTTGTCAGATGCAGATGATGTTGGTGGATGCTGCCTGGGAAGAGGTGCAAAGCCACTTTGAGGTTTTGGGGTTTGGTAGGAAGGATAAAGACAGAAACATGCACAGCTCCGTGGCTTGGAGCTTACTGATCCCTGGATTGTCTGGGTGTAGGAAGCCTTGAGCGCTGGCCAACCAGGTAAATTGATGTTATTACGCAGCACTTGCAGGGCCAGTTTTGAAGTGCAAATTGAAATCCCATTTTTGTGAAATCATTGCTGTTAGTTAATTGATGTCTGTTACCAGCAAGAACAGTTTAGCGGACTGGCTAATCCATCACAAATGGATTTGAAAGGACTTTTTGTAGCTTCTGCGTTGACTTGCTGGTCATTCCCTACAAGACTGTAGCAATTTTAAAGCAAATTCTAGTTTTTTACATTTTTTTTTTTATTTAGTGTTTACTGAGGAAGTTTACGATACTGAGTCTTTAATATAAGATGCATGTAGGTGCGCTGTGCTCCCTCTGCTGGCATCTGCCCTGCTAACTCCTGGTGAGTGGACATCAGTTTCTCAGAGCTGTGTTGATGTAACCGGTAACAAACTACAAAGTGATCTGGCCCTTATTGATAAAATCAAGTGAAATACAGAAAATCCAGGCTTATAAATCAAACAAATTGGTCTTTTATGTTTGTTGGGCAGGAGGGAACCCTAAATCTCCAAACTAACAGGTTGTAGCCACTAATTGGATGTAAAGGAGTTGTTTTGTGGTTTTTTTGTTGGTGTTTGGGTGGGGGGGGGTGTTTTGGTTTTTGTTTTTTTTCTTTAAGGTGTGTGTTTTAATGAGTGTCAGAAATTCTGCCCTTACGGTCAGTTTCTTAAATGGTTTGGATCTGGTTGCCTGGAGTTGAGGGGGTCTGCCTATTCCCACCCCCCACCCCCCACCCCCAATGAATTTTGGTGCATTTGCCAATGGCTGCCTGAGAGTCGTATCAGAACATGGGATTAACCCATGAGCATTGATAAACCCTCTCAAGTTTCTTCTAATACAAAATAAGATTTCCTACTGCACAAGTAACATTTTTATTTCCTTTTTTTTTGTGTACAGTTTCTAGTTGATTAGCCTTTTTTTCTTTCTTGTTTCATAAAATGCTTTCTTTTATGATTCAAAATACTTGCAGGTATGTTCTTACCTGACTTTCTTCTTAGGGATAGCGGCAGTGCAGGTAGCCTGAGGTTTGTTTCTATTGCTGTTGTGTTTTGGTATGAGTATTGCTGTGCTGAAGTGTATATTCTGACGTCTGACTCTGTCGGATGAGCTTTCTTACTGTTTTGTGTTAGCCTTTCTGTGTAACATGAAAGGATTGTGGAGCTATGTAGTCATCTCAAATCTACACTGGTATGTTGGTCATCTGTGGATTCATTTGGAAGTGAATTATATTTATTTGAAAGCCAAAATGCCATGGAGCAGGAAATATTTGTTCTATGCGTTTGTTGCCTTCCTTAAGGCACGCTTCTTGACAGGCTGAGTACTTTTTAGGTCCAGTCAAATAGATGGTTAATTCAGGTTTGGTAACTTAATGTGGACATTGGGTCCTCTGCTTATATAAAGGCAGTACAATCAAAACCATCAACACCCTCCATTATGTTGTCCCATCAACGTGTCTCAATTTTCAACGTAAGATAAGCTTTTCTTTTCCCCATCCCATATGTACCCCACCTTCTGGGTCCAGATTTGAATGTGATGGAATTAAGCACGTCACTGAGTGTGGGAAAGACTTCTTTCTTTTCCTCCCTTGATTAAATGCCTCCGCATCATATGTAATGCAGGAGTGCATCAGGATGAAAATGGAATTTGTACATGTCTTTTAGTGTTTCTATTATTGGGTGTGAGGAAGTAATTACACTGCAGGTCTGCTCTGTGTAGGCACTTAGTGGGAAGTGATGTGTTCTGGATTGTGTTGGTGTTGAGTGGAGTATATGCTGTGGAGTACTGCTGACATGCAGATGATGCCTGGAAAAGGTTGGCATGAAAGCGTTGGAGCTTGTGACAAGAAGAGCTGCCAAATGAGTGGGGAGCCTCAGAGCTGAGAGCAGAACCTAAACATATAGAGCAATGGTGTGAGCTGCTTTCTAAGGGGTCTATAAAGTCTAGCAGAACAGTCCTGAATTTGCTATATGGGAGGGCTTTCTGTCTGCAGGGAAACTTGTAAGGATCTGCAAATAAAATCACTGGAAACCTTTGATATTGGTGGAGTAGTAACATCAAAGTTGTGATGTGTAACCAGCAGGTGGGCAGAAGACAGGACAGCATGATCCTGTTCTCTCTGGCCAGCAAAGTACCTCTAAATGAAGAGGACATGTGGTACGGGAGCCCACTGGCTCACAGAAATGCATTGTACATCTGATAGTATATGTCGGTGAATAGGTTAACATTGTTCTCAGATTATTAATAAAGATAGCAGCCCCATAGCAAATGGGAAGGGAAAAAAAAACACACAACCCATGCATTGTTTAGGTAAGATATTTCTTTCCTTAGGCATCTCTCCTGGGAAGACCTTGGTACTTGTAAATGAATCTGCCGCCTACCTTGTGTACCTTCATTTTAATGTGGGGATTGAGGAGGAGCCAGCTATCGGAAAACCAGCCAGAAATGGATGCATTGGAAAGTTGCCACTAATTACTGTGGCGTCTGACAATTAGCTGTTGTTAAGACTTTCCTTGCAAGTTCTCAACCCTGCATCAGGAAACAAAACCAAGGACCTGGAGAAAGGCAGGAGCTGTCCGTGTAATACTCTTGAGTGGTTATTATTTCGTTGATCTTACTAAAAGCAGAACATAGAGTTGATTCTAATGTGGCTCCTTTCTAGCGGAGCAGGTAGGATTTGATGGACCCCGAAGCTCTTGGTTTTTTGCTGTTGAGTGCTGTTGTAGTCTGCAAACTTCTTATGGCTCTTACCCATAAAAGAAGTTTGAGGCTACCTTTCTTCACGGGAAAGCTGTAAATCCGTATCATCTGCAAAGTGTTATTGTCAATACTAATCTTAGGATTCTTCACAAAAGTTAATGAAAATAATAATAAAATAATTCAAAGAAATCTTGCAGTTGGTTTCTCACATTTGTGCCCAGGGTCTTCTGACTTTGTTTTTATTTTGTGGCGGTGATGAATAGCACCAAGCCTTTTGTAAGTGTCTCAAGGGTGTAGTTAGTTAGGAGTAATGATTGGGCTGGAGCTGGCAGGTATCTCAAGGCTTTTGTAACAGCAGCTAATTTCCTCCCCAGCCCTCAAGAATCAGACCAGCTTTTTCCCCAGAAATGGCTTTTATGTTGTTTGGGACGATGATGATTTTGATTAGAAAGGCCAGGCAACAAAGGAGATGTCAGGGAAGATGTTTTTGCATCAGTTGAATGTCTGTCTTAGTGAGCTTGTGTTTTGGACGACCTTTCTGAGGCAGCAAGGCCCAGTGCATCTTCTGGAGTAGTTTATACAAGTATGTCCCAGGCTTTGCACCAACTTGCGTCTCTGTATAATTCCATTGACTTGGAAGGAGTGACAGGTAATCTCTAGGCGGATCTCAAGTCTGTTTTAATATGCATCTCTGATCTATAATACATGCGCAGACATGGTGATCCTTTTGGTTACCACTGAAAGCAGCTATATCTGGGAGAGAAAGTAGCAGCTGTTTGACAAATGTAATAGAGTGGTATTATAAAAAGAACTGAGGTGAATTTCCTCTTCTTAAGGCTGATTAAAGCAAAAGCAGTATTGCAAATGTTTCTTGTGAGTTCAATGCTGATTTGCAGGGATGTCTTGCTTGGACACTTTGCTGTCCCTGTGCCTATTCTTAGCCTGTTTACCAAATGCTGCTGTGTGTGTATCGAGGGAGCTCTGTGTTGACTCATGCTGTGTTCAGATTATTGGTATGTTTATGTGGAGCCTTTTGGGGAGAAAGGGGATTATACCCAAGGCCTTCTGTCAGCTTCCCCTGCTTCTGTGCTTCATAAATCTTCGGGAAATAGAGGTTAATGTTTCCGTAATATCAGAGTGTATCGCAGAGCTTCTGTGATGTTGGGAAGTACAGCCCAGTACCTGTTGACACTGACCTTTGGATTGGAGATTTGTGATATGGTTGAACTCATTTCATAGCTTGCTGCTGGAAGGGATGGCCTTGGTCCCTTTCCCTCGCTCAGCTCTGCAGTCCCTGTCATTTATATGATGCCTCAGTGAAGAGATTAATTTTGATAATCTATTAGCAAACCGCTTGTAGGATTTTTTGGGGGAGGTAGGGGGTTCTCTTAGCAACTTCCCCCCTCATCCTACTGCTAGGTACCCCTTCTCCCCTTTTCTTACAGTTAGTTTACTGTCCTAATATTCCTGCATTAGGATACTCCTGTCTTGAGTCCAGCCTCGCTTTCCCAAGATGTGAGAGATGAGCATTGGCAGTGCCCGAGGAGGAGACCCATTCACTTGGCAGGGGACAGGGAATGTCTTTGTCTTGTGATATTTTTACCCATCTCTGGTACTCTTGAATTTTGCTGCCCCAAGGCCATGAGGGATAGGTGCCTGGTAGAAGGTAACTTGTTTCCCTTACTCAGAAGGCAAAACAAGAGGCAGAGCAGCGAGAAGCTGGGCTTGCTGCTCTTCTGGTGCTGGAGGGAATGGTTGGGATGTGTACCTGCCACTTAGGGAGGACAATGCCTGTATGTACTTGACCCCTTCCCCTGGCAGCAGTAGGAGTGGTGGAGCATTGCAGGGCTTGGGCAGATAAAGAATAGGTAGTGGGACAGTGACACAGCTGCTGTGCTGTGTTTGAGGTCTGTTCCAGTGCTGTTTTGTCTTTACTGCAAATCTAGAATCTGCTTAGGACCAGTGAGGATAATTTAATGAAGCAGGGGTAGTTGTTATAAATGAACACGCTGAATGGACAAGAATAGTTTGCTTTTGGATATGACTATGAAGGTCACTAGAATAGGATGCTCATTTTTCAGTTCCTGCATGCTGCTGGGTGAAACCGAGGTTTGTGCTGACACACTCAGTTCCCGTTAATGGGGACTGGAGTTGCACAGCAAGAAGAAAATGCCCCATTTTGAAGGCTGCTCGGTAGTGAGACAACTGGAAAGACATGCAGTATTGGTACAAATATTTTCAGACCTTGGCACATCTTTTCATTGACTTTGAGTGACTTTTTATTCTGAGGCCTTCTTACTATGACTTCTGCTTTTCTGTCATAAGAAGTGAAATTAATAATCTCCTTATTTCCCATACATGGGAAGGAATGTCTTCATTCTGGCCTGAGATTAATAGTAGATGAGATTTGTTTTGGGAACTGTGTTATGTAAAAGCAGAGGGAGAGGAAGAGGAAACAAACAGTTGTGTAGCCTGCTCGCTTTGAAAAGCAGTTTTAATGCTTCGTTGGTATTCATATAATTATTTAGCTGGCTGTGCGATCCTTGGAATTATTACCTTTTGCAAGTAATAACTAGAGCAGTAAAGATATCTTGTTAAATTGAAAAAAAGAATTGGCATATGTTGTTTTCAGTATTGCATTGTAGTAATTGTTTGAAATGACCTTTTGGAATCTCTGAGAGAAAATTTGTTTGCTTGACTTTCTCCCAGATCAGCTCCTGGC